>NC_133768.1:110326669-110636179 GCF_036562045.2 Rhinolophus sinicus | reverse complement strand
CTTTGACCATGCTGGAAACCCAAATGTGTCTGGCAAGCAGATTCAGAATTTGTCATTCAAATTGATCATCGTATACCCACAAACAACAATAACAATTCTGTAAGCTTGCCACCCTTTGGAAGCATACAGACCCTTGATTCATTTAGTTATCTTAATAACCCTCTGGAAGAGGAATTCATGTCAGGTCACTTCATAATCTAAGACTGGGGATCAAAAAGTACAAAGAGTTACCCACACTCACAGAGCTGCACAGTAGAGCAAGGATCTGAACTTTCAGCAACTTTGTGATTCTTTATGTGTGGCATGAGAGCAGAGGTCTGGATTGGCCAAAAGCTCCCTCCTACCAGGCATTTGGAATATTATTAAGGTTATGTCAGGTAAGTGCTGTGGCAGATAATGGCCATCCAACTAAATCTTTCTGTCCTCTATCCTTTCATCCTGACTAAGAGAACCTTGACCCTGGTGCATCTAGCGTTGGGCCCATGACCCAGTTCAGCCCCTGGGCTGCCCATGACACATGTTCCAGATGACTCTGGTGCCATTTCTAGGAGGCCTTCATCAGTTGGATTGACTGAGCTGTCTTCCTTGTTTGACCTTTCCTCATTGTCCTGCTAGGGATACAGTTGCAATGCTTGTGACCTTGGGGACAAACGTCACATTGAAAGAAGGAGGGGCAAGAAGAGAGAAGAACCCGGTTCCTTGAGCTGCAGTACCAGCGCTGAATTATATATTCTTATCCTGTGGTAAGTGGAAAAAATTAAGCCCTACTCGTCTAAGCCGCTATTTGAAATGCACTCATGCAATACATGAGGATAGAGTGGTGCATAATTAAAATTGATTTTTACCCAACTTGCATTACTTTTGGTAGACAGTTACTGTAGCATTAAAACTCAGATGAGTATAATGACTAAAACCTGGTTCATTTCTTTTGCTGTAATATTACCAGAAAGCCAGAGGGTCCTCCTGGTGGGCCTATCCACGTACTTCTACAGAGACCCAGGTTGTTGGGAACTCTGCCACCTTCACAGTGTGGCTCCCGCCCATTGCCCCGGAGGTGGCTTAGTGTGATGTTTGCTAGAAGGGGACACGAGCACGGAGGTGTACCAGGTGCGATGGTTCTGATGAGCTGGGCCTGGCAGGCGCACACAACATTTTCACTGACATTCCTTTGCTGAGGTCTCAGTCACAGGGTGACACCTAACAGCAAGGGAAGCAGGGCAAGGACACCTAGATGAGGGGCAAGGAAGAACAGGACAACGAAGGTTTAGGTGGCGATTTGCTGTCCCTGCAATCTAGACCTTTCCAAAATTATATGAAACTTGACTCCATTGGGTGGTTTGAAAGAGAAATTGCCCAAAATGTCAGCATGAACTGAAATTCCAGCACAAAATTCAACAAGGCTTCACCCCTTATGACTTGTGAGTCTTTGAGTTAATTTCCTGACTTCCCTGTACCTCAGTGACATTGTTACTACCTTAAGGGCATAATAATAGTATTTGTCTCATAAAATTTGGATGCAATTGAGTGAAACGATACATAATAACTCTTACAGGCATTCAGTCATATAATGCAAGTGCTCAAAGTTTGTAATAGTATGATTGTACTATTGTTTATATTTAATAATGATCATATGTTATAATTAAGATTATATCATGATAATTCCTATGTTAACATGATTATGGCCACTTTTTTTAGCCACTGGTATACATTTCCCTGAATATCAAACAAGTAACATGAATTAGTGCCTGCATTCTATTTCAAAGCTGAAAGGATTAATACTTTGATCATTAGGATCCAATGTAACATTTTATTTAAAAATGTGGATTTCAATGGGGAATGTAACATTCATTTCAAGAAAAGGATTGTTTAGAATATGTCAAACGTCATTCTTCTTCCTTCAAGCATTCTTACTCCTTAAGGCAATATTTCTCCAGAAAATTCAAAGCAGACGACTGCTACTTGAACACAAAGAAAACACTTTCCTTTTGTGTCGTCTGGTTGACCACACTCTCTTTCTCTTCTTTCCACTCCCTCCGTCTCCCTCGGGCTTTCATAACTGCGTGTTCTCCTGTTATCCTCTGTCCTGCAGACAACATATTGTTGCCATTGCGAGCTCTCTCCCCAGGAGTCCTCACATGCTGGTGTCGCTCAAGACTCGGTTTTCCTTGATGCTTTTCTCACTTTAGGCCTTTTCCCTATATGTTCCCTATATGCTTATGGTTTCAATTACTATCTACATCAGAGTTTCTCAAAACGTGGTGCCTGGGACGGCCTACATCGGAATCATGGGAAGGGGAGAGTTAAAAATCCAGGTTCCTTGGTTCTATCAGAGGCCTATCCAATCGACTCTGTGGGTGGGCACTGGGAATCTGCATTTTCAGTACATCCTCAGATTCTGCCCCACTAAAGTTGGAACCACTGCATGTGTCAAGGAGGGCCTGGTGGAAGCTAACAATGGCAGCTCAACATCTCCATCTGGTGGCTTCCTCATACTGTTGTCTTAGTTTGGCAAATGCAGCCCATGCCTGTTGGGAAACTCTGAATTATCTGAAAAACAAGAAAAATAGAGGAACAAAGGACATTAATGGAGCACCCGTTCCATGAATAACCAAGATTGCGTGATAACACCTTTTGACTTCTCTAACGCCATCGGTGAACGTGTCTGTATTAAACATTTGGGGAAATAAAATCTATGCCTTTTAATACTCATTCAACTACATGGAAACACAGGTATCGGATGACAGCCACCTAGAGATGATTACACCATGTTTAGATTTCTTGCAGTAGTGCTAAGAGGACTTAATGGATTTTCAAGTCATCCTCGCTGAGGCTAGCTGATAAAGAAGATTCCACTTTCCAAAAGTAATTTAATATGCAGCACTCTTAGTTACCTTACATTCTACTGTCAAGTCCTTTGTCCCAGTTATAAATGTAATAAACATTATCTGTAAAATTATTTTTACAAAATGTAAAGTTTACGAAGGTATTGAAATTCATGCTTCATTGCACTATAAAGACACATCTTACAATTTTAAAGTGGGGGGGATGATACTCACGTTCATCCACACCTCCTCTGTCTCTTCCTCCATTATTTTTTAAAACATTTCACTTGTTTTTGTTCCTGCTTAATTTGCTGCCAGCTCCGTAACATATTTTTTTCTGTTTTTGATCACATTTGTTATTTCTTTCACCTGAGATTTGGAAGCAAAGCTTCAAGATTGTATTCGGTCTGGTCAAACTTTCGTACTACCTACATCAAGCTATGTTAATGCTAAGCTGATGGATTGTTTGGCTTCTAATTTTCTTCCTTATCACAATCAGCAATTCACTGAGTCTTGGAAGCAAACCGGTGAATTGGATGAGGGGTAGTTGATGATGACCATTCAATCTGGGAAAGAATCTTCTCTTCAACAAGTGCCTCTGGTACAAGTTTACACATCCTAATGAATGAAGTTGGACGCTGAAGTTACGCAGGACATAAAACGTCGCTCACTCAAAATGGACCCGATACCTACACATAAGAACTAACATTAGCAAACTCTTGGAAGAGTAACATTGGATGTGGTGACGATTTCTTAAATATAAATCCCAAAGCAAAAGCAGCAAAAGAAAAAGTAAATAAAATAGCTAAAAGTAAACGGCCCTCATCAAAATGACCATCTTTTTGCACAGATAATATAGTCAGTAACGTTGCAGCAACTATGTATGGTGACAGGTGCGTACTAGACTAATCGGGGGCATCACTGCATAAATTGTATAATTGTCTAATCACTATGCCGTACACCTGAAACTAACAAAAATCATCCTGAATGTCAACTGTAACTGAAAAAAATAAATCAATGATCTTTTTTTAAAAGACCCTATCAAGAGATAAAAGGTATCCTACACAATCAAAGGAAACGTTGGCAAATGGTCCATCTAGTGAGAGTGTAGCATCTGGAAGACATAGAAGCCCTTACAACTCCAAACTAATGACACAAAAACTAGCAATAAAAATCGGTAAATGATCTGAATGAATATTTCCCAAAGAAGATACGCAAATGGCCGACAATCACATGATTACATGCTCAGCATCACTAGTCATTAGGAAATGCAAAGCAAAAGCACAAAAATAGCTATAATACCCACCAGGATGACTAAAACGTACAAAAGGGAAAATCACAATTGTCGTTGGGGATGTGGAGTAATGGAAAGCTGTCTGTATACATTGCTGGTGGGACTTTTAAATGGTACAGTGGCTGTTGATAACAGGTGGGTGGTTCCTCAAAATTTCAACATATAATAAGTATAGGACACAGGAATTCTTCCCCTAGGGTACACCCACCCAAATAAAAACAAGCATTCAAAAAGCCATGAACTTGTATGTTCATAGTAGTAGTATTCAAAACAGACAATGATGGAAGCAACCCAAATGCCCATGGACTGAGGAATGGATACACAAATGCAGACTATCCGTGCTAGGGAATATTATGCAGCCTTAAGAAGGACTGCTACGATGTGGGTGAACTTTGAAGGCATTATTCTAAATGAAAGAAGTCAGATGCCAGTATGATTTAATTTACATGAAGTGTCCAGAATAAGCTAATGCTTAAAGACAGAAAGTAGTTTAGTGGTTGTCAGAGGTTACAGGCAGGTGGAGTGAGCACGACTGACTTCTTGCTGGGTGCAAGGTTTCCTTCGGGACTTGGGAAAGTGTTTTGTAAGAAGTTAGAGGTGATGGTTTTAGAGAACTGCGAATTTACGTAATGGCACTGAGTGGAATACTGTAAAATGCTTAAATTTAGAATGTGTGAGTTTCAATTCAGAAACAATTTTAACTACAAAAGTAACACTTCCTGGGTCCCTGTAATAAAATATTCAAGTATGAGGAAAACTAAGCAACTGATTTTAATGCATTCATTTAAAAAATATGAAGCCCGTTATCAGTCACATGTCAACATGCTTCATGAAATAATTACTCTACTTTTGAAAACAAAAAAAGGATTCGAAAGTGTGGACTTGTTTTTCATTTGTGCAAATCTATTTAATATCCACCTGAATAGGAAAGAGCTGCTTCTTCAGCCCTCCTGTTACAACCTGACATTTCCACGGAAGGGAACCAAACAGTCCGGATTCACTGAGACTGAATAAGGAGAGAAGACCTCACTGGTCCCCCTACACGTTCTCAGGGACCAGCCCCCAGAAGTTCCAGGAATGACCTTTGGGCACTGCTGAGGTTCAGTGTTATGTCATGATGTTTAATCAACCCTCTGAATGCAGAAACACTCTTCACTGATTGGCCAAAAATGGAGACTATGGAACAGAGATGTTAGGGCACAATATGAAAGTCACACAGCTGAGGAGAAGCAGAGCTGAGACTCAAACCCACATCTGTCTTTCAGAAAGCCTGTCTGGTTTGAAAACATTGACCGTGAATGCACCGCACTATTTGCCCTCCTCCCAAACCGGGTAGGCTACACGGTGGGACTTGATGGCCCTCTTCCTTTCCTCCACACTAAGAATTGGTTGAAAGCCTACATACACAGTTATATCCCATTGCAGCTTGCCCTTCCTTTGTGGGTGGCATGTGGAATGGGATGGCTTTGTCTTGCTCTAGAGTCTGGGGTCCATAACTGTGCTGGGTGTGTCTGGAGCCATCACCCCCTGAGAGCTGATTTGGGGCATCAGCTGCCAGATCGGCATCCAGTGACCTCACGTTGGCGGCTTACATCGCCCATGAGGGGAGTGTTTACATCATGGAAACAGGAAACGCCTGGAAATCGGACCTGCACTCTTCCCTCCAGAGGGTCTGTTTCCAGCACATCTCTGCCCAGGACTCAGCACAGAAGGGTCACCTGGAGCTCATTAAAGGAGGACGAGGTATCACAGCGCAGCTGTGCCCCCTACTGTGAATGACAATGAGAGAGGTAGTGTGTGCCCTGTGCACTGTGCCCTGATGATAGCAGCCCTTTCTCTGAGCACATTGCTCACTGGTGGTGTGGGTACAGACGTGCACACTGAGCCCTGATTCCAAACAGGGGAAGCTCGTCTCTACCCCCCTATCGTCTCAGGTAAAGGGCACTGGGGGAGTTGTGTCTCTTCTCAAAAACCATGGTGTCCTGGCAACCTTGTCAATACACACTTGTCTAAAGGGAGACCCAGGGTCCTTTGATCCTGCCACAAGCTGAGTTTCTGGTTGTCCTTCGTCTAACATCCAAGTGCTTCATCCTCTCACCTTTTCTCCCGTGCAGGTCGTTTTCTATTGACCGAGATTCCTTGGATCCCACCTGCACAATCGTACCTGTGCTTATGTGTCCTGGCCGGTGGAACAGAGTCCCTCAACCGGACCTGGATCGTGAGTGTGTGTGTGTGTGAGTGTGTGTGTGTCTCAACGGGGGACAGATGTTGTTTCCTTTTACTTTATTTCCTCTTACACCCATTTGTAAACACTTGCCTGCCCCCATTTTTATTTATGTATTCATTCTTTCATTCATTCATTGGATATCTTGAGGTGAAATTGAAAGAGAGCGAGATAACCGGTCTGCATCTGAGGATGTACTTCCTGGTTTCCATGGAAAGCTGACATCAGGGAGAACCTTTTGATGACATTCTGGTTTCCATGACGACTCAGGGAGCCATTTTTAACTGTCAGCAGAAACATTTAACAAGGATATTTACAGACTGGAGAGATGGAATAACTGGAGAAACATCGAGACTAGTCAGTGTCTGCTGTCAATGTGAGTTGTGTGTGTGAGCGTGTGTGTGTGTGTGTGTGTGTGTGTGTGAGCGTGTGTGTGCTGTGTGATCTTTAGCTGGACATTAAGAGGTCTAATCCCTCCTGCTTTCTAAGAGAGAATGGCAGCCTCTCTTGTTGTGGGCTAAGGTGATTGAATAACCTGGCATACCCCAGCCCCGTTTCAACAGGTTTAGGTGACACCTGTTGCGTGAGGACATTGTCACTTGAGTTCTTGAAAGCTGAGATCCCCAAGTATTTCTCATTGTACACCTCTCCTTACAGCGATTGTCACATGAACTCTTAAAGATGTAAGCTCACTCACTTACACCTGCTTATAGTAAAGAGTTACTATGTGTACGCGATGAGAGAGAACATTTGAAGGCAACAAAAGAGATGAATGGGTAGGGCTGGAAGAGCTAAAGTAGCTTTGTGTAACTCCGGGGATGATATTGTGCTCGCCCTGAGTCACTGACGCACACAAATTAAGAGCGTGGTCTCTACAAGTCCACTTTCCAGTTATCACAGTTAGGTAAATGGAATTTGAATCAGTAAATGGCTCCCTCTTTAGTATATAAGCATAAATACAAGTTTGTCTCAGAGATTCTGGGGCTTTTGGTTGTGTGTTTGGAAGTGAATGCCGCTGATGTTACAGTTTGTGTATGTTTATTGTGTTTCTAAAGAAAAACATAGAATTTGTAGGACATACCACCGCATTCTTTATCAGGGACCTGCCTGTAGAAGAAGTAGCTTCTGGGTAAAGGATAACCTTCTGACTATGAGGGACAGCCAGAGGGGTCTCGGAAGGATGACCTGGATGTGACACAACTGGCTGTACCTTCCTCTGTGTTCCTGCTCCTTTCAGGACCACCCCAATAATGGCCCTTCACACAACAGGGACAGGGACATGCGATTTCAGTAGGGACCAGCAGTGGCATATGGGTGAACTCTCTCCCGAGAGATCGGGGTCCCAGGTCTAGGGCCGGGTGGCCCCTCTCAGATCCTGGCACTATGGCGGGAGCTCATCACTTTCCTCAGCATCACGAGGAGAGGTCTCGGAAACCACATGGAGCTGGGCAGCCCCTTTTCTTAGATGTCTGAGCCCAAGCTCTGAGGTCCGCTCCTCCCAGCTCATGGGTCCTCAGGACCACACTCTGTTCCCTTGCTTTTTCCAGAATGACAAGTGCCCACTCGTCCTACCGTGGCACTCTTCTTAGCGTCTCATTGCTCCCTCTTTGCTTTTTCTGGGTTCTAAATCATTCCATCAAGCTCTCTCTAATTAAAATAATGAGAAGAGCCTGCCTAAGAATCAGGTTTGTTTTCCTCTGTTTGCTTTAAGGTCTTGTCTTTTGCTTTGGTTTCTAGAAGTTGTACTAAGAAGAGCCTGGGCCCATCTGTGTGTGTGTTTGTGTGTGTGTGTGTATGTCTACGTGTATGTGTATGTGTATGTGTGTATGTGAGAATTAGTGTCATGGTTGGATATATCAAATATGCCACGTGAAATTTTTCCTTACCTTGGAAAATTGTTGGCTATTTTTCCTTCGCATATTCTGCAAACTGTGCCCACCCTCTGTTCAGACTGCTGTAATTGAATCTCTGTCATGTGGCGAGGTACATACATTTTAATAATGTATTTCGTTGATCGAACAAACACCCCAAAGATATTTCAAACATTTTAAATACATTCTCATTGAATGCTGTGCAATGGTACTTGTTTTCTTTTTGTTCACGGACATCCAATATTTCATTTGCTATCCCCATAGACTCTTTATAAGGTAAGATGTTGGTGCATATGGTCAGGTAAATGTGTCCTCCCTATAATATTTTATAACATGACTTGAAAAATAGTGTCCATCCACTTCCATTCTTGTTCCTCTTCTCTCTTCCATGGAACCGTGTCATGACATTTCCATTTACAGCTGTAGACTTTTTTGCTTGTGTTAGCCTGTCCTTCATATCCTAAGACAAAGTAGACAGCATCGCTCTCCATGTGAATGTGCGTTTTACGGAAAGCATATAATTTGTACTTAATTGGTCTATAGTCCATCTATCTATCATCTGTCTGTTAACTACCTATCTATTATCTATCTATCATATGTATACTGTGTTTCTCTGAAAATAAGAACTAGCTGGACAATCAGAAGACACATTAGAGTTGATTGTCCGGGTAGGTCTTATTTTCAGGAAAACACGATATATATATATACACACACACACATAATATGTTTATTATCTATTAGCTATCTGTCTATCATCTATCATCTATCAATCTATATCTATCCATCAATCCATCATCTATCCATCCACCTATCTCTACACATCTTTGTAGTGGGAAAAGAGAGTTGCACTCCTCTTAGTACAAAATATGAGAAGAAAATCATCTGCAAGATTATGTACCAACCCTTACTGTTAGACATCTGGACCCTGGACCAAAGCACACAATGAATGCTCTCAGTGAACACCCATCCCTTCTGATAGTCTCTCCCGAGGAAGCATTATAGCTTTAGTGATAGGAAAAACAACTGCTGTTGATATTTTGGTTGTCTGTTAAAAGCGATCAATTAAAGTGATTGACACTTAAAAAGATGTACGCAAACATGAATAAGTGAGAATATTTAAAGTGTTTGTACAATTTTAAAAACCTTTTACATATTTTATAGGCTATATGTATAAACAGAATAAAAATTCTAGAGTCTGTGGACTCATATTTGCAGTAAGCATTTCTAGGTGTTAGATTAGATTACTATTGCTTAATATTTTTCCTACTTTCTAATTTGAAACATCATTTTTAGAATTTACACATGTGTTTTTAAAATAAGGGGCTACAGAGCTAAAAATAACATGTATACTGGAAGGAGAAACATGTGTATGTGTGTGTAGAGACAGAGAACATGGATTATATGCCTCACCATTAGGCATCTGATCTCTAATGTCTCTCTGAGTGTGTGTGAGTGTGTGTGTGTATCTGTGAATGTGTGTGTGTTTGGGTGTGAGTAGCTCTCTGGTTGGGTGTAATGCAGGCCCTCCTGTTTTGTGTGACAGACTGACAGCTCCTGCTGCAGGGAGACTGCAGTGACTGAGTCACCTGTTTGTCTTCCTCCCTTTTGTTCTATGTCCTCACATGACACCTGAGCTCTAAGAGCCCGTACACTGAGTTCTGTAAGCAGAGGCCCTGAAACCTGGGTGATCGTTCACCATAGTCCAAGAGAAAGGGGATGCAGATTAGGCCCAAAGTATGTACATGTAGTCATGGTATAGTTTTTGTTATATCGATGAGTATGTGCGAACAAAGCCATATGTACAGGCACTTATTACAGAAACAATCTCATGAAGCATATCGTTGGAGACTGAAAATGGATGAGCTAAAATCTGTAAGTTAATCATAATGCATATCGATCTGTACAACATGTACAGAAAAGTAGAACTTATGAGCAAGGTATTTCTGGGTGGGAAATGGGGGTTGAGAGAAGATTGCATCTTCTGCATTCTACCCACCTAAATGTTTGAAATTTACTTTAAGTTTTTAAATCTCAGAAAACCCACATTGTCAAGAGATTCAGAAAAATGGGGTGAAAAATAGGCATTCACATGAAATAGTGATTAACGATGCTCTTGTGTGAAAAAACGCAGTACTAGGTTGGATGTGCAGGTAAACTCATACGCATAGGAAATGTGTGGGAAGCCCCATTCCCAATCACATTGAGAGCATGTATCTATACTGTGTCGTCTCGTGCATATTTCTCTGCACAGCGTTCATTTTCTCTGCAGGCACATTTAATGTAACTTTAGAAGCACAAAACAACACCCTAACATTACAGAACATTACAGGCCCACGTAGTCACACACACACACACACACACACACACACACACACACACACGGCTAATGGGAAGTAATCCATGTGTCTAAGACAGACCGGGGCTACCGTGAAAGCAGCAGTTTACACGGTTGTGAAACAGGAGGGACTAGCATAAACTAAGTAGCTTAAGGTGGAAATATTCGGAAATACAAATGAAGGAAGGAAAGAAGCATGGCATGTACTCTGCATTAAACGTGAGACTTAACATTTCTGTTTACGAATGGCATGCATTCCACAGTTGGGCAAGGGAAAATGATGAATCAACCCCCATTTCATTGGCTGAATTCCCTAACTCTTTTGCATTGTCTAGATCTCCGTTAGTAGCGCTTGGAGCCTGGTGGTCGATACTTGATCCCTGGAAGGACAGTGCACTTCAGAAACACAGAGCAGGTAAAGGGACTGCCAGACAAGCCGGTGGAGTATATGGATCCACAGGTCCGGCTCACACAACCACACCTACCAAGATCCACCTGGAGTTTGGTAAGACTGCCTCATCTCACCAGACACTGCTCTGCCATCATTTATTCATGTTGACGAGGAGGTGTGATTTAGTTGGCTCCTCACTCTGCAGCTACTACTTGACCCTGATTTGGTGCTGGGGGTGTGGGTGGGGGAACCCCTTGAAGCACCATAGAGAAATGAAGAGGTGCCCGTCCCAGACAGTGGCGCATGGCTGCAGCAGTCCTCATGAAGGGGCTTACCAGTCACCATCATGACGATCTCCATGAACATCTGGGTTCTAAGCTCCTGCTCTTGCACACAACATTGGGGCGACACCCAGGGTCTGTAGGTGGGACATCATCTCTGGTTTCTTTGGGGGCACAGGGCGGCACTAGCACCCAAGAAAAGAAACCCGGAAGAATTCCCTTAGGATGAGCCATGAGGAGCGCAGAAGGCCCAGGACATCCAGTAACACAAATGAGATCCCAGACACGACACCCACCTCCCCACACAGATGCTCTTTAACATGCAGTAGTAACAAATAGGGCAAGATGTTGGGCTCAGGGGGCTATAAGTCTCCTCTGGTAGATTCCGTATTCTCTTCCCAAATACTTGCCTCTTATCTTGCCTACCCTGTCCAGACACACGCCTGCAGTGTGATACACACTCTTTCTATTCCTGTGTTTTATCTCTTATCAGTTCTCATTGACCAACGTTCTTCTACTTCCACGAAAGGAATTCTTGCTGACACGTTTCCACTTTTCCTTTTTGTGTTTCAGTATTCTGCCGTACTGTCTGTCAAAACACAAGTTCTAGCACCCCTGGGAGATTCGGGTGCAGAAGGACAGGCCACACAAGCTGTGAACACTTTCTGGTCCCAGGCAAAAACCCGCGGTGAAGAAAATTGCGTTAGGGAGGCCTCCTGTGGCCGGGCCACACCCTGCGACCTTTGTGAATGACCTCTCAACCCAAGTCAAAGCATCATGGACTCTGAGTATGTCCTGTGCAATTGGAAAGGCCGTTTTTGGCCAGCAAAGGTTTTGTCCCGATCCAGAACCTCACCAAAAACTAAGAGGAAACAGGCATGTTCTCTACAAGTGGAAATACTCTCAGTATGTAAAAAAATTCAAGTGAAAAACCGAGATGTGAAGATCCTAAACGAGTCTCAGATTGAATCCACTGCCTCCTCACTAGTGGCCCAGTCGAAGGCCAGTTTCTCACCTGGAGAAGAAGTGGCCTACAGAAGCGCTCTTACGATGGCACTGGAAATTCTAAAGGAGAGAGCAAAGTTGGGTCAGGCAAGAGCCTCAGATGACCCAGAGGCCACTGCGCAGTCTCAAACGGGACCACAAAAGCAATCTCGTAGAAAGTATCAGAAGACCAAAGGGAACTCACCAAGACATCTTAGGAAAAGAGAAAACCCCAAATCACTGTTACTCCCTTCAGGGGGTGAGGACACCCCGGATGGAGACAAAGAACAGGTGCATACCTCCATCTCTCCTGTTCCTAAGAAATCTAAAGCAAAGTCCTCACAGAGCTCCAGCGTTGGCCCAAACTTCCCATCGCTTTCAGAAGACGACCGTAAGAAAGAGGGCAAGGGAAAGAGGGTCACCTCAGGAGTTCCGTGCCAGCGTTGCACAGTCGAGGAGAGTGCAGGTGCTAAGGGTGGAGGCGTCCTTCCATCTCGGCCACCTGGTTTCATCGCCTCTGTGCCCAAGGCCCTGAAAGCAGAGGCGTGTGGCACCCGCCCAAAGACCCTGGCTGTCTCCTCTGAGTGCTCTACCTTCTCTGGGAATGGGAAGGACCCTGCCCAGGGAGCTTGGAAGCCAGAATCAGAAGGGATGGCAGCATCCTCCAGTGACCCTAAGCTGCGGCTGCCTGATTCACGCCATTCGGCAAGCAGAAAAAGGAAGCTGAAGGTACCAGATCAGGAGAAAAGACAGCAGGAACCTCAGCCTTTAGTTGGCTCCAAGGCTAGTCACCCCACCACCGCTGTTAAGAAGAAGGGCACCAAGGAAGCGGCACGAGCGACAAGCATGGCTTTCCCACAGGAGCCGTGTCCCATTACAAGAGGAACGATGGTCTGGTTTAAGTTTCAAAGTCACCCGTATTGGCCAGCAGTGGTAAAGAGTGTCAACCACACAGAGCAGACGGCGAGGGTGGTTTTGATTGAGGAAAACATGCACCGTGAAAAGCGCGGTATTCAAGTGCCTCTTCGGAGACTGAAGCACCTGGATTGTAAAGAGAAAGAAAAACTAATCAAGAGAGCCGGGAGAGTGTACGAGCAAAGTGTGAACTGGTGCTTCTCCCTGATATCCCACTACAGAGAAGGGCTCCATCGTGGCTCCTTCAGGGGCTCTTTCCTGGACTATTACGCTGCTGACATCAGCTACCCAATGAGGAAAGACATCCAAGAGGGGAATCTGTATCTTGATTTCCCAAAGGTGAATTATGCCGACCTGGAAGATTCTGAGGAGAGCTCCCCAGACGGGAAGCCCCGCAGGAAACTTCTCCCTGACCGGATGAGGGCTGCTTGGGACCGAGTCAACCGGAAACTAGTGGACTTCATCGTGAAAACAAAGGGGGCCGACCACCATCTCCTGGACATCGTCAAGGGCAGGAAAGAGTCCAGGTGGCTGGCGTCCTTCTTGAAGTCAGAGAGGTACGTGATCTGTGTTGAAACATACCTGGAGGATGAAGATCAGTTGGATGTCGTGGTAAAACATTTACAAGAAATCTACAAACAAATAGACAAGAACAAGCTGGGTCTGACAAGAGACGACAAAGTGAGTTTTGTTCTGGAAGTCCTTCTGCCAGAAGCCATCATTTGTTCGATTGCTGCCCTTGATGGAGTAGGCTACAAGGAGGCAGAAGAAAAGTACCTGCGAGGGCCACCTGTGCATTCCCGGGAAAAAGACCTATTTGATAGAAACATCTTAAAGACTGTGAGAAAGAGAGGGAGAGCAAGACTAAATAACTTTTGCCCTGCACCACACCTTTGCAGGGAGACCTCTCATTTCCATCATTCCTAAGCACCCCCGTGTGCGTAATACGTGGCACCCCTCCATTCTCTATGACGCGTAAAGACGGTCTGGAAATTCAAGAACGTCAAATTTGGGAACCTGCTGAATTCCTTTGGGGTCCATCTCTGGCATTTGTGGGTGTCACGGTCACCATCACTTCTCATTCCCAAACTCTTCGCAAACTAATTTGTTAAAATATTGCAAACACGTGTACTTATCTCTACTTGCTCGGATGTGTAACTGTCCAGATATTATATCTTCACACCATTGCTTTGGACTGTGTATACTTCATATTTTAATATAGGGTGTGCACACTTCCATTACATGAAAGAGCCCTGGTAACAGATACTAAGCAACAATTAACTTTAAAATCTGAGAAGTATTTCCCAGAAACATCACAAGGGTTGCTCATTCATTCAGTGATGCATCTGTATAAATGATCGGATTCCCTGCCAAGAAAATCCCTGAGTTTTCCCTGCTATGCTTATTAGTTTAGACCAAAACAGCCTTGAGAGGTGAAACCAATGACAGAGATGTTTTCTTTGCGTTATCACTACCGTTAAATGTTTCTTGAAAAGGCAATCTGAAATCCAAACCAAGTGAATGGATGGTCCACATGGAGCCCACATGTGGGTGAAGGAAATCTCAGCCTGCAGTACACACTTTGTCAGCCTGTGCGACGCTATAAAGAGTCCGTTTCCGTGAGATTCCATTTATGGGAGTAGCTCTTCTTCAATGGCCAAATGGTTTCTTAAAACAGGCCGGCATCTGGCTGTCTTCCTCACCGACAGTCACTGGATCCCCTACGTATGGCCGTCTGTCCCCACGTGGAAGACAACCAGAGTTATGGTGTACCCAGCCTAGCTACACTAGACCTGGGAGTGCAGGCTGACTGAGAGGAGCACATGTTATTGTCATAAATTGGAGAAAAGCAAGCACTGTGTTCTGGACCTGTGTCCCCTCAAAAGCGGTCATTTGTCTCAAAGCAAACAAGCTTTACCTAGTGACTTACTCCTTGAGCAGCTCCCAACAGTGTACATGCAGGCTGCTAAGTCATCGCAGGCTGCTTGAGCAGTAGGTGGACCAGGACCTGGGACCTGGGAAGTGGATACAGAGAAGTCTCCATGGCGCTAAATGTGGCTGTTGTCGGGATACAATGAAACACGCGTAATTAAAAGATCAATTCTGAAGCCGATGACGTGTTATCGTCACTTGGAACACGGGGTTTTCTTGTTTGTTTTTTGTGGGGGGAAAAGTTAGAAAAGCTAGTTTACTTTTAAAACTTGATGTGAAAATAAACACTGAATATTTAACATGAACCTGAGTGCGTTTTTATTCTGAGGGGAGTCAACTGTCACTCACAGGCCCATGTTATGTGTTCGCATGTCGTTTGCAAAAGTCAGCCGTTTTGATTCACCATAAAACCACTGTATCTTTCACTTCGAAACTCTGCTTCATCCTAGTTCTGAGTGTACAACTACATAGCTGGAATGTGTAGCACACACACGTATGTATGTATGTATGTACATATAATATCTATTTGTTTCGGAATGTCGGTGGTTGTCATGTTTCGCAGTTCACTATGAATTTTCTTCTCATTTTAAATATTCACTTTCCTGCTTGTTTTTATACTTTCAGAGAGGGCCGTGCAGATTGTATAAGCTTCAGGCCCTACAGAGTCCTCTTGGACACGGCCTGAGAGAGACCTGGACTCCTGGGGCATTGTCCCCGGGCCAATCCATGTGACATGCTCATGGTCCCGGGAAGTACTTACAAACACACCACCTCCGTGTTCTATGTGGACCTTGTACATCGGGACAACACACTTTAGCTCTGCTGTAACACTGTGTCTCTCCATCAAATGTATCACTCCGCTTCAGCTTTCTCATGGAGCCATATTTATCTCTACATCTAACCTTTTCTTCACCACTTCATTCATTCATTCATTCATTCATTCATTCATTCATAGCATTGAGAGTCAGGAGAGCAAGTCAGATGTGGTTTAGGACTCTGATCTGAGGATAAATTTCAGGTCTTATGCTAACTGGGATGCTCTAATTCATTTTCTTAGTGAGAAATATTTATCAGTGTCATGGACTGATGGTCTATCTGTGACACCACACCCCAACTTCCCCCACATTTGTGAGATCCTGGGTTTCTGTTTTCTTGGAGCAAAGGGAGAGGATCTGGTCCCTCCTGGGGTGCCATTTATATCTGAGGTATTCACTGAAAGGGGGGAGTCATGCCTGGGACATGCATCTCTTCTCCTCTTTGAATTGCAGTCACATTTGGGGTGTCAAGCTGGATTTGTGGCTGGCTGTGTGAATTCTGAGATTCTTTCAAGCCTGAGTAGTTGTTAAGGAGGGTGTACAATTGACCAAAGCTGGTTCTCTATCACAGACGTGTATACGTTGGCAAAGCCCAGCCTGTCATCCCTGTTCATCCATTGGGTTAAGGAGACCTCATCTCCTCCAATCATAAGGCAAATGGCTGAACATAAGGCCCCGATCTAATTGTTGTTTGGGAAAGCTGCACAGAGACAGCATCCACGGCATTTACAGGTCTCTACATCCATATATGGATCTAACGAAGAAAGAGTGGAACTCGGAGACCTGGAAAGGTGATGTGAACAAAAATCTCAAATACCTAAAATTCCCTGACCCCTCAGCCTGGCATTAACAAACCTTTGCTACTGGAGAGCAGTTTTTGTTGTTCCTGGAAACATGCAAAGACGTCTTCTAAGGCAGCTACTTGAACAGATGTTGGTTGTCACATTCCTGCTAATTTGTAACATCCATCCCTGCTAATTTTCCTCGCTATTAGACTAATAACAAGAGTAGGTATGACTAGGTAAGATCACAGCACAAGGAAGATCAGTTTTTTAAATGGGAAATACCTTATATTCAGAAGGAAATGCAGGAGCTGGTTAATATGTACTTGAATGAACTGGGATAATACACGTGCCAATGGAATGTGAGGATGTTGAATCAGTAAGACAGGGACAAAATATAAGTCCATATAGGGGAGAATTTATTGACATGGAAGCACAGAGCCGTGTCTTGGGGTTCCATGTCCTAGCATTGGCCTATTATGCTGCTAGGGTGGTACCTTTACGCTTAGACAACAGCTTACCATACAGGAGATGGAGATGCAGGAATTTCCTTGGCAATGTTTTGAGGAATTGGTAAGAAGGTACAGGCAAGTGGGTTATTACAAATCATTTATTTTGTGAGACTAGGAGTTAGATCTCTGAACTCTGTTCCCTGGGAGGGTGGAGAAGATACTACTAAAATAAAGATTGTGATGGTGACAGAGGCACTGGCATCTTTGATAAGTTCAGTGTTGGCTCTCCTCATATATATATAGTTGAAGAGGGGAAGAGTAAAAGGCAATCTTACATACTCTTAATCTGAATTCATCATTTAATGAGTTAATACTCAATATATTTTAAATCGTGAAATAGACATAGCTATACATAAGTAGTCAAAAAGACGTAACTATATGTAATTTAAATTAATAGGTGAAGCCAGAAAGCAGAACTATTTTATGCTTCCCAGTTATTATTTCTTATTTATTATATGTTAATGCATTAATACTCCAGATAATTAGTGGCACCTAGGTAATTAAGTTTACTAGAATAACAATGGGAAATCAAGTAGTGGAAAATACCTTTTTCACAAATATAACTTCTTTTTTCTGCTTGAAACCCAGAGGCTGAAGATCACATTTTTCTCAACTCAAAATTATCATTTATTGTTGTAATGAGAACTTACTGCTATTGATGATTAGTGTTTTCTAGATAAATAGTTGACAAGAGATAACTATAAATATTAGAATAACAATTTTATGCCAGGAAGTGGAAAAAATCCTTTTCACTTCTATGTTCTTTGTTTTTGTTGGAATAATAATGCATTATTATCACAATATTGAGTGGTAACTAATAATTAGCAATTTAGAGATAACCAGTACTATCCAGAATAACTAGTTGAATACCAGAAGCTAAAGAAAAATTGTTGAATCCAAGGAATTTGAATAATCAGTATTTTAACTAGGAATTCATATCTCTGGTTCAAAATATTAGTTCAGGAGATATCTACTAATATCCAAGTGATTAGTTAACTAGAGATAACCAGAAATAAAAAGAAGACTTCATGAACTGGAAGACCTATTCTTCCCAACACTAACTTCTTTGTTACCCAAATAATGTGAGAGTACTATAGATTTTCAACAGTACCTAACCAACTAGTTAAGGAGGCTGAACAAGTGATTATTAAAGAAACCTGGTGGAACACATGAAGTTGAAAAACATATTCTTTTCGAATTTGTCTTTTAGGTACAGTGTTAGTACATAGATAACTAGATTTACCTATGTGTAGGCAATATTCAAATAGAGACACTTATATAAAATACAAGTTACTAGCCAAAGCCAAGAAGCTGAAAATTACATTTTCTCAGCTCTAAGTTCTTATTTCATTCTGAAATAACTGAGTCACACACACACACACACACACCAGGGGTGCCAAAAAATGTATACAAGAGGACACTTTGGTCAACGTTGCTCAAGCAGTAGTTTGCCGTCATCAGAAGTGTCTGGATGCTGATGGGAACCACTTTGAGCACCTCTTGTCATTGCAGAAGCCAAACGTGACTTGTATTCATCTTTTGTTATCAGTATATATTGAGTATTACAATTTTAATACAGTTTTCCTTTCTTAAAATGTGTATACATTTTTTGGTACCACCTAGGTAAATATTTAAGTACATATAAGAGTTGGTCACTAGAATACATATTTGGTGCAAGAATGATGCTAACATCCTTTTCAATCTAAAATTTTATTTCATTTAGGAATATAACTTAATATAGGCAACTAATGTTTCTTGACTATCAATGTATCTAGAGTTATCTAGAAAGAAGTAGATAGTGGATTCCAGGATGTGGAAAACACATACTTCTTAACTGTACCATCTTATTGTTTGTTGACATAAGACATTAGTTACATAGATAATTGGTGACACATAGGTAATTAGTTACCTAGAGAAATATAGACATAATCAGAATGATGTTTTAGTCAGGAATCTGAAATTCCCATTCTTCTAAAATATGATTCCTTTCCAAATAATGTATTTTTACTATAGGTAACTAGTAGTGCTCAAATAACTAGTTTAGCAGAGACAATTGGAGATAACTAGGAAACGGGTTGAAATAATGTATTTTTATTATAGGTAACTAGTAGTACTCAAATAACTAGTTCAGCAGAGACAATTGGAGATAACTAGGAAATGGGCTGAATTTAGGAGGCTGACAGACCATTTTCTCAATTTTAAATTCTTACCCTTTGTTGAAATAATATGTGACATCTATTTTAATTGTATATAAGAAAAATGTGTAAGTACTATAGATAACTATCTATAGACAGCAATTTAGTTAAGTTAATTAGATACAAGTACAGTAAATATTTCATTCCAGGAATTGGAAACACATATTTCTGACCTCTAACTTTTGATTCATTATTACACGGGATGTTAGTTCTATAGAAAACTCATTGTACCCATGTAACTACTTATCTAGAAAAAAAATCTCAGGTGGCTGAAATACACATTTTGTCATGTCAAACAACTCCTTTCTTTTTGAAATATTGTGTTATATAGAAGGATGGTAGGACCTAGTTTACTAGCTATAACTAAAAAATATCTAGAACAACAGCTTGAATATTGAAAAACCGTTTTACTAAAATCTAAATTATTTCTTTTGGAATAATATGTTGGTACTGTAGAAAAATACTGGCACCTAGGTAAGTGACTGAGATAGAGATTACTAGTAGAAGCCAGGCACTAAAAAACATTCTTCTCAATTCTAACATCTAATTTTTTGTTGAAAGAAATAGATCACTAGTGGTACCTAAGTAACTAGTTTACTAGAAATAAGTTTAAAAACTGGTTAAATCTAGACAGTGGGAAAATATTATTTTCAAATGTAAATACTTATTTCTTTATAGAATATTGAGTTACTATTATAGAAAACTAACTTTAGTTAGGTAAGATTTAAATACAGAGAATGAATACAACAAAAATAACTGGGACTAATTCCCTCACACTGCCTTCTCGTCTTCATTCACACATATTTACTGTCACCAAGTTCTGTCCATTCATTTTCTAGCCGTCTTCCAAATACACCCGCTTCTCTCTACCTCCATGGCCACACTCCAAGTCCAAGCTGCGCCCATCTCTAGCCCAAACTATTGGCTTCATTCACCTCCTACCTGGTCCTCCGGGGGCCTCTCTTTCCCCCTCCATCCTTCTTTCCCAAAGCAGCAGAGAGATCCTTTAAAAAGTTAATCCGAGCCTATCACATCCCTCTCTAATAATACCCCAGGCAGGGGCTTTCTATCACCCTGAAAACGAAT
This sequence comes from Rhinolophus sinicus, assembly GCF_036562045.2. Taxonomy (NCBI): domain Eukaryota; kingdom Metazoa; phylum Chordata; class Mammalia; order Chiroptera; family Rhinolophidae; genus Rhinolophus; species Rhinolophus sinicus. The sequence continues at coordinate 110,615,740 of NC_133768.1, read as the reverse complement.
CCCAAGTGCCTGTCTGACCGCACCTTGCGGCGATCCCCCTACTTACTCTGCTCCAGCCATTTAGACTTCCCAGTTCTAGGGAAACACCAAGCTCTGGGAGTGTTCTTCCACTTCAGATGTCCAACACCTCCCCAATGCAATACCACTGCCTGAGGTCTCCATCCAATACCACTGCCTCAGGTCTCCATCCAATACCACTGCCTCGGCAGCTGTGGCAGGAAGATTTATTTGGTCAGAAGTCTCCCTTCCCTCCCTGTCCTTGCCATGCATGGTTCCCTGTAGGTGCCATATACTTCCATGCACACTGCCTTTGGGCTTTGGTCCATGGCTTACATTGGCCAAAAAAATGTGAATGATCTGAGGTACACCATGTCCAGCCAGAGACTTTATGCATAGTTTGGCTTGTCCTCTCCTGTCCCTGTCCTGGACCATCTGGAGACCTTGCGTCACTCAGGCAAGCCACTGTTCCTTCCACCTGGGTCCCAGAAGGAGAAGACACGTGGAGCAGACCTGAAGCCATCTCCACAACCTGACACACAGCCACAAGTGACCCAAAGGCTTGTGCACGAGAAATAGACATAAACCACCGAGGTCTGAGGCCTGCTTACTCTGCAGCGGTACTGCAGCAGATACAACTGCCTCAGGGGAGAAGCACTTCCTCTGAATGAGACGGCACTGAAAGTCTAGATAGATGAACAATGAGATACCCAGCTCCATTTCCCACCCAGCTCCCAGACCACCGGCAACCAGGTGAATATTTCCCAGGCAAAAGATGAAGAGAATTCTCCATGAAGGAAGAAAAAAGAAAAAAAACTAGCTCAAGAGAAAAGACCTGCACACTCCAGTCATGAGAAAATTCACCATAAAAAAGCCAGTTTACTTCATCACCCTACGACCATGCCCTCCAGTGAGTAGTGCTTCCCAACTCGCATACACACAGCTGGCAATCAATTCCAATTCATTTTTAAGGACTTTACTCTTTTTCTTTAATTAAAAAAATACCAAAATATTCATTTTGAAGTGGGAAAAGAGTGACTATCCCTTGAAAGAAGCTCTTCTGCCTTTGCGAAACGGTGCTGTGGTGTGCAGCTTGGGGCCACAGCAGCGTCTTGCTGCAGTGCTTCTGCATTGCTTCATGATACTGCAGCTGTCCGTCCCATCGCCATACTTACCCTGGATAACTCACTGTACTCCCGACCACTATCTCCTCACCTGGGCGGCTTCTGCACCCATTCTTCACATAACAGTCAAGGAGTTATTCTAAAATGCCCAATGAATCAATTACATCACTGCTTGGCTCAGAACCCTCCCGTTGCTACCAGACCGCTGTCCATGGCCTAAGGAGCTCCTGCCGGGTCCTTCCAGTGCAGCTCCCACTCGTCTCCCTTTCAATGGCTCTACCCCAGGCAAGGTACACGGGCCTTTCCGTTTCTTGAAAACACCTCTCTCAGAGGTTGCACCCTTTTTGCTCCCTTCATTTGCCTGGACTCACTTTTTCCCAGTCCTTCCCCAACTAAGGCTCCTTCTCATCCTTCTCTCCTTTTCTAAAAGAGGCTTTTTAAACCAACTGCATATAGTAAGCATCCTCCCTCCATGCTTACTTTGCATCTTTTTGTCTGAACATTGACCATGATTTCTAATTGCATAGATTTTTCCCCTTCCTTGAGTTATTGTCTGCTCCCCCAGTAGACTGTAAGGACCACTGGAGCAGCCTTCACTACAGCATTCACTGCAGAATCCCTAGCGTCCGGTTCAAAGCCTGGTCTGGAAGACGCCTTCCAGAAACAGCTCTGAATAAAAGAGGAAGGTGATATCAGTAACAGGGTGGAAAGTGCATGATGTAAGTTCTCGTGAGAGGGCAGACCCCCTTGCCTCTGCGTGTGCGGCTGGGGGAGATTGATATAGAAATGAAATGATGGCTTCCTTGCCCCACTGCCAAGTCCTCTGCCTTCCCTCTGCAGTCTTCCCCTCACCTGGCCCCACCGCTGGCCCTGACTCCACTGGCTGAGGGTTGCAGCAAAGGCAGAGACATGGGAGAAGGGAGAGGACTGGGACCTGCATACAGAGTGCGGGTCCTGGAGGAAGCTGCGAGCCCAAGGGGCTGGAGAGGAAGAAATGAAGAAAGAGAAACCTGGGTCCACATGGGGAAGGAGGGGGGGACCCTTCCTACGGGTGGCAGGGGCTGCCTGGTACAGATCCCTGGGCCCAGCCTGCTTCTCTGTGGCTTTAGGACCATGCCTGACAGCAGGTAGGAGTCGAAGACCACGACCCACCCGGGGCCCTTCTGCCACTGCCTCTAGGAGCACAGATGATTCAACTGCAGGAGAGGAGAGAGAAGATGAGAACTCATGGCCATCGTGTCTCCATGCACAGAAGTCACTGTGACCCTGTGGTACATGTCCATCCCATCTTTTCCCTGGAGGCTTTAAAAAGACATCCATGTGGGCCACTCTCTTGTCCCAATAGCAGAAGCAACACATGCTCACTACTGGCACAGTGCCAATCTACATGACCCATGCATCGTGGGTCCTTCCTTCAGCTGTTTCCTGGGGACTGTCACCGTTAACAATCTGCCTGCGGCCCTCAGCTGTGTTTCTGTGACTGTCACTGCTACACACAAGTGTCCTTTGGCCATGTTTCCAGGACCCTGGCTGTGCAGACTGCCAGACTGGGCTAGAATCCCAGCTTCTGCAGTGAGGAGCTGTGGGACTTTGGGCAAGTCCCTTCTTGGGCCTGGTGTTCTCACCTGGAGTAGAAGGGTCAAAACAGTGCCCCCCTCCCCAGGGCTCCTCTGAGGACTCTCAGGAAGGGTGCAGGCACAGTTGCTCAGCCCAATGCCTGGCACGTAATAACAATTTGTGTTATTTTAGCTGTGTTTTTTTTTCATAGCTAAGGTTATGCTATAGATGTACACAATTTCATGTTTTGGTGTTTTTCTTTAGCATAATATTAACTATGGACCCCTGTTCCTTAACTCTTTATTTTTGCATGATTGGTATATTCTGCCATATGCTATCCTCTAGCTCAATTGAATACTTTAGTAATGTTTTGATTGAGTATCTTTTTGCATGTATATCTATTTGCATTTCAGACGATCTCTTACAAATATCATTGGAGGGTCAAAGAATATAAACATCTTTAAGATTGTTGATACATCTCTAGCAGGCCTTTTGGCAAGAAATACCAATTTGCTTTTTTAATGCCAGCAAATGAAAATGCCCATTTGTTTTCGCTCAAATTATCATTTTAATTGCTGTCTTACAAATGGCAAAATTATCCTCTTTATTTGCATTTCTTTGATGACTAATTGCAATAGGACTTAATACTTAATTGTTATGTGTGTTTTTTCTTTGGTGAACTGCCTGTACCTATCAATTACCCACTTAGCTGCTGGAGACTCAGTATTTTTATTCTCAAAATTTAAAACTAATTTATATATTAACCTTCTGTCTGCTATATTTGTTCCAGAAGTTTTGCTCCACTGGCCACTTATATTTCAGTTGTGCTTATGAAGCTTGATGCAAAGATTTAAAAAAATTTATAGTAAGGTTTTTCCTCTGTAATTTCTTTTATTGCTTTTAAGCTCAGAGTATTATTTCCTATCTAGAGAGAATGTAAGCACTGATGATATTTTAGTCGAGTATTTTTCTTTACATTTACCTTAATCCTTTTGGTATGTATTTGAGAGTGTGGAATGTGTTAAGGATTTACCCTGACTTTTCCTCCCAACAGCTAAACGTTCTGGTACCATCGTCCTGGCACCATGACAATTGCTGTTTCCTTGATTTATATTGTAGATATGCGTGCATGTGCATCCCACCTTTATCTCTTTCTGATCCAGTCACCTGTTTATTTTGATGCCACACTGACTTAGTTACTCTACAGTCTAGAGTTCTACTTTGGTAGAAATGTGAAATTTTGAGACCAACTGAACCATGGGCAGAAGTATATGAAAAACAATTTTTAAACATCACGTTTGTTGAGAACATAACCTAAGTTTGCATCATGTTACTACCTAAGTTCCAACTTGCTTTAGTGAGTAGAGTTCAGTTTTGTAGCATATTTTGTCAAGGAAACATAACCTCAGCAAGGACATAGGAACTTCCTCTCCCCCACATACAACCCTGAGGGCCACCGCCCCCAGTATTTACTGTGTAAGTTACCCGACTGTTGACAACATTCTATTATTACAAGGCAATCACTAAGAGGCCTACATGTCTCCTAAAGTAAAACAAATGAGTAATGGCTGTGTGACAGGCACAGCCAGTGAAGGGAAAAGAACCAAGTAGCGCTTGGAAGTAGCCCAGAAGTAGGCAACGTTCAAGGGAGTATAGCATGACGTGAAAAAAATGAGAGTTTTCAAGCAAATCTGCGTGATCCAACAAGGCAGAGTAGCACTAGAGAACAAGGGTGAGGGCTGGCCAATGGGGACCTCCCTCAGGGATGGGGTCACATGCTAAGTTGACATTGGAGGAATTTCTCAAATTCAGGAGACACACTTCACATTAGGTAGAAGAAGAAACAGGAGTGAGCATGAAGTTCTGATTCGGATGGGACGCAGAGCAGGCATGACTTCAGGAGGAAGAGATGAAATTGAGGAAGGGAGAGAAGACAGAATAATTATGGGGACAAGAGGCTGAGAAGGAATTAAGCATGGGCTCCAGAGTGCAAGTAGAGGGGCATGCTTCAAAGAGGAAACTACAAGGAGTAGGGGAGCCTGGGTGTCCAGCTAAAAGACCTATGGTCCTCTAGGGCCCCCGTCATTACAAGGGCACCTGGGGGGTAAAACAAGAAATAGCCAATAAACACCGGAAAAAATTTCAAAATTAAAACTGTTTCCCCCTTTTCAAATTTATAGGGATTTTTAAAAACAACAGTACATGGTGGGAGGGTGTGGGAGATGTGTTTTCTCGTACACTGCTACAAGAATGTAAACTGGATAGCTTTTTGGTTAGCAATTCATAACATAAATCAAGTGCCTTGATATCCAAGACTGGAATCTGTTTATAGGTATAATATATAACTACATATACATACATACTTATATGTGAGCACAAAAAATAATGGAAGGAAATATACCAAAACATTAATAGGACTTTTCTCTAATAAGTTATTTTATTTGCTTCTTTATACTTTCCTGACTTCTAAATTTTTTCCCTGCACATGATACTTTTCTGATTAAAACAAACCAGCCAACAAGAGACACTATTTACAAACTAGAAGGGGGAAATCCCAGGGTCCTGCAGCCCTGAAGCTTAGGATGGCACCAAAAAAATCCAGCTCCTGTACAAAATTTCCTTTTGCCTTTAATAGGGAGCCCTGATGTTAGCCTTGAACAATGAGAAGGGCAAAGAGATGTGGAAATGGGAATTATCTATCAACCCTGGAAGGTTCATTCACATACAAGAAGAGGCATTACCAAAGGCACACAGATAACTGCCACAGCTTAATTGAACTGAGATGGTGGGGGAGGAGGGGTACCACTGGCTGCTTACAGAAGCTGACTAGTTAGAACACTGGCACACCTGTGTCTATCACCTGTGTGAACTGGCAGGGAAGGCAGGTTGGCTCAGATGCACCTATGAGCCTCTGGAGCCAAACCGCGCAGGTTCCACTCCTGGCTCAACCACATACCTGCTGTGTGAACCTGCACAAATCCCTTTCTCAGGGCCTCAGTTTCATCACCAACAGAGTGAAGACGATGGTATCTGCTACCTAAGGCTTTTGGGAAGATGAACTGAGCTATATTTGAAAAGCACATATAAGTCTGCACACCTGGCACAGTGCAAATGCTACATAAGTGTCTGCTCTTGTTATTCTTTGTTCCCATTCCCTGCATACTGATCCGAATACAAACAGTGAATGGTAAGGGGCTCCGTTCTGAACTGGAGGAAACCTTCAGTCGGTTAGGGAGGCCCAAAAGAAGTAGAAATGATAACTTTTTACAGCTTCAGGTGAAAATGAAGACATTAAAGGGAACCCCCACCCCAATGTCATCAATCTTCCTCACAGGCCTGTGGAACTGTTTAGAAAATGTCAGTTTTTTAAGGCCAATTCAACTTTAGTTTGCATTTAGTTAAAAACGACCCAGGAGTGTTGTGAGATGAAAGGAAATAATGCATTTTAGAGGTGTTGCATTTCACCACCTGCCCCACGATCGCACCCCGAGGAATTTATGCATAGAAGATAGACTGACAAATTCACAAAGATGTAGTATAAGGTTGTTGAATTTTGGTGTTGCTTAGAATAATGAAAACCTGGAACCAACCTAAATAGCTATCAGTAGTGTATTGAGTTAAATAGATTATGATGTGTTGATAAAGTAGAATGCTACACAGCCGTTAAAAAGGATGAATATTTGTCTACACCTTTGAGGTGTGATCAACAAATACGGTATATATTCAGTAAAATAGAAAGCTGTCACAACACACTACTGAGGGCAAAATAGCAGGTAAAGGATCACAGCATGTACCTCAAAGCCTCCATAAGTTCACGTGTAATTGTGCCAAGACCTGCATGGAAGGATGCTCATACAATGGTTGATAGTGGTTGCCTTCAGGATGAAGGATTTCAAGACATTTGTGTTTTCTTCTTTATGTCTTGCTCTATATTTTTTTAATTTCTAAAATGAGCACATATTGTCTTTGTAATAAAGCAAATCTGATTGGGTAAAAAATCTATTTGTTGAATGAATGAATATCTCTCTTTCTTTTAATTTTTATGTGTTTATTTGAGCCAAACTGATGACATACACTGGGGAGCAAGATCTCAAGTGCTCCCCAAAATAACAATTTTGCTGCTTCTCTTATGCATTGGAAATTAAGGAGGGAATTTAAGGAAGCTTACATGGAGGTGGGAGAAAACGGGGGGGGGGATAGATTACAGGATAGTTATGATTCTGTGCTCTCTTGAGGTTGGTTACGACTTATTTCAAAGGCATGTTAACTTACCATGTTTCCCTGAAAATAAGACCGGGTCTTATATTAATTTTTGCTCCAAAAGATGCATTAGGCCTTACGTTCAGGGGATGTCATCCTTAAAAATTATGCTAGGGCTTATTTTCCAGTTAAGTTTTATTTCCGGGGAAACACGGTAGATACACAGAAACAATGGGCAGGGCTGGCTTAAGGCAAAGATTTTAGTATTTACTAAAAAAAAAAAATTATATGCCTGGGACATGACTAACCACCATGGTTATGTGGGTATGCACCAGAGACCTTCCAAGTTAGGAGTTTATGATCAGATCACTCAGTGAGGATACTTTCCATAGGACCCCTTTTTTCCATCCACAGCATGAGATTATTTGGGGGATGGTTCTTTGGGGAAAACATCGAGGATCCAAACTTGAGGCTCTTGATGAGAGTGAGGCCTGACCCACATTCACCATCAGCATAGATCCAGATCCTGAGGCACTGTTTACAAAGGCCTCCCTCACCCCATCCCCCAACCTGGAGCTATTCTCCACAGGGGGCTGGGAAATTGCCTCCCAAGGCATTGAACTACTGCTCAAGTGCACAAACATCCATTTTATGGTGTCTCCTTAATCCTTTCCCTTCCCTACTGCTTAGTTTACAACATTATCACTTTGAAAGACACAGCAACAAAAAGTATGGGCCGCTAATGCGTCCAGTCCAGTAGACACAGATGCAGGAAACTAAAAGCCTGAGTCTGGATGGTTCCTGGGGATGGAGCCTCACAGACTTGGAGGGATCAGCAGCTGGGGTGCTCGGGCTCCCTGTGCATCTGGGATCCAAGGTGGAGCAGTGACACCAGAGTACAAGGGGGAGCCCTAAGGCAAGGGAATAAGAAGGGAAAAGTGAGAAGGGTCCCCCTGACTTTACCTACCTGACTATTCCAGGTGCCTTTTGGGAAGGAATCAATGTATGTTTTTAAAAAAAACACACAAACACAACAAATAGTTTCCTGTGTCACCCTCCTCCTGCCTTTTTCTTTGAGGGTAAGCTGCCATTATTAAACATGCTATTCTTTGGACTGGACTGTAACTGTCCTGTGAAGGAGAATGCAATTGGAATATCTCACAAAAATATAAATGCTGAATGTGGGTATGCACCAGAGACCAACAAAAAGCCCATACAACATTTAGAGTTCTTAAAGTGTTCATCTTTCTCCTCAGAACTGGAATTGTAAACCTCAGTTCAATCCAGCGCCTCCAAATGGGTCAGTTCCCACTTTCTATGAATGGATCAGGTATGAATACCTCCCATGGGGGATATGAAACAAATAGAAAACTGCTCTCACTACCAGAAATTGAAAGAGGCCATGCACTTCTTTGCTGAGCAGAAGGACATCAGCTTACCTCGCTTTCACTTACTCACCTGGACAGGAGCCTCGCGGCACTTCTCTTTTCAGCATCCATGGTTCCTCTGCTAGCTCTAGGTGGGAGATCATGTCTGGTTTGGAAATTGGAATCTCTGGTTTTTGAAAAAGAAAGGGGACTTAGCTATATGTGCTGGGGACACAATGTTGCCCCAGAGTTCCATTCCAATCACTTGGCCTTCACGGGAAGAGGGTATTTCTAGGAGACTCCACAGAATGGTACCAAGAATATTTCCACGTGATTTCCAAGACTGGCTGGAGGAAAGGAAGGGGTATGGGCTTGGGAGCAGGGGTGGGAAACTCTGTCAGCTGCAAGGAACAACTGGTTTTGTCCTCCCAGGCAGAACGGGAATCTCGAGTCATCTCCAGTGGAGCCTGACAGGCAACCTCCTGGCCTAGAAGATCAGAGGACAGAGACCAAAGCCTCTAAAGCAGTGTACGTAAGTTTATTAAGAGCTCCATTTACCACTAGTCTTTCAACTGGAAAGAGAAACAGAAACACAAATTAGACCCCTGCTTCTCCAGCCCAAGTTCAGAGGGTCCATGGGAAGGAATGCTGTCCTTACCCAGGGAGAGCAGGGTCTGGTACTTTGCCAGCTTCCCATCCTTACCTATGTCCCTCTAAGTGGGGTCCAGCTAACACTCACCCTCCTGGAAGAAGTCTGAGGGCAAATCTGTGGATAACACCGACTCCCCCCAAAACTAAACCACTCCTACTTACCCTGAGCCTCCTCAGGGAGGGCTGAAGTTGGCAGCGCTGTAGGAAGAGAAGATGGATGGGAAGTGGTCCAACAGTGTTCAAGGTGTCCTCTGCTCCAGGTCTGATGCCTGCCAATCATCTCGATCAGATCTTGAAATAACAAAAACCAATCATTAAACTCTGTAAGCAATTTTTACAAATAAGACAATGAAAATATATGGACTGTTCCCTAAGGAGCAGCCAGAAGACAGCGATCTTGGCTCAGATGGCCGAGCTACTGCAGGGTTGATGCCCCCACCAACAGAGCAAGAAGAGATTCTGGATATTGGTGTTCAAAGAGGAAAGAGAGTTGTCAAAGTGGAACTTCTAAAGGAGCTCGCTTTGTCAGAGGCTGCAATGTTGAGTCCCAGGCATTTCTACAGGGGCTGACAGGGCAGGTGAGCAAAAGAGGCCAGGGTTTGGCAAGCCCAGTACCCCACAGGCAAACAGAGCAGCTCTCAGTCCCTGCACCTCCAAAAGTCAATGAGGAAAACTGACCAAACCAGTCCCCAAGAGGAAAGACAAAGGCTGGTGAGCAAAGTTGACACTCACTAACATGTTTACATCACACTGCTGAATTTCACATCACCTTCCAAATGCAATCGACAATACAATTTTATAATGGGAGAATAAAGACGAAAGAAGTTTATGCTCTGACTAGCCCATAAAATGCCAAAAGGGAGCCATACAGAGAAGACAAATGCTGTATAATTTCACTTATATGTGGAATCTAAAGAACAAAATAAACGAACAAAACAGAAACAAGTTCATAGATACAGCGAACCTTTTGATGGTTACCAGATGGGAGGGTGTTGGGGGGCTGGGTGAAAAGGGAGAAGGGATTAAGATGTGCAAATTGCCAGTTATAAAAGCAGTCACAGGGATGTAAAGTACGGCATAGGGAATATAGTCAATAGTATTGTAATAACTATGTGTGGTGCCAGGTGGGTCCTAGACTTACTGAGGGGATCACTTTGTAAGTTATATAAATGTCTAATCACTATGTTCTACACCTGAAACTAATATACTATTGTATGTCAACTATAATTCTAAAAAAAGTTAGAAGAGCACTAAATTATAACTGCTAAGTGATTCTTGAGAAAATTTATGTTTTCAGTATATATTTCCCTAAATATTCTTTCAAAAGAAATCCTATAAAAAAACTGTCAAAAAATCAGCCTCATTAGAAAAATCAAAAATACGTTTTAAAAGACCATAACATAGTCAAAAGATCTACAGTCTTCTAAGCTTTGAAGAAGTCCAAAAGGAATTTAAAAAGTTATCTTCAAACAAATTACACTTTAGGAAGTAACACATGTACAAGTTTAATTATCTTATAATAATTTAGCTACTAAACTATAAAAGAAAATCTTAAGAAGATACATTCAGGCAATAAATGTAAGATTCCCTCAAGACACAAAAATTATTGACTGAGAAAAAAAACATTTATTGTATTCTAGATGCCAACACAAGTACACCACCTATTTAGTTGTCCTTTTCCTGAATTTAATAGAAAAGGAAAGAAAACACAAATAGATGAAATAAAAATAAACACAGTATCTCAATAAGAAAGCAGTTTTTTTAGGAAAGCATAAATTTGCTAGGACACTAAAAGCAAAGATGTATTCAAGGAATATATGAATATTTCTAATAGAGATTTTCAAATTAAAAGACTTTTTCTGCTGCCACTTGTAGTCAAACATAATTATCAACTAAATTATAGATATTAAATTAAACGATAGATTTATTCCAAAGAAAAACTAACACATGATTAAATCTGCAAGCAACACAAATAAACATGGAAAATCTAAACACTGGATTTCTAAAACTTTGACATGAAGGTTTCTATTGCTTTTATAAAGAAATAATTTTTAAAAACCAAACCTGCCATATTCATGTAAGTCCATGTTCTAATTTCTTTTTTTATATAGTCACGATCAAAATTAGTTTATTCAATACTCATCATATTATTCCCTTCTAAAAATTAAAAGATGGTATATGTTTTTAAAAATGAGCCTAAGTTATGGGAACCAATAGTCTTATTTACATTTCAAAGTTTCTGAAAGCCTTGTGTCAATTCATATAGACAACACAAGAAATGGAGAAAAACAAAAATTGAAATCTACTCATTTACTTTCTGCTCTAAATCCACTTCCCTGGTCTTGAAGAGTTGTAGTGATATTATCAGATTTGTAGATCTGCATTTATATGCAATGTGAACTTTTTTTAACATTTGTTACTTTGAAAATTGACCTAATTTCTTAATTTGAAAATTGACCTAAAAATCACAGGAAATAAACACTTCTTTATTGTGGCTAATACAACAGTAAAAGACTAAATTCTTCTGCTTGTTTTCCTGCATCCAGTGAAAACAACTAGCTGGCACCAAAGACCAACAAACCATTTCCTTTGGATCTCTGAACATGCCTGACCAGGTTATGCCCTTTTACTGGGCAATGGGAAACCCTCCAGGAATCCATGAGTCACTACCTGAGCTAACTGACCAGGAAAAAATGGGGGCTTTTTTTCCCTTTTCTTTTACACATTGGCAAGGTGCAATAAATTCGATCTTTAAAACCCTTCCTCTGTGTAAAACAACAGATTCTTGGAGGATTTCCTGAGGTCCGCTAATAGTTTCTTACTAATACAAAGGACGGTAATTTCGCCAGCCTTCCAAGTTTAAAAAAAAATATCAGGACACTTTGGGTCTTCCCTCTTTCACACACCCTATATGCTTGTCCTGAAATACTACCTGTGACAGAACAATCTTCATCCTAAACTCAATGCCTACACAATTAAGGTCTAGTGAAGCCAATCGCTAAGAGTATAAAAACCAACCTTGAGGACATTATGCTAACTGAAAGAAGCCAGACACAGAAGGACAAATACTATAGATTCCACTTATTAGAGCAAAGTCGTAGAGATAGTCAAATGGTGGTTACCAGGGGCTGGAGGAAGGGGAAAGTGGGGAGTTAGTGTTTAATGGGGACAGAGTTTCACCTTGGGTAGATGAAAAAGTTGTGGAGATGGACAGTGGTGATGCTTGCACAACAATGTGGGTACACTAAATGCCACTGAACTGTACACTTAAAAATGGTTAAGACGATAAATTTTGGTATGTGTTTTACCATCAAAAAAAATTTTGAAAAGAGTGTAGATACTACTTGATTTATTATTTCTTTTTTTTTTTAATTTTATTTTATTAAAATTATTGGGGTGATAAATCTTGACCTCTGCCCTGACATACCTATTCTAGCCTTTCTTCTCACTTGTCCTTGAAAAAACTGTTAATTTCTGTCCTTGAGCCTTTGTCTTACCCTCCTATAGCCTAAAAATGCCCTGCCTATCATTTCTAAGTCTTCAAATGCACCTTAAATTGCCTTCTTTTGTTCCCCATTGTACTTCCTGTTTAAACTTCTGATGTGAGCAGTTAATCATACAGTTTCTTGTAATTTCTCCATTTCACACTCGGGTCTTGTCCTGCTCTTTCTCCCCCAACACACCCTAAGTTCCTTGATGCCTAGGACTGGGTCTCACACTTGGCATAATAGAGAACTTTGAGGCACAGACCAGGTCTCAAAGGTGTGAGGAATGATCAAAGGGTGGGTGAAGAGGGGAAAGTTACAAAAGGGTGTCCTATGGGTTCCATCTCCTTCCAAGCTGGACAATCTGTGAGGGGTTAGAGGCTCATCACAGCCAGTCCAGGCCAGGGAAGATGATACATTCCCTCTCTAAGAGTTGGAGAGTCAGGGAGGTAAAGGAATCACAGCTCACCTCTGAACAGATTGCTAGGAGCCCATCAACCTTGCTCTCTTCTAGGTCATCCTTTTGGGGGAAGAGCAGAGTCCTGGGAAAGTAGTGCTGGGGGAGGAAGGAGAAACCATGGCAGACTCTGGCCCTGCCTGAAGCAAGCACACACGCCTAAGCTAAACATGTCCACACTGATTGGGTACTCCCTCCTGTGAAATGGCACTATTACCTATCCTACCTGCTTCACAGGCAGTGGAGTTCAAAATGAGATAAGAGAGAGTGCTTTGCTAAGTGGAAGCCAGAATGAAAGAAATGAGTGAAAGCCTGGGCAGCAGAAACCTGGGCAAGACAGGGTTTACACCAGGCAGCAGGTGACATCGGGGCTCCGCCTCTCTTCCCAGACCATGAAGGGAGCAGCCAAGAGAACACAGTGGGGCTACGCTGTCCAGATATCTCATTGATAACATTTTATATTGATCACACGTTAAAATAATACTTTTAGATATGTTGGCTGAAACTAATAAAATTATTTAAAAAAACACACACAAAAAAACATATCATTTAAGTTAATTCCACCCGTTTCTTTTGAATTCTAAATGTGGTTACTAGAAGATTTGAAAAGCATACATGTAGCTCGCATTATATTTCTATTAGACGGCGCTGGCCCGAGGAAATGCTGCCTAGTACACCACCACGTGGCGGCTTGATATCTCCAGGGCAACGGATGCCTTCTTGGCCCCAACCATCCAGCCTAGCAGTCCTCCGCCCCAAACATCGGTTTCCTCCTCCCTCGGACTAGGGAAGGGTGACCCGCTCCTCCTTCCCTGTAGCCTCTGGGTCTCGCCTCTCCGCCCCACTACATGAGTTGCTTACTCCATGGTCTCTCTTCATTCCCATCTGAGGAGTGGGCTTCACACCAAACTCTCCGTCCATTAGGGCTCCAACACCAAAGCCGTTAAGTTCCAAGCAGTGGGGCGGAGGGTCACCCCCGTGGGAACATCAGAGCGCCGGCCAAGCACGCTTGGTCCGTGCGCCAGCTTACCTCCAGCACCCGGCCTCACCGATCTCCTCCAGCAAGCCCTCCTCCTGCTATCACAGGCACCAAAGCAAGGCCATCACCATGGCAACTCGGCCCGACCCGCAGCCACAGTCACTCGACAGCAAGGAAGGCAAACCTCCAGCCTTCACTAGATGGCAGTTCAGGAAGGACGCCAAGCCTGCCACGGGCCCTCATAGCGCTTGCGCCCCACGACGCGGCGGCCGCCACCTCCACCGCGGCCTCCCAAGCTCCTCCCTGGCCCGTGGTCTTGTTTCCGGGGTCTCGGGTTCCCCGTCGTGCACTCCACGGGAGGGGCTATTAGCCACCATTGTACCCTAAAGATACACGGAGGCGCTGGAGCCCTCCCGAATGATGCTAGGAGTTGTAGACCACGGCCCAGGTGCAGGCGGGGTCTACGCAAGCGCCGCCCCGCCGTGGATGGCGGACAAGGAGGCAGAAGCCGAGGAGTCAGCGGCAAGAACCTGGCTAGGGGCTCCCGTGGCCAAGCTGCTTGCTAACAGACCTGCAGCCATGTGTGTCGTGGCGGGGAATGAGACGGTGTGGGTACTGGACAGGCACGCGGTGCTCCTGCAGACTGCAGGGGGCCGAATGAGGATTGCGACGGTTAACTCCCTCCACAGGGTTAAGTGCTTTCCGTGGGTCAGGCATTGGGCTAGGCAAGGGAGAGCAGGGAACCCAGACAAGCTCAGGCCCTGCTTTCTGCGAGTTCAGCAATGATACAGCATTGGATCCCATTGCCAGGATGCAGAAAGCTACTGAGAACGGTAGCCAACTACTGCCCACAGCAATGGGAGGGCTGGGGCCCAGCAGGGAACCTTCAACCAGGGCAACGCCTGATTCGGTTATGGGTCTATAGACTACCTGAATGGAACAAAGCACTGCTTTAAGAAATAATACCATTTACTCAGGTAAAAGTGAATGGCTAATACTAACTGGTTACACTAATCATTTTCCTTAACACACCCAAACCCTATCTAATCCAAACCAAAATTCTATTGATTCTACCTTAAAATATTTTTCAAAATCACTTACTCTTCTCCACTTCCAATATTACCACCATAGTCCAAGCCAGGAGTCTACAACAATGGGGTTTATTTGCCTCTGGGGATATACAGACTTTCCAAAGGTTAGGTGGGCAAGGCTACGTTTAATTTCCAGCTGTTTTACATTCAGGTGCTTGAAAATTGACAGCTTGTGCCGCTGGGGAGAGGCCTGCCCACAGGAGGCGAGGATGTGGTTGGCAGAGGAGGCAGAAGCAACACAGACCACTAGGCCCTGTCTTCAGGGCAGTCGCTCCCTCCTTCCCTCCTTCCGATGCTGCCTGTGACCCAACTGACAATACAACCCACAAACCACCACCCACAGGGAAAGGCAGGCCCAAAGGGTTAGGCTCCAAGTGGAGAAGCAGTTTCTCGACAATGGACGTGTAGCCCACAAAATGGGAAAGGCCCCAGCCAAGCCAGACATTGGGTCACCCTCTTTGTGGCTGGCCATTGGTACCAGGGCAGCGAAGCGCTTTGGTCTTCCCTGCACCGTCGCGGCCCAGGCCTGCTGCCTGTAGCCCCGGTGAGGTGTGGGTGCGCGTGTGCACATGTGGCATGTACTCCACTGAGCGGCACCTGGTGCACGTCTACATGAGGTGCTCCTCGCCTAGGAGG
Source organism: Rhinolophus sinicus (assembly GCF_036562045.2). Taxonomy (NCBI): domain Eukaryota; kingdom Metazoa; phylum Chordata; class Mammalia; order Chiroptera; family Rhinolophidae; genus Rhinolophus; species Rhinolophus sinicus. The sequence goes on along the minus strand of NC_133768.1, from coordinate 110,600,196 downwards.
AGGGGGAGGGGAAGAGAAGCCCCATAAGCTCCCCACCCCTGGCCTGAACGCAGCGCTGGTGGGCGCACCTAAGGCCTGTCCAGCCGCTCTCTGGAGGGCACCCCAGGAGGCGGACCCCTCGCCACGCTGGCGCCCCAAGGGCACGTTCCGGAAGGGGCGGGGGACTGGGCTGGGTCCCGGATGGGCGCATGGCCTCTCGGACCCCTAGGGTTCCCCACCTCTGCTGGCGCCCCCTCGGGGGCAGGAGGAGCAGGTGATGTTACGTGAGGTCCTGGGGCGCATGCAACAGTGGTAACAGCCCCGCCGCGTGACCCGTGAGCGCCAATAGCCCGGCGGTCTCCGAGGCAACACGGAGGGTCCACGCTCCGACGCCACGGCGCCCCCGCCCCGAGTCCGCACTGCAGAGAGAGGTGGCGAGTAGGCGCCGGCGCGCTGGCCCATGTGCCGGGCCGAGAGAAGGAGGGCGAGAGGCAGCGAGCAGCGCCTGGAGAAGACGGGCGCTGGACCCCGGGGTTGCTGCGCTTAGCCGCGCGCCCCTTCTGCTGGGACCTGGATAAAGAAGGACCCCGCCCTAGGAGAAGGTGCTAGACTCGAGGAGGGTGAGCTTTTCCCCTGGAGATCAGGCCGCCCTCAGTCCGCCCCAGCAGGACTGCGGCAGCCCTGGGGTGAGGTGGAGGGTGACCGGTGTGGGGAGGGGGCTGCGGCTCCTGTGGGCCTACGGAGAGCGCGGGTGGAGCCTGGGCGGCCGGTTTGCCTCCAGAAGAGGATGGGCAGCTGCGGGGGGAGGGGAGTTCGGCAATAACCTTGCTCTCGCCGCGTTCGTATTCACAGGCTGTGGGTCTGCCGTCGTGTCGCCCTGGGAGTTGGGCCAGATTTCTGTGCATCACGCACGGATCATTCCCCCCAAAATTAGATGCCGTAAAGACTGGAACCATGCCTTTGAGCCTGTTGCAGGACTGGTGCAGGGGGGAGCATCTGAATATTCAGAGGTCCATGCTCATCCTGGGGATTCCTGAGGAGTGTGGTGAGGATGAGTTTGAGGAGAGTCTCCAGGCGGCTCTCAAGCATCTGGGCGCGCATAGGATCATTGGCAGGATGTTCAGGAGGGAGGAGAACGCCCAAGCCTTCCTCCTGGAGCTTGCCAAGGATATGGACTATGCTCTGATCCCCAGGGAAATCCCAGGAAAGGGCGGGCCCTGGAAAGTGGTGGTAAAACCTCCTAACTCAGATGGTGAATTTCTCAAGAGACTGAACCGCTTCTTAGAGGAGGAGAGACGGACAGTGTCAGACATGAACAGAGTCCTCGAATCGGACACCGATTGTCCCTTTCCCAGAGTGGCCATATCACCAGATTCCTGGACTTGGGCCCAGACCCTGGGGGCAGCAGTACAGCGTCTGCTAGAACAAATGTTATACCGAGAACTGAGAGTGTTTTCTGGGAACACTGTGTCCACTCCAGGGGTGTTGGCCTTTGAAACCTGGCTTGAGCACACCACTGAGATGTTACAGATGTGGCAGGTGCCTGAGGGGGAAAAAAGGAGGCGGCTGATGGAATGCTTGCGGGGCCCTGCGCTGCAGGTGGTCAGCGGGCTCCGAGCCCACAACGCTGCCATAACTGTGAAAGAGTGCCTGGCAGCCCTGCAGCAGGTGTTTGGACCTGTGGAGAGCCGTAAAATCGCCCATGTAAAGTTTTGTAAGGCCTATCAAGAGGCAGGAGAGAAAGTCTCTAGCTTTGTGTTACGGTTAGAACCCCTGCTCCAAAGAGCCGTAGAAAAAAATGTGGTCTCCCGAAGGAACGTGAATCAGGCTCGTCTGAAACAAGTCTTAGGTGGGGCCACCCTTACTGACAAACTTCGAGACAAGCTTGAGCTAATGAAACAGCGAAGGAAGCCTCCTGGTTTCTTGGCACTGGTGAAGCTCCTGCGTGAGGAGGAGGAGTGGGAGGCCACGTTAGGCCCTGAGAGGCAGAGGCTGGACCCGCTGGGAGTAGGCATGAGACCACCTGCCAGACCAGTGTCTTTCCCTGCCCTTGACAATACTCTACAGGCAAGGCCTTCCCGAAGTTCCCGGCGCAGGAGAGGCAGAGGCCAACGCCACAGGGCGGGTGTGTCCAGGGCTGGCTCTCGAAGTTCAGGAAAACGGAAACTCCACACATTCTGCTATAGCTGTGGAGATGATGGCCACATCAGGGCACAGTGTAGCAACCCTCCAAACCTTCTCTTGGTAAAGCAGAAGAAACAGGCTGCAATGGAGTCGGGAAACGGGAGCTGGGCTTGGGACAAGAGCCATCCCAAGCCCTAGGAAGCATAGGCTCAAGAGAACCGGGCACCCCTTCTCCTACCAGGCAGAAGAAAGGTTTTAACAAGGGGAAGGGGCAGTCCGCACAAGCAGCAGAGGACCTGAGTGGGGCAGAAGGGCAGGGCAGTCAGGACCAGGCCAAGCCCCCTCACCCTCCACCAGCTGAAAGGGACTCCACCCATGAAGCCGAACTCCGCTCATGGAGGGCCAAGCACACGTTCCCGAACAGGTACCAGCAACACAAACAAGGGGCCACCACACCCGGCACATGGGCTGCTCCAGCCACGGACAGGGATCCCACCACGGCAGAGGCTGATGGAGGTGCAACTGGGGGCTTTGGCCTCGGCCCCTTCATCTGGCCACCCCCAAACACCCACCCTGTGTGCTCTGAGCTAAGAATGCTGACCGGACGCCAGGCCACGTGGGGCCTGGAGCAGCCTTCCCCAGGGCCGCCCCTGCCAGAAGGAGCCAGTGCAGGCGAGGAAGAGCTGCTGCACACAGAGGTAGTGTCCCCCACCCAGAGGGGAGGCCGCAGGGTCCAGTCCGTCCTCGGAATCATTTGCAGCGCTCCAGGGGAGCCCCAGGAAGGCAGCACCTCGAGCCCCTGTGCAAGTCAGGCCAGGAGACCCAAAGGTCCTGGGAGCCCAGCGCCAACCTACAGGCAGTTTCCTCCCCCTGCAGCCTGGATGGGCTATGGGGACAAGGAGAGCAAGGACAGAGAAGAGCCCCAGGTGAGAGCCTAGGCTCAGCCTGGCAAGGGGGTCAGTGGGGACTTGGGTTAGTACGCCACAGCTGGTTTTGGTGGCAGTGGGTGTGCAGGGACTTTTGTCCCCAAGCAGGAGGAGTAATGGAGGAGGGGGATGAGGGGAAGGTAGAGGGAGAAGACAGGAGGAGGAGGCGAGCAGGCGAGGAGGAGCAAGAGTTGGAGGAGGGGGAGTTGTTGGGGAGGTGTTTGTTTTGCTTGTTTGTGCAGAGCCACTGGAGACCTGGAGACAGCATGCGGAGAACAGGGACTGGTCTGGCGAAGCACCACTCAGCAGCTGCCAAGGCCAGCTCCAGCCCCAAACCCTGCCACCTCACACAGCTGAGTACCCCTGAGTACCCCTGGGAATACCCCTGAGCATCCTGTCCCAGCCTAGGTGAGGGACACCTGAAGATGTGTGTCACTCACGCTGCACTGGGAGACATTAGGGGCCATCCCTGGGGGACTCCCATTCTCCGTCCCCTGGGGAAGGCTGCTCCCTGTGCTGGGAAGCCCCCACCCCGTTTCTCTGTAGGCCCCCCTGTTCCTTCATGTCAAGTCATCACCCCCTGTCCCCCCCACACACCACACCAAACAGTTCCTGTGCAGAGCCGCCAGGTGTGCGTGCCCCCAGGTGGGTGTCCTCGCCGACCTGGGCAGTCACCCCTGGGCCCTGGCCCGTGCTGTGAGCTTCCTGCCAGCCAAGGCTCTGCTCGTTCTCATCCAGTGTGGTGACCTTAACCTCTGCTTTCTTGGCATAGATTTAAGCCAACCGCTGCTTGTTCTTGTGGAGATGTGTGTGTTTTTGTCTGAGCAGTTACCCCCGCTGATCACCCCACCCCGGAGACCCCGAGCCCAGCCCCAGGAGACTGCAGGAAACACGGATGAGGGCATGGCCGGTGCTCACCTGTGACCTCAGGAAGGAAGAACTGCACCGGGGCCAGAGGGGACTGTGCTCTGATGTCTCACCCTGTTGTTCCTTGTAACTCAGTTTCCTCGGCCTGGTGGAGTGTCCCCTGCTGTGTTTTCCAGCATCCTGTGACTGTCCTGTCCTGGCCATGGGGCAGGGCAGACCCAGCACGTGGGCCAGAGGGGGAGGGGTGCCCTGCAGTGAGTGGACATCGCCAGCGTCCAGCGTCCTGCAAGATTCCGTTGTGGGGCCATCAGGATGGGGGACTATGGCAGGAGGGTCTTGGTGTGGGGGGGTGGCAGCTGATTCACCTCGTCAGGGACCCCAAGGAGGAGGGGACCCGAGACCTATGGGCTCTGGTGGCCGTTAGAAGTTCTTTGTATTTTCATTCTCTTTAGTCGTTTCAGGAAATGTTTCTGTTCAATAAATGTCATCGAATGTTTCAGCTGTGTCTCGCCTCTCCTGTGGGCAATTGAAGGAAGGGTCCGCTGGGGGTGGGGAGTAGAAGAGTATCCTGGGACCCCGAGTCGGTACTGGGGTATAGTGAAGGCAGGGTACAAGAGATGTTGTGAGATCTGGACAGTCCCGGTAGCAGCAACTTGTGGGCATGGGCAGGGGCTGGTTGGGTCCCCAGGAATCTCAGGGATCTTCCAGGAGTAAGTGGGTTAGACATTGAAGGAATGGGAAGGGAAAGCAGGTAGGACAAGAGGCTCTGGGATCCCTGGCAGGGGTGTGGGGTCTCAGTGCTCAGTTGGGTCAGGGAGGTCACGTGTGTAGTCCCAGAGAGAGAGAGGGGCCTGGGTGTGAGGTCAGATATCCCTACAAGGAGCTTGGTGCTGGACCCCAGGGTGGGGTGGGCTGCCTGCCTACCTTTACGTGATCAGCTTACCCCTGCTAGCTGATAAGTGGCCAGACTTGGTGTAGACACTGAGGGACATTTGGCGGACTGTAGGTGTGAGATGCCTCAAGTTCTGGGACCATGCGGCAGGGCTGTCCGGTAGGGCTGAAATAGCCCCTCCGGTAGGGCAGAAATAGCCCAGGGATGCCTGGGCTGGCCATACTAGCCTTTCCTCCCCACTGGCAAAGCATAAGCATTGCGAAACCCCAAATGGCTCACCTCTGTCCTTCAGCCATCTCAGTGTTTCCCTTCTTTGTATATCTCACAAACCACTCATGGGGCAGTAAACATTGATCGAAGCTCTCAGCTTTCCCTTCAATTTCTTTTTCCACTTCTCAGTCACAGGGAGATCCCCAAGGTCCAAATCTTTATGTGTAGTTCCCCGGGCCCCTCCTCCTGGAGCCTGTGGATGCAAGCATGTTGGCAGTTGCCTCCCCAAGGCTTCTAGCTCCTCTGTGACCATCTGATCTTTACCTTTGACACACTAGGCATGTATGGAACTTGTGGCTGACAATTCATGAGTTAGATTTGCTCCCACATGAGTTTTCTACGGCTGCTGTAACAAATGACCACAAACTGAGTGATGTAAAACAACAGAAATGTATTCTATTACAGTTCTGGAGGCCAGAAGTCCAAAATAGTATCACTGAGCCGAATCAAGTTTGGCAGGGCCGTGCTGCCTCTGGAGGAGGCCGTAGAGGAGGATTCTTCCTGCCTCTTCCAGCTTCTGGTGGCTGCCAACATTCCTTGGCTATGTCTGCATCACTCCAATCTTCAAGGTCAGAATTTTCCAATGTGTCTCTGCTCCTTCTTAGTATTGTCTTCTACTGCTCAGCATGTGTGTGCATACGTGTGTGCACACGTGCATAGTCATGTATATGATGTCCTTTGCCTCTCACTTATAAGGATAGTTGTGATTGGATTTAAGGCCATCTGGATAACCAGGATAATCTCCCCATCTCAAAATCCTTAATTATATCTGCAAATTCCTTTTTCCCAAATAAGGTGATATTTACAGGTTCCAGGGATTAGACTGGCTATCTTTGAGGGTCTTTATTCAGCCTACTCCAGGTTCCAATTTATGTCCCTGCTCTATTCCAACCTACTGGGCTCACCCCTCCCTTCCACTGATATCTTCTATTGGAAACTTCCTGCAGATAATTGTCTAATAAATCCACACAATAAAACAAAGTCTTGGCTTTCTGGGTGAAAAATTATTTTTAAGCTTTATATACTTCTCCAACCTAGGAGTTAATAGTCACTGGCTCCAGCTTGGGAAGGAAAGGGTGATTCTTATATCTGTTAGTCGCTGACAGTCCCTCCTAGGAATAGGCTTAGGTTTTTCACGTGCTTCATAATGGCACATTTGTAAGACAAACAAGCTACTCTTTTATATCAATATAGATTATGGGGGGTGACCGGATGGCTCAGTTGGTTAGAGTGCGAGCTCTGCACGACAGGGTTGTTGGTTCGATTCCCACATGGGATGGTGGGCTGTGCCCCCTGCAACTAACAATTGAAAACGGCAACTGGACTTGGAGCTGAGCTGCGCCCTCCACAACTAGAATGAAGGACGACTTGGAGCTGATGGGCCCTGGAGAAACACACTGTTCCCCAGTATTCTCCAATAAAATGTAATATATATATATATATATATATATATATATATATATATATATATATATATATATATATATATAATGTCACATGACATAATTTTAATGTCATAACATGCCATTCTTGACATAATTCATGCGGGAGTGAGGATAGAAAAGAAGACAGCACATGAAGGAGACAGAGTCACACCCTGTCATCTTCTCTGTATGTAATATTCTGTATAAAGTTTGTATAGGTACATACCAAATGATAACAGTATTTACCTTTGAGGGGGAGAGTGAGGTTCACGAAGGGGTCAAAGAAGGACTTTTGCTTTTTACTCAACTGTATCATTTAATGTTGTAAATATTAAATAAACATTTTGTTTGTCTAAGTAAAAAAGATAAATATATATCATTTACTATTCAAGAGGGAAAACAAGGGCAGCTGGTTGGCTCAGAGGTTAGAGCGCGGTGCTCATAACACCAAGGTTACCAGTTCAAGTCCCCCATGGGCCAGTGAGCTGCACCCTCCACAACTAGATTGAATGACAACAATGTGATTTGGAGCTGAGCTGTGCCCCCCCCCCCCACACACACACACAACTAGATTGAAAAACAACGACTTGACAGCCTGGAAAAACACACCGTTCTCCAATATTCCCCAATTTAAAAAAAGAGGGAAAACAAGACACCAAACAATTCTTACAGAATGATCCCAGTTCAATAAAATAATACCAAATTATATATGTATATGTTTCTATGTATGAATGTTAAAGGAATAGGCAAAGTTCTGAAAAGATGCTCACTAAGTAGCTGACAGTGTTCTTTATGAGGAAAGGGGACAGAGGCGGAAGTGTGAGGTGCAATCTTTCTTCTACATACCTCCTGTTGTTTGAATTCTTTACCATGAAAATACAGTCGGGGAGTATGGTGGTTAACTTTATGTATCAACTTGGCTAGGCTATACTGTCTAGTTGCTTGGTCAAACGTCTATCTAGATGTTGTTGTGAAGGTAGTTTTAGATGTGACTACCATTTAAACCAGTGGATTTTGAGTAAAGCAGAATACTCTCCATAATCTGAGTGGGCTGCATCCAAACAGTTGAAGAAGGCCTTAAGAGACAAGACTGAGGTCCTTCAAAGAGGAAGGAATTCTGCCTGGAGAATTCCTTCCTGTGTTTGGACTCAAGCTGCAACATTAACTCTTCCCTGTGCCTCCAACCTGCCTGGCTGTTCTACAGAATTAAGATTTGTTAGCCCCCTACACCACAATTTATATACACTACATCTCCTATTGGTTCTGTTTCTCCGGAGAACTCTGACTAATACAGCAAGCAACAGAGATGAGAATATAGAAAATAAGTTCACTTCTCCATCCAGGACTCTTCTGTGTCAAAGATGTGCTCTAGAGCTGAAAAGTCCTGGCTTGTAATTCCAGTTTCGCCACTTCTGTGTCCTTGACCAATTAAACTCTATAGATTTCTGCTTATTCATTGGTGTAAACAAGAGAAATAATGCAAATAATCATTTGCATTACTGTGAAAATCAAATGATATGGAACCTGGTGCATTGAGCAGTATCACAACTCAGGAAGTGCCATTTATTGTTATTGATAATGTTTTTCATTTTATGCTAAGAAAGCAGTGGGAAGCAATTTGAAGGACTTTGAGCAGAGAAGTAACACAATCTGATGTGTTTAAAACAAAATAATTCTGGCTGCTATATGAGGAATGCATAAGAGGAAGGCAAAGTGGATGCAAGATCAATTTAGGAGGCTATTTCACTAACATAGGGGAGATATGGTCATAATTTGGACTAAGATGGTGGTAGAAGAGATGGGCATAAAGTGGTAGGATTTCAGAAACATTTAAGGGGGTCTCAATTTTATTGATTTGACTTCTGCTTATGGGTATCACAGTGTAGCTTTTGGCAGACAAATGCTCCTATAGAGATCAACGAGAGAATCCCATTAAAATCTGACACATATTCCCACCACAAAAAAAGAAGTGACAATAATGCGACATGATAGAGGTGTCAGCTAACACTATGGTGGCAATCATATTGCAATGTATAAATGTTTCAAATCAACATGTTGTACACCTGAAACTTACACAATGTTATATGTCAGTTATATCTCAATTAAATAAAATTTTAAAAATAATGTAGGATAGGGACATGAGGATGGGCTAGGACTGAATATAAATGAGGGTGGTTTAAGGTGGCTGTGTACCTGAAGCTGACTTGCATGGTAGATTCAGGGGTGTTTGGTTTTCTATTATTCCTTAAACCGTTAATATATAATACATGTTACATTATCTTTCTTTTGTACATGCTTTGTTTAACAATAAAAAACATTTTTAAATAGTAAACACAAAAACATGACAAAAAGATGAGTTTAAAGCCATTGGAGAGCGACTTACGTGATCAGGACTTAAGGGGCCAACGTGCAGGAGAGAGGAGAACCATGGGAAGGTGAACTGACATTTTGCAGCTTCTTCTTCCCTGGGGGCATTTTCCAGTTCTTGGTGCAGGGCAGGAGGCTGAGAATCCAGCCTCCACCCACGTAGACAGCCACAGCTGGGGACAAAAAACCAGGTCTCACAGGGCTGAAGAGACAAAACTGGAGATTTAAGGAGCCAAGATTGCAATGAGAAGGGAGACGTGGAAGACTGAGCCTGTGACACTGCTGGCTTCAGCCCCCAAGACCTAACCTGAATTGTGAATTAGTGTGCAATGAGAAACTAAGGAGCTAAGCATATATCTTTCTAAGACAGAAAAGTTTTTGATAGTCTCGTGGCAAGAAAAAGAAATAAAAGGCATTCATTATCAGAAAAGAAGTAAAACTTTTCATCTGCAGACAACATCTTCTATGTAGAAAATCTCCTAAAAGCTACACAAAAAGCTATCAGGAGTAAAATGTGAGTTTAGCAAAGTTGTGGGATAAAAGGAAGGAAGGACTGCAAAGGGGTATGAGGAAACTTTGGGGAAATGGAGGTGTTTATTATCTTGGTTGTAATAATGGTTTCATAGGTGTATGCAAATATCAACATTTATCAAACTGTACACTTGAAATACATTGTGTGTGACTGCCTCTCATGAATGCATATTTTCCCTTGATCAGCCCCCAAATCCCTCAAACGAACCCCTTACAGTACTGAATTTACGAAATGATGGCAAAATGACTTCAGCAAGCACCATCCCATCAAAGCTATTTAAAAATATTTCAGGGGTTATTTTTAAAGGGAACTTGAAGGAGGAAAGAGGGTTTGGGCCTTTTTCCTACCTTCCCCATGAGGAAGGAGGAGGGTTTTCTCTATCCCCAAATCAAATGTGTCAGTTCGGGTCCTCCAGGAAGCCAAGATGGTGTTAGAAGTGCAAATGATTTGTTGAGAAAGATAAAGGGGTGAGGGCACAGGAGAGGGCAGGAAGACCCTTTAGACCACAATGAAGGTCTGATGCCTGTAGAAAGAGAGGGAGATGGAAGGAAGACTGGAAAGAAGAGCCCTGGACTGTGGTGCAGCTTTGAGAAAGTCTTAGCCAGCCCAACTGGAAGCTCTGGTGCAAAGATGGCCCATAGAGGGATCCCACATTGAACAGAAATGACTCTAGTAGCTCTGCTGTGCTAAGTCATTGATGGGGAGCTACCTGGGAATAGCATGGCCTCTGCTCAAATGTTGCAGTGGATCCTGAAAGCATTGCACCTGGATGCTGTTAGCTGACTGCACTCCTCTCTTAAAGTGACATCTAACTGAACTTAAATAGCTGCCACAGTCTACCCCTTGTGCCACAGAGATGCGCTACTCCATATATGCCCAGGAGCAGTTTCTCTGTTCCCATGGGCCTCTCTTCCGGAGGGTAAACTTAGAAGAGAGAAATTGGTGAAACAAAGTACAACCCCATTGATGCAACTGGTCTTGCAGCTACAACAGCTACCCATTATCTCTCTCCTCCACTACCCATTCTAGGTTCCCCTCAGCCTCTGCTATCACCTCTGAAGTCTTGATGACTTTCCTTCATCCCTGAGGAGTCTGAGCCCTGGTATCCATACACTTCTCAGGCCAGAATTGCTGCACTTGGTCATTCACAGTCACAATCGGGCAAGGGAATACCAAGAGTCATCCAAACATATCATCGGGATTCCCCACATATGCCTCCCTGCCCCCATCTTAGCAGCAGTTCTACCTCTTCCTTGAAAGTGTCGATTATCCTGCCAAAATGGTGACTCTTCCTGCCTGCTGGTCTCTGGATGCAGGGAACCAAAAATGCCCAGGCAGCAGTCATATCTACAAGCACAACAAGACTCTGGCTGTGTCAGCGGTTGAGAGTGCACTCTCTTCAGGAACCAGAACCTCTACGCCTTCAGAGTACTGAGTTGAGGAGATGGGAAGCACAGTATTCACCCCGGAGTAGGTCACTAGGAAAGATAGAAAGTGGTGTCACTCTGGCTTCCACCCCTTGGCTCCCAGACACATGCATTCTTTCTATTGGCATGGAGGGCTTAGATGTAGTGCACATACTATATCCTGGAGGATGGTACCCCATACTTGCGGAGTATTGCCTCTGAACTTGTACTTCATCTGCACCTCCAACAGGACATTCTGGCACTCTAACATGGTAGCAGCTTCTGGGCGATGCAGTGTGTGATACCGGAGGATCGTATGCTCATGGGTCCACCTGCACAGATCCTTCACTCTGAAGTATATCTCCTGGTAGTATACTATCTTGTGTGGGATTCCAGGCCTGCAGGTCATATACTCTGGAAGCTCCTGAATAGTGATGCTCGCTGAAACTCTGCTAGCAGGAAAGGCAAACCCATTCTCAGAATAGGTGTCTATTCTTATAAGAAAGAAATGATGTCCCTTCCAATACAGAAGAGACCCAAATGTAGTCACATGGAAGAATGGTGCCATACTGGGCTCACAACATTGGTCTCTATTGCTGGCAGATGGGACATGCAGAGCCAGCATTAGCACTACAGATCTTGGTAAGGATCCCATGCTGCCGGGCCTAAGAGCAGTCTCCAAGTCTCCTACTGTGGCCATTTCATTCATGTGCCCATTGTGTCATTTTGGACTGACTGACAGTGAAGGGTGGCTAATATCAACTTGCCAAGCCATTGTTTCTACTTGGCTGTTAAGTTCCTCTTCAATTGTTGATGCTTTCTGGTGGACATTAGTATGTGATAGAAAAGTATTCTTCCTTCATGCTCACTTTCATATGTCTTTCATAGGCCTCTACCTCAGATCTCCTTGTCTCAGATCTTCCAGGCCTTTCCCTTCTAGGCTCTCGGCTAGGCCATTGGCCACTGCTCAGGAATATGTGTATATTTTCACCTTGGGCCACTTTTCCTTCCACAAGAAGAATGATGAGTTATACCCCTTGTAGCTGCCTCCCCATTGTATTTCAGGGACATCTGTGGGTTTGGCTGGAATGCAGCTGCCATCCATTTTCAACTTGTACCCACATACCAAGCCAATCCATCCAAAAGCTAAGCTTAGAGCTTTTCCCCCTCCTTCATCTGGCCATATGGGATCAAGTAGCCATACGTGAGAGCTGAGGGAGGGGCTGTGGTATAAGTATGAAGGATAACATAAGGGTCTGAGGTACTGCTCAGAGAGGTTATCCACACCTCTGTTCCTACCCAGGCTGTATTCTAGATGTACCATTTCCATCCTACAGTGAATTGCTGATGGGTTATCTCAATTTGACTTGATGAGTCTGACAGGACCCAGCTCATAATGGGAAGTTCCAGATATACAGTCACTTGGCATCCCACAGTCATGCATTCTGTCCCTACCAGGGCCCAGTAGCACACCAGAAACTGTTTCTAGAAAGGCATATAATTCCCTGCTTCAGAACCTGAGGGTCCTACCTGGCAATTCTTCTACAAGGGCTGGCCTTGAACTCTACACTGCATCTTTGCCCATGACTGATACCTCTAACACTATAAGATCTGTCAGATGAGATGGTCTAGGGGGCTGCTTGTACTTCAGTCTGGACCTGCTGTAGATTCCTCTCCAGCACTCCGCCTCTCTCAAAGCTCTGTCTTCTGTGACAGTCAATATATGGACAGGAGCAATAATCCTGCGGGTGGGTTGTTTTTATCCCCAGAACCCAAAAAGGCCTACCAGGTGCACTACTTCCTTCTTTGTGGCAGAAGATTCAAGATGCACTGATTTGTTTTTTACTTTGGCGAGGGGCACCCTGCCATGCCCCTGACTATTGGACTCCTAAAAACTTTGTTGAAATGGCAGGTTCCTGAGTCTTCACAGTATTTATCTCCCACCCTCTGGAGCACAAGCATCTTACAGAGGCCTCTTACTCATCCTGTCCAATCAGTATGATGATGTCAGTGTAATGGATCTGAGTGATGTTCTACGAGCTGTCTAGATTATTCACATCTCTCTGTACTATATTATGAGAGGGGACAGATACGACATAGGGCAAGAGAGTAAATATGGTCAGGGAACAAAATGTAAGTAAAGATTTGTGTCTGTCCACATGATTGGGAATTGCTTCTTATCCTCTTTTTTTCCCCTTCTTCTTCTATTGGTTGGAATAGAAAGGAATGCATGTACCAAATCAGTGGCCAAGTACCATGTACCTAAGGCCTTATTTATCTGCTTGAACAATGGTAACATGTCCAGCACACAGCATCCACAACAGGGATTACTACTTGGTAAAGCCTCAGGTAGTATATAGTCATTCTCTAGAATTCATTCAATTTCTTAAGCAAATAGACTGGCAAAGTAAATGGAGATACGATGGGGATCATCTCACCTAAAGATCCTTTAGATCTTTAAGACTGGCTCTAATCTTCGTCATGCCTGCTATGATATTGTTTGTAATTTACTCTCTTGGCTGGGGGAAGGGGTGCAGTTTCATAGACTTCCACATGGCTTTCACTGTTGTTATGGTGGACTGAGAGACAGATAGACCCTGTGGATGAAAAAGGGGCCACATACTAAACCTGACAAGCTCAGGGGATGCCTGCATAGTGGGCCTTACAAACTCAGACATCAAAAGTAACCACACAGGGGTGGCCAGATGGCTCAGTTGGTTAGAGCGCGAGCTCTGAACAATAGGGTTGCCGGTTTGATTCCCACATGGGCCAGTGAGCTGCGCCCTCCACAACTAGATTGAAGGACAATGACTTGGAGCTGATGGGCCCTGGAGAAACACACTGTTCCCCAATATTCTCCAATAAGATTTATTTTAAAAAAAGAGTAACCACACAGGATGATCTGAGAATAAAAATTCCTAACTAAAAGCGGACTGGGTAGTCATGTCCTAATGTAACCAAGCCCCTTGTAATTTTAAGGCCCCTGGTATTTTGGCAGCTAGAATTAAATAATTTAATTCTCAAGCAGGCCTTTGTCCATGTACTAACCACTCTTCTTGCTCAACTTCTGTTCTCACAGGATACTTTTGTGTTGTGGACGTGCTGTTTCTTTGTCAAGCAGGAGGAGGTAACTTCAGGGCCACAAGGAGAATTTATGAGTCTGCTTTGCAGAAGGAGGGAATGACTCCAACGTACCTGCAACCAGCTGCTGGCGCCCAGGAGTGTGATGTGAAAAAGTGTTACCTGTGACTAAAGAAACACGGACTTCTCTCTCAGTTCCCTGGAACTTCCCCTCCCCTTTAAAAACCTTGCCCCAACTTCTCTCGAGGAGCCACCCAAAGCTTTTCTTTCTCGGTGTTGGTTCCCTTGTGCACTGGCTTAACAAACCTTTGCCTTTTGCCTGAAATGTTTTTGTGGTGATCTCTAGATTTCCATCCTGGGAGATCACAAGAACCCAAGGAGTCGGTAACACTAGCTTTTAGCTTCCTTGACAAAAGTCAATCTTTACTTTTGAAATAGTCTCTACCTTTGTGCATCAAAGATAACATACCTTTGAAATGTCAGAGAAATTTTCTCTTCCAATTTCCTCAAAGGCACAACAACCACCAGAGCACGAGACCACAATGTTATCTTGTTGCCCACATACCACCTGTGTACTGTAAACATTAACTGCCCTGCACCCACCAATGCAAAAGAAGTGTCTCTCCATTTTACTTTTTATCCAACACAGAGATTTCCCCTCTTTGCTTTCTCCTGGCCCCTTAACCTATCACCGGTGGATTTCATGTAACCATCCCTACATCTCCTCCTTTTGATTCTAATGTATAAAAAAAATTCGCAAAACTGCTATTCTCTGGAGCATTTTCTCAAATCCGTTGCGATTTTGCACCCTGGCAATTGTCATCAGTTTGGCTCAAATAAACTTTTTTTCTTAATTTTTTTAATTATCAAATCAACTCTTATAGGACTTTCTTAGGCTGGATGTTCTTTCCTTGACAACCCCCACCTAAAATTTGCTTTGCCTGTCAAGATTGATGATACCAAGAGTGTAAGAAAAATTTAATTACTTACGTAAGTGAGGGTTCTGGGGAAAGCAGTACACACCTCTCAAGCAGTTTTGAAATGGCCTGTGGGGAAAAAAAAGCAAGGAAAAGACAGTGGTCTGGGAGTTCACTGTGGTTAGGAAGTGGGGCCAAGGTGAGAGTTTGCACATGTGGGCAGGGGCATGGTTCAAATCTCTCCCTGGAGCCAAAATGGGGAGTGTACAGGCTTTATTACCACCTTGCCCAGATATGGGGCACAAGGGGAGGGGGAAAGCCTAGTTCAAAATGAAAGGTCAGTTTCTGGGTGAAATATGGGCTGGGAGCAGTGCTCCTCCCTGCACTGCTGGAGCTCTGGGAAATGCGGGCTCTTAGGACTTGAAAGATAAACCTCAAATGGCCTTCATTGTGCCTGGCCTTAAGCCACAGAGGGGTTTTGATAAAAGGAATAAAAATCAAATAAGGCTGAACAGCAGAACCTGTGGAAAGGAAGATGACATTGGACCCTCTCAACTGTGTAGACAAAAAAAGGGGTTCTATGGAAAGTGACCTCACCGGGTGAGCTGGTCATCAATTCCTAACTGGGCAGGTCACCGTGGGTAGTCACACCCCAGGAATATAACTTCTTTAGTAAAAGAATTAGTTTTGCCTTGAGCAATTCCTGTCCATTGTTTCTGTGCATCTAGGTTATGCCTCTTTGAAATACCTTCTTTCAAACCCCTCGTTCTAAAGGGTGAACACCCTGAAGAGAGCACGGAATCTCGTTAACTATCCTGTAATCCATCCCCTCCTTGCTTGCTCCCACCTGTATGTAATCTTCCTTATGTTCCCTCCTTAATCTCAACTTCATAAAAGAAACTGCAAAACTGTTATTCTCTGAAGCACTTGAGATCTTGCCCCCAGGCATGTGTCATCAGTTTGGTAAAATAAAGTCTTACAAAACTTCTCTACAGGTGTGGATATTTCTCACGTTGACAGCTGTTCGGTACCAATGCCAACACAGAAACTACTCGCTTTAGTGTCAAAGGGCCAGGAAGATACAGTGCAGATGGAGACAACAGGAGAATCATAACCACGATGTCACCCCAAGTATAACAGTTGACCTTTAGTTAAACGATACAGAGGGCCTGTCTGGGCATGAATAGTAATGTCAGATTTCTAAACAGATGTGGGGACGGAGTCCCAGAGAGCAGTTTCCAGGCTCTCAGCCTCACGTGGAAAGTGCTGGCTCGGGTAGTAGATGGCTGTCAGCTGTGACTAGTTCGCCATCAGCTGTTACCGGTTAGCCATTAGCCACTGATCTAACTGCCATGGCTAAGCTAGCAAGGTCAGAGTGTGGATTACAGATTGCAGAGAGGCGGATGGCAGTTAGCAAGTGAGGTTAGTTGGCAAAGAAGCGGATAGCAGGTTGCAGATAGTGGGGCTCCTGCTTCCTGTGTCTCCAACCCAGCCGCCAGCGAGACTATAGTGGTATGACTCCCCTACCTATGGCTCCGTGGGTGTTCCTTTTTGGCACCATGTCCTGTGTTCTTATGTGGGGAGCGGGAGCTGAGACCCTGCATGACATCCTGCATGACAACAGAATAAAAGTGTTGGAGCACCACAAGTGTCTGGGAGGCAAGAGGAGAGATACCAAATAGGACAGTTTGGGAGACACTTGGAGAATCATCCAGTCTTAGCCCACCCCTCCCTTACCTTTGCACATACTGTAGGAGCAACATGCCCACCAAGCTCACCATGACCTTGGTGGCAGGAACTACCCACATGCAGGAAACAGTATAGTGTAATGAAAGGAGCACAGGTCCCAGACTTTAAAAGGCTAGCTTTAAACTCTGTGAGCAGGGCAATCCCCTCATTTCTCTTGAACTCAGTTTCTACCACTGAATAAGGAAAGGCTCCATGATCTTCCTGCCCACCCTCATCACCCTCACCCAACTCTTAGGAACTAAGCTCCTCCCCATGGAGCCCCAGAGCCCAGATCAAGCAGGCCCGTGTGGGGAGGGGCGGGGGGGGAATCCCCCTCTGGGTGGATGGTACGGCTGCCCTCCCCGCGTGTCTACATCCCCATTCTCTGGACAGTTCGAAGACCATTATCCAGTGTCCAGCGACGACCGACAGGAGGGCACCCTGCCAAACAGGATCGGGCCACAGGAGCCCCTTTTGGTTCCTCGTGGGCACCCAGCTCCCTACCTGTCTCCCACCTCCGCCTGGACTATGGTGATGGTCCACGCGTGGTCAGAGGGAGCTGCTTCAACCCTAAGGCCAGTGGGACACCAAGTCCAACAGACCAGCGGGGGAAGGGCGGTGGGAATAAAGGCAACCCAGAAGCGCGAACGGGCCCATCTGTGATACTCGCGCGCCATCTGTCGGCCAGTGCGGGTTAGGCCGCAAGACAAGCGCCCCCGAAGCCGCTCTGGACCTGGACAGCCATTTCACTTTGAGGACTGTCGCATTTCCCAATAGGCACTGCAACCCTAGCTCGCAGCTGCAGGAAATGGCGGCCGGCGCAGGCGCACACATAAGCCGGGCGCAGGCCCACACAGGAAACTGTCATGCTCCACTACATGCACACGTGCGCTGGCGCACATCCCCTCTTGCTGCTCAGACCCCTGCGGCTGTCCTTTATCTTCCGAATCCGGAATCTCCTGACTTTCCACAGAGATCGTAAGGGCTCTGGCACAGTAGTTCCAGACACTGAATAGACATGAGAATAAATTGGGGAGCTATTAAAAGACACCTATCCTGGAGCACCAATCCTGGGCTCCATCCTGCCTGTTACGCAAATGTTCTCCATTCAAGGTTTTTTGGAGCTTTCGGTGTATGCCCAGGAGACCCAACAAGCCAGTCACCCTACCCACCAAACTCCTATTGACTGAGACTATCCAGCGCACTCAACTCACTTCCTTTACCTGGTTCCACAGGACATTGCTACCTAGGTGGTGATGAGCTTTTGGAGTTAAAGCACCCAACATCCCCTCTTGGACCCTGCCCCAACCATCCCCCAATGCAAGCCACTGCTGCCCCCCAACCCTGACCTGAACAGACCTCTTCCCTCAACTGCCCACATCTGAGACACAGCTGAAACATAGTAACATTTATTGAAGATAAACATTTAACTGAAATCATTGAAGAAAGGGAATAAAACCACAGAGAGGAACTTCTAACGGCCACCAGAGCCCATAAGTCTCGGGTCCCCTCATCCTTGGTGTCCCTGACGAGGTGCATCAGCTGCCACCCCCACACACCAAGACCCTCCTGCCATAGTCCCCCATCCTGATGGCCCCACAACGGGCTCTTGCAGGACGCTGGACGCTGGCGATGTCCACTCACTGCAGGGCACCCCTCCCCCTCTGGCCCACATGCTGGGTCTGCCCTGCCCCATGGCCAGGACAGGACAGTCACAGGATGCTGGAAAACACAGCAGGGGACACTCCACCAGGCCGAGGAAACTGAGTTACAAGGAACAACAGGGTGAGACATCAGAGCACAGTCCCCTCTGGCCCCGGTGCAGTTCTTCCTTCCTGAGGTCACAGGTGAGCACCGGCCATGCCCTCATCCGTGTTTCCTGCAGTCTCCTGGGGCTGGGCTCGGGGTCTCCGGGGTGGGGTGGTCAGTGGGGGTAACTGCTCAGACAAGAACACACACATCTCCACAAGAACAAGCAGCAGTTGGCCTAAACCTACATGGAGAAAGCAGAGGTTAAGGTCACCACACTGGATGAGAACGAGCAGAGCCTTGGCTGGCAGGAAGCTCACAGCACGGGCCAGGGCCCGGAGGTGACTGCCCAGGTCAGCGAGGACACCACCTGGGGGCACGCACACCTGGCGGCTCTGCACAGGAACTGTTTGGTGTGGGGGGGGGGGACAGGGGGTGATGACTTGACACGAGGGACATGGAGGGCCTACAGAGAAACAGGGTGGGGGCTTCCCAGCACAGGGAGCAGCCTGCCCCAGGGGACGGAGAATGGGAGTTCCCCAGGGATGGCCCCTAACGTGTCCCAGTCCAGGGCAGGTAGCAGATGTGTTCAGGTGCCCCTCACCTAGGCTGGGATGGGCTGCTCAGGCCTGCTCCCAGGCCGGCTGCCCAAGTTGGCAGGGTTTGGGGCTGGAGCTGGCCTTGGCAGCTGCTGAGTGGTGCTTCGCCAGACCAGTCCCTGTTCTCCGCATGCTGTCTCCAGGTCTCCAGTGGCTCTGCACAAACAAGCAAAACAAACACCTCCCCAACAACTCCCCCTCCTCCAACTCTTGCTCCTCCTCGCCTGCTCGCCTCCTCCTCCTGTCTTCTCCCTCTACCTTCCCCTCATTCCCCTCCTCCATTACTCCTCCTGCTTGGGGACAAAAGTCCCTGCACACCCACTGCCACCAAAACCAGCTGTGGCGTACTAACCCAAGTCCCCACTGACCCCCTTGCCAGGCTGAGCCTAGGCTCTCACCTGGGGCTCTTCTCTGTCCTTGCTCTCCTTGTCCCCATAGCCCATCCAGGCTGCAGGGGGAGGAAACTGCCTGTAGGTTGGCGCTGGGCTCCCAGGACCTTTGGCTCTCCTGGCCTGACTTGCACAGGGGCTCGAGGTGCTGCCTTCCTGGGGCTCCCCTGGAGCGCTGCAAATGATTCCGAGGACGGACTGGACCCTGCGGCCTCCCCTCTGGGTGGGGGACACTACCTCTGTGTGCAGCAGCTCTTCCTCGCCTGCACTGGCTCCTTCTGGCAGGGGCGGCCCTGGGGAAGGCTGCTCCAGGCCCCACGTGGCCTGGCGTCCGGTCAGCATTCTTAGCTCAGAGCACACAGGGTGGGTGTTTGGGGGTGGCCAGATGAAGGGGCCGAGGCCAAAGCCCCCAGTTGCACCTCCATCAGCCTCTGCCGTGGTGGGATCCCTGTCCGTGGCTGGAGCAGCCCATGTGCCGGGTGTGGTGGCCCCTTGTTTGTGTTGCTGGTACCTGTTCGGGAACGTGTGCTTGGCCCTCCATGAGCGGAGTTCGGCTTCATGGGTGGAGTCCCTTTCAGCTGGTGGAGGGTGAGGGGGCTTGGCCTGGTCCTGACTGCCCTGCCCTTCTGCCCCACTCAGGTCCTCTGCTGCTTGTGCGGACTGCCCCTTCCCCTTGTTAAAACCTTTCTTCTGCCTGGTAGGAGAAGGGGTGCCCGGTTCTCTTGAGCCTATGCTTCCTAGGGCTTGGGGTGGCTCATGGCCCCAGCCCCTGCCTCGTTTCCCCTCTCTTCTGCTGCAAGGGGAGGACTCTCCTTTGGTGGAGGTGCGTTTTCAGTCTTAGGACATATGTCCTGATAACATACTTCCTCCCCACTACCATGGCCTGACAGTCGCCTGCGCTTCAGGCACGGGGCAACCCTTTCCTGGATGGTCTGGGTGCTGTTCTCACAATATGGCCCTGCCTGCACAATTCCCTGAGGTACGGAAACAGTGGCTTCTGCTACTACCTGGCTGTCAGAGGCCCTGCGGTCCCTCTCTTTATTCCTCTGCTTTTGCTTTATCACTGCCATGGTGATCTCCCACTCTTCATCATCTCGAATGAGCTTCATTAACTCCAGAAAAGTGGGAGGACACCCACGCTGATCCAGGAGCTTAAGCTTGCCCCGGAGGCTGGTGGTCATATTGGCCCGAGCTAGAATGTGCTTCAGGCGAATCATGTCTGTGCTTCTTATTGACAAGGGGCTGTGCCGCACAGCTTTCTGCAGCAGGGGCTCTAACCGTAGCAAAAAAACAGAGATTTTCTCTCCAGACAGCTGAAAGGTCTGAAAGAACTTAAACTGTGAGGTTCTACAGTCCTCTTTACTCCCAAAGATCTGCGTCAGGGCGTCCAGGCACTGCTCCACAGTCATGGAGTCATTGTTAGCCAGGAGCATCCTCATGATGGACAGGGCGGGGCCACATAGGCTCTCCAGCAAACGGCGCCTCTTTTCTACCATAGACACTGGCCACACCTTCATCATCTCAGTGACGTGCTCTAGCCAGACTTCAAAGTTCTCTTCACCTGGGCCTGGGAAAGTATTTCCCGAAAACACTTTAAGTTTTCGGTACCACATGCTTTCTTTCAGAGGCTGCAAAACTGCCAGTTTGAACTGGGAAGAACCCTCTGGCCCCATGCCTTCAGTGACACTGCTATACCCCAGGATTTTGGCCACATCTGCCATTTTCCGGCCCTCATCCTTCAGGAAGTAGTTCAGTCTAGTGATGAATTCGTCATCGGAGTTACGGGGTTTTACCACCACTTCCCAGGCACCTCCCTTTCCTGGTATCTGACTGGGTATCATAGTGAAATTGACAAACTCAGCCAGTTCAATGAAGATGGCCTTTGCATTGTCTTCCCTTCTGAACATCCTGCCCAGAACCCTGTAGGCGCACAGGGGCTGTAAGCCTGCCTTCACGGTCTCTTTAATTTCCATCTCACTACACTCCACGGGGATCCCCACAATCAGCAAGGCCTTCCTAGGGTCCAGGTCCATCCCCTTGCACCAATCCTCTAAGAGTGTCACAGCGGCCATTGCTTCCACTTTCTATGAACTGATCTAATAGTAGGGGTAGTAATCTGCTCAGAGTTTGACCACAACTCAGTGAATTCTGAATCAATGCCAAGCACAGAGGCAGAAGTGTCCCAGGTTTCCACAGCCTGTAATGCAATTGGGGTGAAAGCATCATTATTGCCAAGTCCCCTCTATCAAGAGCCCCTTCTTCCCCCACCTCCACTCACAGGAATTCAGTCCCTGCTTCCCAGGGCTCCCCTAGTCATTTGGTGGAGTGTAGACTGTAGAGGGGCCGGCCTCCCAGTCCAAGCTCCCCCCACCTCATCCCCTCCCTGCTGACCTCCTCCTGCTGTGGGTTCCTCCTCAAATTCCAAGGACTCTGCTGCATATGCTGCAGGTGCCTGTAGTAAAAAGGCCAGCGTCAGGAGGCACGGCCTGATGACTGGGGACACTCACAAAGCCCTCTAGCAAGAGAGGACAGAACGTCCCACTCCCTGGCTCAGGGCTGTGCAGGCCCCAGGCATCTGGCACCTCTTTGCCAGGGCAAAGGCAGGAGGAGGGAGATGCAGAGTTCCCCTCTTTCTCAGAAAATGCCCGACAGATGAGAAAGATGGCTGGAGTTCTGCGCAATGCAATGAAACTGGTGGGTGTGGAGAGCTTGTGACAAGCTGCAGGGTTGCCATGGATACTGAGAACAGCGTGGACCATGGGTTTCTATCGCAGACTGGTGTCATGTGGTAAGGTTAAGGCCCTCCAGGAGCAACAGGTAATGTCACTGGCCTCCAACCAATGTAGTGTCCTAGCAACAAGGGGGGGTCCGGGGGAGGGAAGATGGGGTGGGTAGCAAGGATGAAATGCTAAAAAATCAAGAGCTTATGATCTTAAAATGTGTGGGAGCTGGAATCGGGCAGAAAGGGGACCCAGAAAAGGTCACCAGTGCCACACTTCAGGAGACAGACAACTCTCTGTCTAGGTATGACCCTACCCTGCAGAGTCTGTACACCTTGGCAGGCAGCCCCGCCCCCTCCTGATCTTTGCCAGGGTTACAGAGGCTCCTCCCAACACAGGCCCTCCTCACCACCACTTACCTTGCTGAGTAGGACCCTCTGGTGGTGTGGATATAGGAATGCCCCAGGCACTCAGCACTCAGTCAACTCTCCAGCTCTGTCCACAGTCAGGCAGTTCCTGGCCCCAGGGTGTATGTGGGGGGTACTGTTCCACTGGATCTGTCCCCAAGACAAGGCAGAGGTATTTTGATAGGGTTCTGCCCCACGTGCCCCTGCTCAGGCTGTGCCAATTCTAAGTTTGCAGAGCTGGCCACAGGTACCCTGGTGCAGAGATACAAGAAACTTGTCACTGGGGTCCACTGCTACAGCAGGAGGAATCCCACTTTAAGATTATTGCCCCCACCCTCAATTTCATACCCCCACTCATACCCACCTACTGCCTGCCAAGTCACACTCCTTTCCAAGTCTCACCCCCACTGAAGCTCAACCTCTGACCCAAGCCCCCCGACCAAGCCCCACTCCTACCCAGTCCCAATCCGACACCAAGCCCCGCCCCCAAGCCCAACCCCTGATCCCAAGCCACGCCCCTACCCAAGCCCAACCTGACACCAAGCCCCGCCCCCACCCAAGCCCAACCCCTGACACCAAGCTCCACCCCTACAGCTCAATCCCAGCCCTCACCCAAGCCCTGCCCCCCACCTAAACCCAACTCCTATTCCTAGTCTCATTCCCCTATGTTCCCCTACCCCATACTAAACCCACTTCCCTAAAACCCCCACCCCTTACACACCCCCTACCTCAAACACCTCCCATTCTGTAGTAGGAATACATCTGGTCAGTTGATGTTGGCGGAGGCCAGGAGAGGAAGGGCCGAAGCCGCTTTCCTTCCAGAGAAGGCCCAGAGCCATTTGTTCTGGATATGCAGACTGCAATGGCTCTGCGCAGGGTTAGGCATGGAATAAGTTCCTCTGCAGTTCCCAGGCTGGTTGCTATGGCCTGTAAATGGCACGGAGCCCGCGGGGTGCCAAGCCTGATCTAGTAGGATCCCATTTCCAGGGGAAACCTATAACCACAGGCCCCTGTGATGCCAAGGAAGACGGCAAGGGCCACTGGGGACAACGTCCTGCGGTTTGGGTTGCTCTGTGCCCAGGGCCCCACTCCTTACCTACTGGAGATGCCTGCAGGCCAGACGCCAGAAAACCACAGCCACCACGCTTCTGTCTCCCCGGTGCAGACTGGGCCAGGAGTTGGTGGGGGGAAGAGGCTATAAAGCAAGAAACCCTGGCGCCCCCAACAGGGGCACACGGCCCGCTTGTGCCTGCGCCATCGCAGAATGGTACCCTCCTCCCCCTTCGAAAGGGGGGGCTCCTTGCGTCAGCCCTTGTCCCTGTCCCTGATACACTTGGCGGAGGTGGGGACAGAGAGTTCAAATCAAGCTGTGGGGGAGTGTACATCGCAGAGCTGGACTGCTTCCGACCTTGGGTTAGCTCCAAAGAGACCGCCAGGCCCGCCACTTGGAACGCCAGGCCCAGGAGCCATTGTGGCTCTTGTTACATTGTCTCTTCTGTACTGTACCCGAGCTGTGGTATAACAATCACCAGTGCCCACCCTCAAATTTGAAAATTGCAAGTCATCAAAGGGCCGGGTGCAAAACTAAAGCCCCAGAGGGTGCTTTCTAAAGAAAAGTCCTGATCGCTGTTTATTTTTTCTTCCGCTGTGTTCTAATGGAGCATGGCAACAATACACCTCCTCCCTGTATTTCCCAAGGGCGTGGACATTTTTGGCGTTCACCAAGAGACAGAGAACTATCAAGGATTCCGTTCTCCCATTATTCTCTTGACTTTCCCAGCAAGTGGATTTACCCATTACCCACCTAATACTCAAACTGCTTCCTGCCCTTTTCGGAAGGTTTCTTCCACTCAGGGAACATTTGCCCTGGGGCCTGCAGGACCCAAAAGCGCTGTTCAACAATGGGCGTTAGGGGGCTACAGGTAGCACAATGGAAGGTGGTCCTGATAACAATGCATGTCTGCATCAGGAGGATGGGGTGAGATCGAGAGTCTGTGTTTCTCGAAAGCTGGGTGACTCCAATGCTAGAGATCCCTGACTAGGCTTTGAGTACCAAGGCTCTAAAGCCTGTGGTTACTTTTCAGATCCAGAAGTTGTGCGCCTTTGGTGACAAAATAGATTTCTTCTGCTTTATTAGGGATACAAGTGAACAGGCTGTCCTATAATGCTTTAATAAAAATATTTAAAGGAAACAAAATTTTAAATGAAAAGTTACTGAGCAACATGTTTGTTCCCCTTCAACTGCATTTGTTTGCTATGTCTGAGAAGGGGAACACAGACCTCAATAGGCCTTACTTAATAAGAACACACTATTAAAAGTCTGTTAAATCTATCTCCCATGCCAAGAAAAGGTGGTTACCTGGTGCTGTCAGAGAGTCGACCCCAGGTGGGACATTTTACCTGAGGGTTCTCATCATACCAGATCGCTGTGGTTCCATGAAACCACCACTGAGCCACTTGGTATTATAGGTATTACAAGTTATCACAAAGGGTGGTAACCATGGGAAGAGGTGTCCTGGCCCTGTGATCCTGGGAGGTTAAGAAATACCCCTGAAAACATACATTATATTAGCTTCAGGTGTACTACATGATGCTTCAATTTTTGTATATGTTGCAAAATGATCACCCCAATAAGTCTAGTTAACATCCATCATCACACATAATTACAATTTTTGTTCTTGTGATGAGAAATTTTAAGATTGACTCTCTTAGCAAGTTTCAAATAAGCAATATGGTATTATTAAGTATAGTCAACATGCTGTACATTACATTCCCAGGATTATTTATTTTATATGTATGTTTTTGTGTATGTACCATTTTAAAGTGAACTTATTCTGACAAAACTTTATTTTAACAGTAATTATATTTCATATGTAGTATGTCAGCCCTAAAGGTTTCAAGATCTTTTGGTAACTTAAAACCTTATACTAAATTAAGTATATAAGGTATGCAGGCTGTGTTTTTGTTAAGGGCAACGATTAATTTTGTCCTAAAGTAAAATGACTAGCTGTTCCAGAATGACAAAGACTAAAGCATAGGACTATGGATGAAAAAAGGGGTCCTATGGAAAGTAACTTCACAGGGTGATCTGATCACAAATTCCTAATTGGACAGGCCATGGTGGGTAGTCATGCCTCAGGCCTGTAACTTCTTCAGTGTTTTTTTTTTTACAAATAAATTTGCATCTCTTTTGTTTTCCCAATTATAAATTACTCACTGACACGCCTAATGTTGGGAAATAGGTGTCTGTCTTGAAACTTCCCACTTCATAATTGTCCATGAATTGGCTTATTCAGGCCTGATGGAATTTTTCTTTTTCTTTTTAGTGCCTAAAAGCCAGAGAGAATTAGTCCCAGGGCATTCCAGGCTATTTCCTTACCATGGCATCACTATTAAACGGTGCCGGTACCTGGAAGAAAGAGATCTCTGCTGAAGAACAACTGTGCCCAAACAGGAATCTAAAAAAACTTCTTTAGTTTTTAAGCAAGCCCTGTCCGTTGTTCTTGTGCATCTTGGTCAACACACCTTTGAAATACCCCCTTTCAGACTCATCAGAAGCAAAACCACACTGAAGAGAGCACATAATCTTATTTCCTCTCCTATCATCCAATCTCGGCCTTGCTTCCTCCCACCCCCATGTAATCTTCCTTAGTTCCCTCCTTAATTTCAAATGCATAAAAGAAGCTGCAACATTGTTAGTCTCTGGAGCATTTAAGATCTTTCTTCTTTGCATCTGTTGTCAGATTGGCTCAAATAAATTCTTATATAAATTCTCTACAGGTTTGGACATTTTTTATGCCAACAGGACAAAATCTGAATGAAAATGAAAATTGTAGAAGGTTCGTAGAAAATAAATTTTATTTCTTGTGGTCATAACTGGCTAAAGTTCAATGGGTTTATTTATGAGCTATTTTAAAATGAGCTGTAATATTAAACAGTACACTGATGCGAAACTAGTATTTGATTTTCCCTGTTAAAATGGGAAAAAGAATCTTAGCTTATTGGTAGGCTCTTAATAAGAGGTTGTAAAAGGTTTTGTTTTGCTTTATATATATACATATGCTATATATCTATTTCAAATATATATATAATATATATTCAAATATATATTTGAATTTCAAATATATATTATATCAAATATATATAATATATACAAATATAAATAAATAAATATGTAATATATATATATATATATGTATATATATGTATATATAGGAATACTGTATTTCTCCAGGGCCCATCAGCTCCAAGTCGTTGTCCTTCAATCTAGTTGTGGAGGGCGCAGCTCACTGACCCACGTGGGAATCGAACTGGCAACCCTGTTGTTCAGAGCTCGTGCTCTAACCAACTGAGCCATCCGGCCACCCAAGGTTTTGTTTTGTTGTGCTTTGCTTTTTGAGTAATCAGCCTAGAAAGCAAAGATTCTGTGTCTTAGAATAATTTACTGTGCTTCATGTTGACTTTATCATGTCCTTAATTACTTGAGAACCAAACCTTTTCACTTTTGAAAGAATTAAGGTTCTTTACAGTTGCGTTACTTCCTATGTTTTCTTTTAAAATATTTTGTCACTTTGGTTAAATGGAAAGCCAAGGAGTGTTTCTCATTGACACATGATATTATTTAGCCAAGTGTTCAAACCTCCTAACAACTTTGATATTTTGCCTTCCTAAACTCAAATCCTAATTGATATATTCTTGATTTCGACCTTCTTTGAGGGACCCTGGAAAATAAAATCACAGGTGTTAGAAATAATTAGGTTTATTTGATATATTGAATTGCATGGGAGGCTTTGTCAATCAGAAGAGATGCCTAACCCTCCCTAAGTTAAATTTGTGTGGGCAAAATGTTATTAATATAAATATTTCACTATTACATTGTTTTTTACAGTTGAAACTAATTTAAAAAATAAAATATAAAAAAATAAATATTTCAGAAATTGTATGAAGTTCCTAGAGATTTGCCAATACCTTCACTGTCCAGAATATGTCCTGGTTCTGCTTTGCCTGATATTAAACAACAGTATAGCATTATCAGTCATAATTCTAGTTATCTTTTAAAATGTTGCATGCCATAAGGCGGCTCCATAGTCATGGATAGTGCATTGGACTTCTAAAGTGTTGCATGCCACAGAAACAACTAAATATGTTTGTCAATTGCATGATTTTTGTAATGAACTCTCATCAGATCTTTAACCATGGGCATTTTAAGTCATTCACAGATAATTTTTTGTTTTACACTGAATCTTCCCTGAAAGTGCTTGCAATCAACTACAGGCCAGAATGCTTCATCTTCAAGAAAAAGTGACTGTCTCAGATCCCCATGGAAAGGGCTATTCCAGGCACTCTGGGGGCACAAGCTTCTGATGGCATTGCTTCAATAGCTTTGAGATCTTACCACTGGACTGAGCCAGAATTTCCAGAATTCTAGTGAAGAAGCTGATGGGCTCATGAGACTGTTAACCCAAGACTGAGCAGAACAAGAATTACATAGGGTTTTTGAGCATTCTTATTTTCATGGCAATACAATTATTTGCCTAGGTTCAATCAGAGCCTGCTCTCCTTAACAGGGCACAATTGGAACCGTTGGTTAGTTATATAACAAGGCTTTGACTGAAATGTCGTATTTGAGAATGATGCTTATAGAATCAGATATGACCTGACAATTTAAAGTAACACTACCCTATTCTTTTTCTTTCTTTTTTCTTTCTTTCTTTTCTCTCTCTCTCTCTCTCTCTCTCTCCCTCCCTCCCTCCCTCCCTCCCTTTCTTTCTTTTCAGGTTTTTAGGGTTTTTTCTTTAGGTTTTAGTTTTTTTGGGAGAGGGGCATACTGTCACTAACAAGAATCCTGGAAATAATCTAGTTAGACACTATGGATGTAGTTCTTGTTTTGTTTTTTCAATTTTTATTGGGTAATATTGGGGAACAGTGTGTTTTTCTAAGACCTATCAGCTCCAAGTCAAGTCATTGTTTTCAATCTAGTGGGGGGCGCAGCTCAGTTCCAAGTCAAGTCGTTTTCAATCTACTGTGTTTCCCTGAAAATAAGACCGGGTCTTATATTAAGGTTTGCTCCAAAAGACGCATTAGGGCTTATGTTCAGGGGATATCATCCTGAAAAATCATGCTAGGGCTTATTTTCCGGTTAGGTCTTCTTTTCGGGGAAACACGGTGGTTGTGGAGAGCGCAGCTCACTGGCCCATGTGGGAATCAAACCGGCAATCTTGCTGTTATGAGCACTGCGCTCTAACCACTTAGCAAAACCGGCCGCCCAGTTCTTGTTTTTTGAAGTAATAAAATCTCTTCTTCCTTTCCCAATTGTACTCATGTAGCCAAGATGGTGGCTGAGGTTGGAATGAAAAAGTTGCTACAGGGGCACTAGTTGAATAGCTATTGAACACTGGGTCCCAAGGTCCCTGCTCAGTGGTGGAGAGATTTCTGTCATGTCTTCTATCTTTGGACTGATTTTTTGATCACCCTGTTCTGTCCCTGGGCTGGATCAAGACATAGATGACATGCAAACTGTATTTTTCAGATAGAAAATTCAGAAGCATGGATCACTTGTGTCGTGCAGGGCGACCTGCGGGAGACCCTGCTCGCTGTGCCATGTTTCACACGGGGTGTCAGGCGGGGTCTCTAGTCCCACCCCCCACATAAGAACGCAGGACATGGTGAGGCCAAAAAGGAACA
The DNA here is from genome assembly GCF_036562045.2 of Rhinolophus sinicus. Classification (NCBI taxonomy): domain Eukaryota; kingdom Metazoa; phylum Chordata; class Mammalia; order Chiroptera; family Rhinolophidae; genus Rhinolophus; species Rhinolophus sinicus. The sequence goes on along the minus strand of NC_133768.1, from coordinate 110,571,135 downwards.
CCCACAGAGCCACAGGTAGGGGAGTCATACCACTATATTTTCTCTGGCGGCTGGGTTGGAGACACAGAAAGCAGGAGCCACACTGTTCGCAACCCTCATTGCGCCGCTTGCAGGCTCAGCCACCACCCTCTTGGTAGCCCCCATTTGCTGCTAGTGTAGCCACAGCAGTTATATTAGTGGCCAATGGCTCACTGGTTAAAGCTGACAGCCAACTAGCCACAGCTGATGGCCATCCAATCACAGTTGATGGCCATTTACTACCCGAGTGAGCACCTTTCCACGTGAGGCCAAGAGCCTGGAAACTGCTCTCTGGGAATCTGTCCCCACAACTTGATAGGCAGAATGATGATTCAACAGAATTCTGACAGCCTGGGGCGTTGGCTTTAATGAGCAAGATGAAACAGCCTTGCCCATTGGTACAAATCTGGAGGAATGGGTTCAGATGTGTGTGGGAGGGCGCCTCTGAGGAGGGTGTTTGAAGATGTGTATTCAAAATTACTGTTAAATGACAGTTGATGGGACCAGGGCTGTTTAAATGGGAGAAGAGTTGACAAAGGGAGCACTTGATAAGCACCTTCATCTATTTTAGGAGCTGGCACATAAGAGAGGGATGATAGATTACCGGTGGGCGGTAAAGGGAAACAGAATTCAACTGAAGAATGTATTTTATAAAACTGGGCCTGCCCACAGACAGAAGGGGCTTGTAAGAGACTGTGGTCCTGGTCATTCCAAGTGTGCAATAAGGACTAGGTGGCCATTTGTTTGCAATGGTAATGAAGGGGAGGATGGACCCAAAAGAATAAAATATTCTGGGCGGCCGGATGGCTGTTGGTTAGAGCGCGAGCTCTTAACAACAGGGCTGCTGGTTCGATTCCCACATGGGCCAGTGAGCTGCGCCCACCACAACTAGATTGAAGACAACGAGCTGCCGCTGAGCCTCTGGAGGGGTGGCCAGATGGCTCAGTTGGTTAGAGCATGAGCTCTTAACAACAAGGTTGCCGGTTCAATTCCCACATGGGATGGTGGGCTGTGCCCCCTGCAACTAAGATTGAAAATGGTGACTGGACTTGGAGCTGAGCTGCGCCCTCCACAACTAGATTGAAGGATAATGACTTGGAGCTGATGGGCCCTGGAGAAACACACTGTCCCTCAATATTCTCCAATTTAAAAAAGAATTAAAAAAAGAATAAAATATTCTTCATTAAGACCTGAGAAGTCTAGAATTCCCACTTCTTGTGCCACTTCTAGTGCATGCATAGTTTCTAGAACTTGCTATTTTTTTCTCTTTATACTTAACACTTTTTAAAGTATTGCTTTTGTGGAGAGAATGGCTTCAGGTAAGAGGAGAAAATAAATCACACAGCCAAATATACCAACTTATTACACTTAAAAAAGAAAACCTTAATAATGATGATGTAATATCTTAACATTTATTGTAATTGTGTACATTAATGTGGGTTAAGCAAGTATGATTAAAAGCATTAGGCAATTAAAAAGAAGCAAAAGTGTAATGCAACCATCCCCCCTCCTACATGAGTCTGCAGAATTCCATGCCTTTTTAGAATTGAAAGAGGTTGTTTTGGATTGAAATCAATATTGATCTTGCAAGTTTTCTGTCAGTATCTTGCATGTTGGTTTTAAAACTCCCTTAAAGGCAGAGTATATCTTGAAGGTGGGGAAACCAGCCTATCTTGGACCTCTTTCTCCTGCACTCCATCACTTGGACCTGTACCAAGACTCAGGGATGAGTCCCACCCAAAGGAGTGACCTTTCTGTCTCTTTTACTCATTCATTTAGCACCTGTGTGTCAGTATCTACCATGTGCCAAGTCCCATGCTGTAGGTTAGACTTTAGGAAGAACAGCTTACATTTAATGTCAGTACATGGCATATTGTATCACTTTTCCCCTCCAGAGCAAATCTGATGCACATCTACGCAAATAAATGGAATGTTCCACTCTGATCACTTGGCAATTAAGAACAAGTCCACCAGCCAATGTGCATAGGGCTCAGAAACTGGAGAGATGGAGAGACATTTTCTAAATCAAGAAAAGAGGCCCTGATTTTTCATTATAAACACTCTGAGGTTGTACCTGCTCTCAAGGAGCTTAGACAATGATGCTGGCCCAAAAGACAGAGGAGCCCAAACCTGAGCAGAGCATCAGCTGACTGCATGCCTGGGGCTGCATCTGTCCAGGTGGCCAACAGGTTTCCACATTCCAATAGCTTGGGAGAGAGTCTACACTGGAAAATAGGAGGTCACTGAAGGCCCTGTGCTCAGGTTGGGTAGCCCACTGGAATTTTCCCTGGGTTGACACACTCTTGTCTGGGAAGGTCTCTGAGTCAAAGCTCTTCTCAGCTGAGAGCATCTCAGTGGGGGGAGGGGCAGTTTGACCTTTGTGGTACTTCACAGGGGGGCCCAGGTACTTCATAGAGGAGGAGTGTGATTTCACACATTCCCCTATTTGTTAAGAGTGTGCCTCAGGGGACACCTGGGGGGGTGCTAACTGATAGGATCAGATAACCTTGGCACAGTGCTTGACACATACTCAGCACTGGTTATTGTGGTTACTGTTACTGGTGAGAGACAGCAATGGTTCTGCATGACGCAATGACCACCTCTCTAAGCCTCAATATCCTCATCTGTAAACTGGGGACAAGAATACCCTCTGCACAAAATTCGTATGGAGATTAATGCCATCACTTTGTGATAATGTCTGGTATGTAGTAAGGTCTCAAGAAATGTTAGCTGCTTTTCTCCCTTCTTAATCCTGCTGGAATGTATATACTCTAAAATCCACTTTAGGAGATTTCTGTGTAAAGCTTAGGGATTAGGAATTGAGGGCAAAGGTATTAATCAGCTATCAGACACAGATGTCCCTTTGGTCAGTAGCCTCCTAAGAATCACATCCTATAGAATTTAAACCTAATTGTGTAAACTTTCTAATACATGCCCACATGCCTGCAGGAAAAAAAAAACCCTCAACTACAGTGAAAGGTGGGTAGAATGAGGTCATTAAAATCTGCTATATAACTCAATCAAAAGCAACTAACTACTTTTAAAAGTACATGGAAAGTTTAAAAATGTATATATGACAAATAGACAAGCTAAAAACATTGGCCTATGCCAATCCCTAGCATTCAATGTCTGCAATTTACCCACCAGGGATCGTCAACAGTCTTCAGGGGTCTCCTTCTACTCTCAAGTCCCAAAGGTACACTCAGAGTTACACACCAAAATGTGCTTTGCTCTCTGTCCAAAGTCAGGACACACTGAATCCAATGCTCCTGCCTATGCTTATCATATCAGGCCACCTCAACTCATCAGGAAGCTGAGATGCCTTAGGGAAGCAAAGATGGAATTCTTGTTCAATCCTCTTTGCTTTAGCCTGAAATAAGATGATGGATGTGAAGTGCTTTCTGAGCTATAAAAGGCTACACACACAAGTAATTATCGTAGCATCATTAAGATATACTACTAGATGTAAGCAAGTTCAACTTGACAAGAGCAAAAGCACGAAGAAATCAAATGGAGAGGAAGTGAGGGAAGAGGAGCCAGCAACTCAGGACAACTGGTGACGGCCAAACTTGTCCAGGAGTCATCAGCTTCTTCTCAGCCCCAGAGAGCTAAAAGAAAATACAAGTGGCCATGAGATTGGAAATACACATCCAATCCAATGACCAGTCAGCGGCTCCCGGGGTGGGTGACAACTCCAGGCATCAACAGTCCAGGTCAATGCGTCTTCTGGAGAGAAGGCAGAACAAGCTTGCAGCTTTGCAGCTGGTGGAACTCTTGGCTGTGACCAATTCCCATTGCCTCCAAGGGAGATATTCTGCTCTGTGCTTCTAGCTGAGGAGGTGCTAAAGGGGAGGGGCTGCCAGGATCTGGGAAGGCAGTGTCCTATGGGCACTGGGTCTCATGCAGCTCAGACACTGGGGTCCATTCTGCTGGCTTTTTGTATGCAAACCTGTCTTCAGGCAGTGTTGACAATATGGCCCAGGGGCTGCCCAAGCAGCTTCTCCTGGTTGGGCCAGCCCCAGAATGGCACCATCCCTTCACAGACATACCTGCTTCTCCTCGCCTTTACCTGGTGCTGGCCCCCCAGCTGTATCTTGTTTAACTGAACACCGTGGTTGTTGAGTTCTGATCTGACGCTATATGAGCAATGGTGAACGTGGTCCTAGGGCCTGTAGCAGAGAGCCCTGGACCTGAATCCGAAGTCCGGGGTTGAGGTCCTGATTCTGCCATATGCGAGCGAGGTGTTTCCCCAGGCCCTTTTCATTTCTAGGTCTTTATTTCCTTGTCCCCCAGTGAGGCTAACATCACAGGTCTGGCTGTCTTTCCAGGGTAGATAGAGGGCTCAACTGAGGTACTATACAGAAGGTACTTCTCGAGAGGAAGAGACTACAACCCCTGCAAATTGGAAGTGTCCCTGGGGAGGGCGTTTCCACGTAAGATTTCTAAGTATCATAGGACATAGGAGGATTCGGGGCCCCCTAAACATAAGGACTAGTGTCCTGGGTTGAGACAGAGGTCAGGGCACTTTTCTTCCCTATAATAATCCTTGCTGCTTGGCCTTTGGGATGCCCGCACCCACCTAGAAGAGCTTCTCATAGCATTTCCCACAGTGGATAGTGTTGCGGTGAATGAAGATCTGATCCAGGAGCTCACCCATCGGTTTACTGCAAATCCCACACTGAAAGAGAAAGCAAGCTAGAGGTCAACAAACAAGTGAAGCAACATAAGCAAGTGGAGTGGGGAAGGGGCGCCTGACCAACATACACAGGCAGACACTGAGCAGTAGGCACACTCTGGACTTTGTAGCACACAATTAAAACATGGCAGAAAACAGAGCCAAAACCATTTCTAATTTGGACTAGAAATGAAACAACAAAACAAACCCCCACCGAAACTAACAAGCAGGATGACCACATCATCCTTAGGAGCCTAGGCCTGGGTTTGAGCCCTAAATCTGCTACAGTAGCGGATCCTCAAATAACATTGTTTTGTTCAACTATTTTTTTGTTACAACTTTGATGAGATGTGGTAGGAATTTAACTCTTGTGTGTATCAACTGGCCTATGGTAACACTGGTTTTGTTATATATTAAAATTGGTTTACGTGTATAACATTACATGCTCAAAGTTGCAGAACCTGTCAATGATGTTAAGTTAGGACTCACTGTATTATGTTTCTGTTATTTTAGTTACTGTAGACTTAGCCAACTGATGGTGCTGATTATTGAGGGGGTCACCTCTGGGAACACAGAACAAAATCAATAATCTGGGCTTGCAACGTGCCTCACACTGTAGAGAACATGGACCCTGAAGTGCTGTTGTGATGCTGTGGCCATGGGTGTTCTCTCTTTTTTCCTAAATGTAACAATACAAACCAGTATTTGAAAATGTTATGTCAACCCAATAAAAGTAAGACAAACCTACTGTGGTCACACAGCAGCCTAGCCATTTGTCCCCTCCAATCTTTCCTTAGGGAAAGAAAACTTTGTGGGACTGTCCCTGTTTGGGGTTGAGTTCATTTATCCTAAGTCTCCCTATTTGGTCCTTGTAAGCTGGGTCTGCAGTCAAAGACGAGTAATGATTCCTCATGGGAGGAACGACTTAAGCCAGACGGGACCCGATTGGGGCTCCCATGAGTTAACATAATAAAAGTCAGGAGGTAGCCATACCCCTCCTCCTCACCATTACGGGAAGCTGCTAATGCATGCCCCAACTGTCCTGCCCTCTGCTATGCAAAGGACTTCTTAGAGTGATAAGATATCGCTCTTCCTGCTTAGCTCATGGGATGGTTTTACCTTGTGAGACTTGCTCCCCCAGGGGGTTGAACACACCCACCTTAGTCGCCTGGGGACAATAAACATGGGTTGCTTTGGGACAGATATCTAGGAATTGGAAGAATTTTAAGGTGTGGTATGAGAATTTTGCAGACCCTGCCTTTAATCTTGTGATGCTTATTGTAAGAAATCAATAAATACCCACGATGACCAGATTTGGGGCTCCAAGGGCAGTCCCTTGAGGCTGCGAGTCCCTCGTCCTCTGTGATTTAACTGTATTTGAGTCTCTGTCTCTTTATGAGAGTTTAACCCTCGCCACCTCCCTCGCCTTCCCACGGCTTGTGTTGTGCAGGGCGCAACAACCTACAATTAAGGACATTGACAAACTAGTTTATACAAATGAGCTTGAGCAATGGGATGACCTTTCCTGGGAGACAGCAGAGTGCTTATGGGGCAGCTCTCAGGCACCCAAACCACCTTCCAAGAATCCCCCAATGATATCAGGCAAGTTTAAAATCCATGCCTCCTCCTATCACATCTCGCCCTCCCTTGCCTGCTGGCCTCCTGCTTTCCTACTCCCACTCCCTCTGCTCCATGGGCCAGGAGGCAGCTGCTTTTGCTCAAGGTCAGCCACTTGCAAAATATCTGTATGCCCTTCACCTCACACTCAAGACCCATCTCCTCACAAAGCCTTCCCCGGGGCTCCTGACCACTCTGTCTGCACACTTCCCGAACACAGTGCTGAGACCAAATGCGTCAATAGCTGCTTATGTCTCATATTCCTGGAATTTTGCTGTTGAATAGAAGTGCTCTGAATTAAGTATATAAGTGAAAGTAGACAAAATCTTTCAGGACTTTTCATGTAAGTCCAGGAATCAGAAAACAAAATGTTCTTTGTAAAACCACATGTCAAGATCTTTACGTTGAGAGATATAATCCTACTTAGAGTCCACAGAACACAACTGGCCCTGAAATTATCTCCCATGCCCCTTTCTTATTGCAAAGATCTGCTGCCCTCTAGACCACATCCCTCTGTCCATGATTTTTGCATGTGGACTATTCTCTCCCTCTACCACCACTCTTGTCCTGTCCTGAGTTGAGTAACTTCTGGATCCACACAGATGTAGGAGCTCCTCACTACCCTGGCCTTTTGTTCATTTCCTCCAATGTTCTGGGCCCCTATCTATCTTGGTTACTGGTCTGGCCAGGCTCTATATGGTGTCCCTGGACCAGAAGTGCCTGGGAACTTGTTAGAGGCCTATTATTAGGTCCCATCCATAAGTACGGAGTCAGAAAGTGGGCTGGGGCTCAGTGCTCTTTGTCTTAACAAGCCCCCCCAGGGGATGGTCAAGTGTGAGATGCATACTCAAGTGTGAGAACTGCTGTTCTAGATCCTGCCACTAACAATAAGTGCGCTGCATCCCAAATGTGCAAGTCAGATGCCTTCTCCGTGACTCCCAAGTCTTCCTGTTCACTTTGGCCAGTCTCTTTCACCACTGGGACCTCCAATACATGAACAAGCCCACTGCCTCACTGTTATAATTCTCTTGTGTACAGCCTCAATCTTGCCGACTCACCTGGCAAAACCTCCATCAGGTAAATGCAAGTCTCCCTGATTCACTCTTGCCCTTGAACGCGGCTGGGGAACAAGACATGACCACACTGATAGATAAGCCAGTCTTGGGAGGAATTCATGAGCCGTCACCTCAGGTGGGCTCTGCATGGCCTGTACTTCCCTCTGGCCCATCCTTACCCCCCTCCCCCTCCCTTAGACAGTATTTCACAGTCTCCCCTTTTTCCTCAAACATCCAACAGTTCTTCCCCACCCCTCACTTGTAGATGACCATGTTTTTTTTTTATTGACTCAGAAAACAGAAGCAACTGCTCATTCTTCCACCACCCAAGTTAGGAACCTCCCTGTACATGACCTACATACTTGATCTTTCCTTTCCCTGCCACGTGTGAACTGGTATCCATCTCTCTCTCCTACAGAAGTACACTGTGGTCACACCATCAACCTTTCTTTCTCCTGCATCATCAGTGCTTGCTCTCCATCGCAGCCCTTTCATCACTACCAGTGCCGTGCTGTCCACTTGCACTGCTCCCTACAAAGCCAACCCCACAAGAGCCTTCCAGACTCACTTTCTCCATTTCCACATGTCCTGTTCTCTCCTGAGCCCACTCTCATCAGGCTTCGGTCCCCAACACTCATTCACTCCACTGGACTTGGAAGCTCATTCAGCTCCCAGTTCTGCAAAGCCTTTGACATGGAGTGCAATCATCCGAGATCAAGCCTCCTCCACGCTCCAAACCATAAGACTCCCTAACTCAGTAGCACCACCCCTCTTCCTTACCTTAAAGCAATAGTCATGGCAACAGATGCCAAGATGTTCAAGGATAATCTTTGGACAGTCTCGGATCTCTCGGTTGCAGTAAGTACAGATCCCTCCAGTTGTTCTGTGAGATGAAAAACAAGAACCTAGTGGTTATGGCATGCAGACTACTGATGTGATGCAGCCAGACCTTCTGGCTTGACACAGCCAGGCCTAGGTTTGCTGCCAGGATTCCCAGCCTGCCATCTTTCTGTGGTGTGCAATTGGCCATGCAGCCCTGGGCCAGCCTGGGCCTCTGTAGGTCCTCACATTATTTCCAGAAAGTGGTCATGTATCTTCACCTTATTCACTATATGTGTAGACACCCTGTGATTCTTATTTCAGGCAGCTTGCCCCTCCCTGCCCCCTGGCCTAGCATATCTGTTCCCCTCTAGAACAGGAAGACCCATGTCTTTTCATACAGGAAACATGTCCTTGTGTGCCCTACCTGGCCGCGGTGTCTTGATGGCACTTCTGTTCATGCGTAGGGCCACTGAGCCCTGCCTCTTGGATCCTACACACTTGACCCTCATAATACTCACTGTATGACTTAAGACACATTATTTCTTCTTTCCAAATCTGTTTCCTTCACTGTGACCTGAGTGAACTGTATCACTAAGAGTCCTTGCTCCCTTATTCCAAGAACTGAAAAACAGCACTTCTTTATCATTAAGACCATCCTTTGACTGCTGTCATCTAGTGACAGCTTTCAAAACCGCTGAATGAAGCGCTCTTCGCACCTTCATTCATTTCAAATGAACGGTTTTCTCTGGCTCTTTTCCGGCTTCTTGATGATAGAAACCCACTTTTCTTCATTTTGCACCGATCACTCTCTTCTGTAGTTTTCCTTTTCTTCTAGTAAGATTTGAAAGTTCATGAAGAGATCAACTGGGTTCTAGTCCCAAGGGCCTCTCCTGCTGACATAAGCCCCTTGGGCCTCCAGATGCTACTATCTCCCTTCTCAGTAGCCTTCTGTGTTCACCCTCTGGTCTAAGCTGGGTACAAAGGCCACAAGTATGACATCCCGATAAGGGAAGCACCGCCCTACGCAGTGGTGTGACATATCTGAAAATGGATCAGAAGCAACAAAACAGAAGACAAACCCAAACGGACTTAATGTGGAAATCTCCCTCAGCTGCTTCTCCTCTGTAGCTCTGTGAGCTCCCTGGTAAGACAGCAAACTTACCTCTCGGAGTACGGCATGCTGTCGTATGGGGGTTTCTTCTCTATGTCAAATGAGTCCTCAGTGCTGCTGATGCTGCAGGGAGTGTGATGACGAAAGAGGAGGGCAGAAGATGAGAGCCAGGTCACTACCAGTCATGAACGGGGATGCTTTTTTTTATTAACCCTGTGGCCACAAGCTGAGATCTGACTCTGCATGGCAAGCCATCACTTGTTACGCTATATGGCAGGGGAAACTTCAAAGTTGGTGCCAAGGAAGTATAATTTTCTCAGGAAAGAGCCCTTGTAGGGGGGAGGGGGACAAAGAATATCTGCCATAGTGAGGCATGAGGACTCCCCATTTCACTGACCAGTGGAAAAGAAGCAAGGCTTCCCCTCCCCCACATATGTGTCTGGGCTGTAATGTGACAGTCACCAGGAGCTCACTCACAGCAAAAATTAGACACTAGAGATGGGAAAAAAGAAAAGAAGGAAACATTCTGACATAATGCCTGTGCTTCAGTTACAGGGTAGGATTACGAGTGATGTATGTTTGTTTTTTTCATTTTTGCATCTTCATTTTTCAATAATACAACTTCATAATGAAAACTAATGGTTAAAAAATAAAACTATTGCCAAGGAATAACTACAAGCCCTTTAGTAAAGCTGCCATTCTCAGGGAGCCATGTGGTGACTCTGTGAGGTAGTCAGGAAAACTGACTCAGAGGTTAATTGACTTGCCTAAGGTCACGCCTGGAAGAAAGGGTGAGCTAGAATTTCAGCCCAGGCTCCGATTTCTTCTGAGAATTAAGTTTATCTCTAAGACTGCTGAGGCAAAAGAGGAAAATACACTGGACTACACAATTCTCACTGTCCAATAAAGAAAGTCTACTGGGGTTTGTCATAAGATGTAACATTTTGACTGAGTGTTAAATTCAATTTTAAAATAAATGTAATTGTCAGAGTGCAAGAAATAAATTTAACAGAGTGGTGGGAGAAGGAAAACCAGGAGATGGACAGAGTTCAGTCAAGTGACATTCATAGAAGCAAATGCTGGATGGCAAGGACATCGCCGCTGGGGGTACTGGAGGTTTTGCAGACATTATTTCTAATCTCAAAACCTCTGTGAAGAAACCCATAGAGACAGAAAATAGATCAGTGGTGGCCACTGGTGGTGTGGAGGGCTGCTAATGGGTACGGGGTTTCCTTTCCTGGTGATGAAAATGTTCTGGAGATGGATGGTGAGGGTTGCACAACATTGTGAATGTGCTAAACGCCACTGAATTGTATAAATTAAAAAGTGAATTTTATGATATGCAAATTACATTTCACTAAAGCTGGTGAGAAAAACCACCCGAAGGAGTTATGGATGAAGAAACTGAGGCTCAAAAAGGTTGGGCATATTGTCTAAAATAATGCAGCCAATGGGGGCCGAGTTGGGGCTTGAAGTTGACCCCTATGCCCGTGCTCATCATTCCATAGCACCAGTGAAAACTGGTTCAGAATCCTCAAAGGCCCAATGTTGAAATAAGGCCAGGATGCTTCTCTGTTTCTAAAATCCTCACCCTAGCAGTGGGATGATATGTCATAAAAACCGTTCCCGGGGGGTGCTGTCTCAGTGTGGGTTGTTTTTAATTGATGTAGCATGGAGGTACCGTTCCATATGGCTTCAGGAAGCAAACAGACAAAGAGATGATAAGTGAAAAGTTACACATATATCAGGACCTGCAGTCAAATGTGTGTTCAAATGAGGTAACCTGGCATGCTGTAAAAGCGTGGGAGCTGAAGAGAGGAACCCTGTGTTCTGGAACAGGATGAAATTAACTAGATGGTCTCTAAGGCCACTTCTCTAAAGAGTGAAGCTCCCAATATTTCACAAAATAAAGATTGTAGTCTACCAAGAAACAAAGACAGGTAGAAAGATGTGGCACCAGAAGTGGGATACAGGATGAATTATTGAGAAAGGGGAACACAAAGGCACCAAGTTAGGTAGAACAGCTGGAAATGCAAAAATCACACCCGTGGGCAATTACATCCTTCATGCATTATAATAAATGATGACACAGAAGCTACTGTGGACCAGGTCCTGGCTGAGGTACTGAGGATGCAGGAAGGAGGATGGCACGGCACAATGGAAGGCCGAGACACGGAAGGATCTGGGACTTGCTCTTACCTGCTGTAGCGTGAAGACACCAGCTTCCCGGAAGATACTTCACTGGCATTCATGTACTCTTTCAGGAACAGAATCCCTTTGCTGTAGGAAGAGCACAGCAGAACAGAAAGAAGTATACTGAAAGATTCCAGAGGATGGGGCCTGGCCCAAAGGAAGGGTTCAGGGCCGGGAATCCCTCCAGCTGGCTAGAAGGAAGTAAAGGAGCTAATGGGAAGGCCTGGGGGCAGAGGTGCTGCTGTGCTCCAGCTACCACTGGGCAAGGAAGGTGGCTATATGGGAGCTGCTGGACTGCTGAGCCCACAGGGAACTCAGGCTGAAATCAAAGCCCATGGGTTCAGCTTGCTGTGTGCGGATGTGAAAGCCCTAGAAAGAGCCTCCCTGCAGCTAATGGTGATATGATGTCCTCCTTCACATGGATCTCAACATTACTGGAGGTATCCCCTCCCATGACTTTAGTACAGTGGACTTTCCATCCCTCCTCTCTGAATCCGTTGTCTTCCCCTGCTACTGGGACCAGGAGAGCGTCCAACCCTCAACCTTAGACTGTTGGTCTTCTCCACTGTGTGAATCTCCATCAGCAATCTAACCTCTCCCTTGTCACTCCTGGAGCTCCAGAGGCCTAGAAATCACGTCATCCTGGAGAGGCTCCTGGCAACATTAGAAACAAGGTCTGCCTTGTGCTGGGCTCACCACAGTCCCAATTTTGGCCTTATTTCCATGCTTGATACCAGCAGAGGCCCCTGTTATCCCTCCCGCCCCCCACAGACATATACTTCACTCAGCCTCCCTGCAATGGTTCCTTTCCTACCTCTAAGATTGTAGGTGAGGGATGCAGATGAGTCATTGGTGTACATCTGTCCTTATGAAGAGTAACGTGAAGGAGACAGACATAGGCCCTGGCCTCCATGGGCTTTCTGTGCCCTCCCCAGGCTATTAGTAAGGTGCTATGGATGGCAGAGCCCTAGGAAGTGCCACCTCAGCTTCTCATTGGGACAGGCACCCGGGCTGCCCTTTGTAGCCCCTTAACTAATGGGCTGCTGGGACTTGGGGGAGGCACGAGAGCTAATGTCAGGGAACTGATGTGGGAGAAAAGCCTAGTCCTTTAGCTCCAGGGAAGAGATAGCCCAGAGAATATGTCCAGGTTGTCCTTTCTTACCTGTTTGAGCTGGAGTCCAATTCGCTTGGGGAGGCTGGGATGTAAATGTGAGGCTGCTCGGCGGCAGCAGTGACCGTAACCGTGACCATACAGCTAGAGGGGTTTCTCACCCTGAAAGAAGTGGAGGAAGAGGCTAATGTGTCCACACTGAGAGTTCACATCAAAAAGGGTTAAGCAGGGTTTCAGGGGCCTAATCTCCAGACAGCACTTCAAAGTTGAAGAAAATGCAAATGTTTTTAAAACAACACTTGCAAATCACTGAGCTTTTGTTCTTCAAGTCTCCTGAGGTCAATGGGTGATACCACTGACTTTACCGATGAGAAAACCCAGCCAGGTGACCCAGATCACACTGGGTAACACCCCAATCTTCTAGTATTTACCCAGAACTCCCCACTGCAGCCAAGGGCCTTGGCCTGTGACTTACTAGGTTAGAGCACATCCAGGGGGCTACCGGGGACTTGACAGATAGAGTCCAGCTCACCCCCTCAACCCCTTCATGGGATGGGAAAGCCCCTTCCTAGGATCAGCCCCCCGCCAAACCTCCAATGAACTCTCCAGAGAACACAGGATGAGGGAGACAGGAACAAATGAATTTAAGCATCACCAAGGAAGAGATGTGGATGAAGCTCATTCTGGAAGGCACCAGCCACAAGCAGAGGCAGCAAACTGACAGGTATAATGGTTTCTCTGAATCTCCACCCCTCCACTGCAACAAACAGCCCACTGCCTAGCATCCAACCTCTTAGCCAGCTCAAAAGACCTTTCTCTGGCCAGGCCCCTACTTGCTCTCACTCTGCCTGCTCCTGGATCGTCACTCCCATAGCAAAAGCTGCTGCAGCTGCCCAGTGCAATTCAGGGCATCTTGTTGGGCACCACTGACACCCCTGCCCCATTTGTGCCATCCATATCACGTCTGCCCAGTCTCCAGCAGCCTCAGACCAGGTTTATGGGCACACATACTGCCCTAGGCTGATTTTGGTTTCTCTCCAACATGCTGCTGCTCAGATTACAGTCTGGATGTGGTCTGCCTCCACCTGGCCCAGGCTCTGCGGGGATCACACCCTTGCCAGAGAATTTAGTGCTCAAGACTTCAACTAGTTTAAGAGAGGGGAGCGGGAGAACAATCATGATCTAGCACCTGCCTAGCTCTCTGGCCTCATTGTCTCAAATGATGTCACGTGTACCTGAAGCTGTAGACACACTTAATGACCTCTCCTCTACCTTTGCACATAACACTGCCTTCTCCTCTGGGAAGCCCTTCTGGAATACCTGCCCTCTCACCCCAGGCCTCAAGGTGCCCAGTCACCCTGTGCATATTTCTACATCACCCTATGACACAAGAATGCACCACGGAGACGGGAGGAGATGGGGAAGCCCCATGGGAACCTGAAAAGACATATGGGGGACAAAATACAGAGCCAGAGAATGAGAAGAGAACTGACTACAGAAGGAAATCCTCTCTGACTGAACAAGTGTCTGGTATTTTCTGATCCACACCCAGCACAACAGTCAAGGGGACAGCAGAGCTGAGGGAGCAAGGTGAAAAATAATCCCCTGGATATCCCTCCAGGACTGCAATGTGACAGACAATGGCAGGGCTCCTCCCTCATCGTGTAACATCCCACCTCCCTCCTGTAGCCTCCTTCCTCTAGCCTACAAGGTCCAGCCCTGCCCCACTCCGAACCTGGTCTCCTATCCCCTCCTCACTTTACTTCGTACCCTCCAACAACAGGGACCTTCTTTCAGTCCCTTCTTCCTGACTCCCTCTTCCATCGTGACCTCCATACATGCTGTTTCCTCTACCCATGTTGCATATTACCAGGTTCATTGACAGGCTGGCTCTTCCTTGTGCTTTAGATCTCAACTGAACTGTCCCTTTCTCAGCAGAAAAGCTTTCTCAGACCATCCTAGCTTCAACACCCCTTGCCATGGCCTCTTTCCATCAAAACTCCCCATTTCCTTCTTTTCTGGGCTTATCACAAATAGAAGCAGCAGATACAGTACAGGCTCTGGGCTCTGGCTGTCTGGGTTCTAATCCCTGTTAGGCCACACTGCCTGGCTGGATGACTGTTGGCAAGCTATTCAACCTCCCTCTGCCTCAGTTTTTCACCTGTAGAACAGAGATGAAGATGGTCCCTCCCCATAGGGAGGTATGACTATGCATGAAGCATGAGAACTGTGCCTGCACATTCGCAGCACATGGTAAATGCTAATGTTTATCACTATAGTGTTATTGCTATCATGTTTATTCATTGGTGCACTGTGTGCTCGCTGAGTACAGGCAGCCAGGGCCCTGGCCATCCTGTACAATGTGTATATGGTCGCTAACAACAACTGGCTTACATGAGGCTATTCCCTAACTCTTGACCACTTTGGTAAAAGATCTCTGCGGAGCAAAGGGAGCACCCAAATGCTGCCATGCAAGGCCAGACTGGTGGTGGTGGCAGTAGATGACTTCACTGAACATCCTTTATCTCTGATAGGTTCCATCCACACCAGAGCACACCTTCCTCAGAGACCTTCCATCTCTATGAATGACAAAGACACCCCATATCCCTCTCCTGACCAGGTCTTCAGACAACATGGTTTTCCGTGCCACGCTTGGCCTAACATATTTGATGCCAGGGCTCCAAACTAAAGCCCGTGGAGACCTACTCCTGGGACGCTCATAGCTAGCAGGTCAGCTTCCCACTGGCTCCTAGCCAGGCACGCCTGCAGAAAGTAATCAGCATGACTAGTGTGTTAGGGTTTTTTTCTGGGTTGTGGACCCTGAGAAAACCCTGGCTCGAGCAGCAGGAGCCCAGCTCTTACCTGCTGGCCTGGCTCTCCAGTTCCATGAGCTGCTTGGGTCTTCTGGGGCTGCTCTGCCACTCTGGGGTGCTGGGGTCTGCAGGCTGCTGGCTGGGTGCAGCTGGATCTCCCTGGCCACCTCTGGGGACGCCAGGCCTGTCCTGCCAGGTCTCTCCCAGCTTGGTGACCACATTCTTCTCCTCAAAACCAGGCAAAGCTCTGAGGAAGAATGAGTGTCCTTATGGAGCGGGCATTGCGGGACTAGTCCTTGCTCACCCGCTGCACACGGATGTCATCTCCTGTGGACACAGCGGGCTCCTCTCCTGGAGGGTGGGGCAGAGAGGAGCCCAGCACGGCCCCCACCTCGGGGAGCAGTCCATCTTCTCAGGAGGACCCCAGCGCGGCTACTCCCTTCCACCCACAAAGGCCGCATCCCCGAGAACACCTGATGACCTCGATGATGCTTTAAAAGACAACATCTTCTCCTAGTTGGGAGCAGTGGCATTCCTGTCCCCCTCCTCCCACTGCTCTCCACCTTTCTCCAAGCCTTCCCCATCCCAGTCCATCTGTCCTCCTAAAAAGTCCCAAGCCATCTTGTATTTTTCTAAGCCCGGGTACTCGGCCCCGGTGTTCAGACTGAGTGCTCGGCCAAGCCCTGCAGAGGCTCAGCTCTCTGGGAAGGAGCTTCTCCTCCAGGATGCCCTGGAGGGCTGGGTCGGGGTGGCGGAGAGAGAACAGGACTGTCAACGCTCGCTAGATTCTCAAAGGGGCTGGTAACCCCACAATAAGGAACAAAGTCTATGAAAACACGAAAGGCTCCCAAGTGTCTTGATACCGGTATATAGCGAGGCCCATCTGTGATCCTAGTGCGCCACCTGGCGGCCGGTGCGGGCAAAGCTGCAGAATAAGCCCGGCTGAAGCCCATCTAGCCAGGACTGCCATTTTCTTTATTGACAGTCGCATTTCCCGGCGGGCACCGCGGCCGGAGCTCAACGCTGCAGGAAATGGTGGCACGCACAGGCGGACACACGCGTCCCCCTCCCAGGCGCGTAGGAGGCCGGCGCACGCGCACAGGTATTGTTGTGGCCGCTTTGTTTTCGCAACTAGAGCTTGTCGTCTTTATTGCGAAGTAGTCACCTGCTCTTACTATGGGGCAATAGCACTTTCATCCCTTTTTTGCAGATGAAAAAGGTGGGGTCAGGACTCTCTTGCAGCTCACAAATGGCAGTCAGGATGGAATATCAACCCCCTCCCCGTGGCTCAATCGGATCACATACCTGTCTCTACACTTACCATCTCTGTCTGGGGATAGAGGTGGGTTGGCAGTAGGAGCGAGGGCTCATCACTTAAACATCCCATTTAAAACAAAAAGGAGTTTCTCAATCTAGCCACTCTTTTCCCCCTCCCCAGCCGATTCTCTTCCCCTCCAACAGCCAGACTCCTTGAAAGAGCTGTATGCACTCAGTCTTGTTACTTCTTCATTCTCTTCTCCCTGTCAACTTTCCACGAAAGCTACTGGTGCTTCCCAATATCCCAAACTATCTAGGCTTAAGGACCTCCCTTCCCCCCAGGTGTCTATACCAATATACATTATCCTTTAGGTC
The DNA here is from genome assembly GCF_036562045.2 of Rhinolophus sinicus. Classification (NCBI taxonomy): domain Eukaryota; kingdom Metazoa; phylum Chordata; class Mammalia; order Chiroptera; family Rhinolophidae; genus Rhinolophus; species Rhinolophus sinicus. Next base: position 110,554,088 of record NC_133768.1, on the reverse strand, counting down.
CTTGCCCCCAGTGGGGGTTCCCCAGGATTTCAGGGACCTCCCGAAAAGCCACCATATGAGGCTGAAAAACCTAACTGGAAATGCTATGGATATTTTATCCAAGTAGATAAGCTTTGGGACACCCTGACTGATGTTTGGTTTCTTCTTGGTTCCTCAACCAAAATCTAGTCTGTAGTCTCCATAAGATTACATATCAGGGTAAAAAATTCTTAAAAGCCTCCTCTACAAATATTAGTAGGAGGCTTTAGCCTTTTTATGGAGCAAGTAACTTCAGCTTGTCCCATCTGCCAGAAACACGATTCTGATAAAAACATAAAGTGAGTCAAAGACGAGTCAAGTCTTATGTAAACCAGTGAATTTTGTATTTCTGTGTTCATACCTGACTCATGCTTGGACATTTAGAATTAAAGCTGTAAGATCTCTATTCATTTCTGTTTGTATGTTTATGTATACATGTATGTTATATATGTGTAATATTTTCTTACCTCTTGGTAGTATTACCAAGTTAACTTACAAAATCCCTCGTCCTCTGTTTCAATGGACTTAGAGTTAAATAAGCACTTATATAAATTAAATATCCCCAAAACTCTCATAAATTAAAGAAACAACTTCTAATACTTTTAATGTAAAAAATAAAAAGTATTCTTAGAAAAACTAACCCAAATGTTTTAAAAATTCAAGTTCAAAAAAATTAGGTAAATCTTTGCCAAGCAAGACTTAATTTAATATTGTTAGTTTAATACAAAAGAAAAGCTATGTCTTGTGAGATATACATCTAACACAAGCATATATTTTTATTCTACTTGGGTATATTCTTCCTAAATGTAAAACGGGTTTGCTAGTCAAACAAGCTAGTATTACATCTACTAAATGTTTAAGATTATAAAAATATAAGTTTGCTTCTAACCAAACTGAGTTATCGTGAAAATTTTTTTTCAACAGTAATTATGTTTTATAATATGTCAGCTTTAAGACAGTTTCCAAGATCTTTTTGGTAATTTAAAACCTTAGACTTTTACTAAATTTAATTAATAGATATTCATTAAATACCTAGATCATTTCTAAGTAATATAAAATAATGAAACATTAGTTAACTAAGCCTAATTTTAAGTTTACATACTTTCTGATTATTTTTCTTGTAACACAGAGAGGTTGTATTTGGATCTGTTAATAATGTGTTCATTTGTCCATACTGAAAAAATATACTATGAAAATGTATGTAAGTATGAAATTTTGTGGGATATATTCAAAAGCTTTACTAGTCTGCTACAAAATGCTGTATATGACAGTTCAAAATGATATCACTCCTAGTTTTCTCTGTAAAATGGAAGTTACTAATAGTTAAAAATTATAATCAATACGTATAAATGAGACTACTTAAAGTAATAATGGCAAAGGGGAACAACTCAGTATGCAATATATGCAAATATGCTTTTGTTAAGGAAAAAGAGAATAGCTTTGTCCTAAATTAACTAGTGGTTCCAAAAAAATATGTTAAGACAAAATGTAAACAGATATTTATAGATTATAACAGGTTTGCAGAAAAGAAATTTTATTTGTCATGGTCAAAACTGACTACAATTTAAAGAGAATATGATTGTCACAAAAGAGCTCTGGTATCAAATATTACACTGATGTATAACTAAAATCTGGGTTTTTCTCTGTTAAAATAACAAGACTTTCTTGGATTGTTGGTTTGTCCTTAATAAAAGGTTATAAATGGTCTTTATTTCCTTCTGAGTAATCTGTCTAAAAGGCAAAGCATTTATGTCTTATCTAACAAATGTCCTATCGTTCATGTTGACTTTATCATGTCTTCAGTTATTTTTAAAGGGCCTTTTAATTTTAAAGGAGTTAAGAGTCTTTACAACCATGTTACCTCCTATGCTTACTTTAAATTTTTTGTCACTTTTATTCAATAGATAATCAAGTATTGTTTATCACTTCCCATAATTTTATTTAATCAAATGTCCAAGCCTCCTGATAATATTTGACATTTTGCTTCCCCAAACTAAATGTGAAATATTTTTTACATCTAAAACGGACAGTAGGATTTCCCAGAGGACCCAAGGGATTTATTTGTTCTTTCGCCTTGTAACAAATGCTGAAAATAATTAAGTTCATTTAATACTGTATAAATTGCATGGGAAACATTGTCCAGTCCTCCTTCAAAATAATGCTGAGTCTTTCCTAAATTAAATTTTAATGGGTACAATGTTAATTATATAAATATTTCAGAAATTATATAAAATTCTTAGAGATTTGTCAGTGCTCTCCCTACCCACGATATGCTTGTATTTCTCAGTCCTGGTGGTGCCTTGCTTGATATTGGACAACAGCAGCACAATGTTATTAGTCATAATTTCTATTTTCTTTAAATGTTAACTTAGTCACAGTTTTACTTTTTAAATTTAAATCCCCCACCCCCGTTATTTAAAAAAAAATAAAATAAAATAAAAATTTAAATCCAGTGTATTCTAGACCAGTGGTTTTTACTTGGAAATTCACATCACTTACCTATGGGATTTTGTTAATATAGAGATATTTAGGACCCTTTGTTCATTGGCAGGTTGATTTCATTCATTTCCTAAATCTCATGGTTTTAAATATGTTCTTACTAGATGCCTGGCCTCTCACTGGCTTGAAGCTTTCCCTTTTAAAAGGGCCATTGCCACCACTGTTGCTAAACTTTTGTTAGAACAACAAATATTCCCACATGGGGAATTCTGGCTCTTTTGAGTGACAGAAATCCATTTCACCAGTTAAGTCATCTAAGAAATCCAACAAGTTCTTCCTCTGTCCCACAATTACATTGTCTTTATCATCCTCAGTCATCTGAAATGATAGAGCTAGTGGACTATAAAAATTAAAGCTTGCAAAACTGGTGGAAGAGGGCAGGCCCTGTGGCTCAAGCGGTTAGAGCTCCGTGCTCCTAACTCCGAAGGCTGCCGGTTCGATTCCCACATGGGCCAGTGGGCTCTCAACCACAAGGTTGCCAGTTCAATTCCTCGAGTCCCACAAGTGATGGTGGGTAGTGCCCCCTGCAACTAAGATTGAACACGGCACCTTGAGCTGAGCTGCCTCCCAGATGGCTCAGTTGGTTGGAGTGCATCCTCTCAACCACAAGGTTGCCAGTTTGATTCCTCGAGTCCCGCAAGGGATGGTGGGCAGTGCCCCCTGCAACTAAGATTGAACACAGCACCTTGAGCTGAGCTGCCACTGAGCTCCCAGATGGCTCAGTTGGTTGGAATCCGTCCTCTCAACCACAAGGTTGCCAGTTTGACTCCCGCAAGGGATGGTAGGCTGTGCCCCCTGCAACTAGAAAACGGCAACTGGACCTGGAGCTGAGCTGCGCCCTCCACAACTAAGACTTAAAGGACAACAACTTGACTTGGAAAAAAGGCCTGGAAGTACACACTGTTCCCCAATAAAGTCCTGTTCCCCTTCCCCAATTAGATCTGAAAAAAAAAAAAAACTGGTGGAAGAACTCAATCTTCCATGTGCTAAGGTTTTACCCTTAGCAGTGATTGTCCTCTTATTTTTTCCAGCTGGGTCACACCAACTGTCCCCATGTGAAATAATAACTGACTCACCCATGAAAATTCCCTATTCTGTCTGGGCTCTTGAGGATTCTCACCTGGTCAATTCAGACATTCAAAAATACAAGAATTTTTCCTATCCTTTATCCATGCTCCCTCTCAATTCTGCTGTTAACGTTGCCTACGTCCCTGCAGTTCTCTCTGGGCCTCCATCTGTGCTTCCTGGAATGCCAGGCTAATCAAGCCTCGTCCACTGGGAGGATGCACCTATTGGTTTTCCTCCTGGCACATGCCCAGACTGGGACTGAGGGACTGCTTGCTTTTGGGACTGTTAGCAGTAAGTGGTCCTTAATGCCCTGGCCCAAAGACTCCAAATGCCACTCTTCCTGATGAATCTATTCTACTGAGACGACATGCCAGTGACTGGAGAAACCGTCTGGGTTTGGAAAGAGGACTTGTCCACGGCCACACCCTCGCATGCTCCAGGACTTGGACTACTAAAAGGAAGAGAGGAAGGGTGCTTGAAAGGTGTTGCTTTTACTAACAATTGTCACTCCAATAAATTTAAAAAAAAAGAAAAAGAAAGGTGTTGCTGCCCACCTCAGAAACAGCAGTATGCCAGAGTGATCTACCCAGCCTGTCCTAGGTAGAGCCTCCACTTGGAAGCCAGAGCCTTGCTTCAGGGGTCCCTATCTGCCAACCTGTTTGAGCGTGCTGCCTTGGCTTGGTATCTCCATGGACCAGACACTTGCTCGGTTAGCTCCAGGCAGTGCAGTGGCAGCTTAGAGATACTCCGCCCACCAGCTGGACCAAGAGGTGTCACACACTCCACCCAGCCACTCAAGCGGGAATGTGGCTTTCTGACAAGATAGTTCCCTCTCCCTCACTGCTCCCTCAATTTTATCAGCCACCAAACTCTGGGTCCACTATACTTACTTAACAGTTCTCTCTGTTTCCATCTCCACAGCCACTGTCATAATTGGGGCCCCATCATCTCTTACCTAGAGGGCTGGAACCACTTCCTAGCTCTTTCCCCTGCTTCCAGTCCATTTTCTCTGCTGCCATAGGGGTAACGAAAGCACTAATCTGACCATATCATCCCCCTGCTTAAAACTTTTCTGGCTCTGTAGGTGGGAATGTAAAATGGTGCAGGTGCTGTAGAAAACAGTATGATGGTTCCTGAAAAAGCTTAAACATACGATTACCATATGTTCTAGCAATTCCATTTCTAGGTATATACCCAAAAGGATTGAAAACAGGATCTCAAAGAGATACTTGTACATCCATGTTTACTGTGGCATTAACAATAGCCAAAAGGTAGAAGGGACCCACGTGACCACTGACAGATGAATGAATAAATAAAATGTAGAATGTTCATATTATGGATTATATAGCCACAAAAAGGAAGGAAATTCTGACACACACTACAACCTGGATGAACCTCGAAATCATTATGCTGAGTGAAAGATGCCAGTGACAGAAAGACAAGTACTGTATGTACCCACTTACGTGAGGTCTCTAATCAAATTCCTAGAGACAGAAAACAGGATGGTTGGTACCAGGGGCTGGGGGTGGGGAATGGACAATTAGTGTTTAATGGGGACTGAGTACAGTTTTGCAAGATGGAAAGAGTTCTGGAGATGGATGGTGAGAATGCTTGCACAACAATGTGAATGATTAATGCCACTGAACTGAACATTTAAAATAGCTAAGATGGTAATTTTTATGTTATGGATATTTTACAATTTAAAAAGACACCTTACTGGCTCCTGTTTATCCTGTGGAGAAAGTCCAAGTACTTGCTATGGCAGAAGGATCTGATGTTGCCATCTGTCTGTGATCATGTGCTTTTTTCCTTTATTAGATTGATATGGTGTGTTGATGCCCCGAAGACCACCTCCAGGGTCAGTGATTCTCTAGGAGGACTCCCAGGACTCAGCATACAGTTGTCCTCATGTCTAGGATCTATTACCACAAAAGGGTACCAAACAAAAGCAGCAAAATGAAAAGGCAGTGTTTTTAGTCACAGCCCAAGGTTTTCATTGGGGGCTGATCATCTAGGCATTTTCTGCTTGGCACCTACCAAAGTTCCAGACTCCCGGAAGGCACTCAGAGATTCACCATGAAGCACATGGTTTGTACAAGCGATCTAGGCCATTAGCTTTATGTTATCATTGAGGAAAAGGTTACATCAGTGTAAAGCACTGTCTACCCTTTCAAGTTCCCAGAGGCCACCCAAGGGCCCACCCTGTAAGCAGGCCTTTCTAAGGAGAGCTGTCTCAGACCTGCTAGGTTAACTCTTGTCTGCACACCGTCTGCCCAACATCTCCTGCACTGCCTTCTCTCCATAAACTGCAGCCATATCAAACCACAGGGTACTCCCTAAACATGCCACAGTGCTACCTGTCTACCCTCTAGCACAGCAGATTGTCCTTATGCCTGGACCCCTCCCTCCTTCACCTGCTTGCAAATTTATTCAAGAGGAATATTTGTCACCTCTGTGAAGCCTTCCTTGATTGCATGAGACCAGGCAAGTAACATGCTCCTTTTAGTAGGCTGCCATAGTCCCTTATCCAACCCACAGCACTTACCACTGTCGAGGGCTGTGACCTCCTTGAGGGTAGGGAACAAGTCTTATTTGTATCCCCAGTGCTTAGTACATGGTTTGGCAGGAGGTAACTACTATGTGAAATTTGGTTTAATTATGGAATGTGTGTTCATTACTTCACAGAACAAATCAAGGCACCCACATTACTCTGCTCATTCCTTCCTGCCTTCCAACCTACATCTACACTCAGCCTTCCCTCCTGTCTCAGAGACAGAGCCCTCTTCTTCCTGCCCAAGACTCTAGAACCTACTACCGCCAGCCCTCACCATGACCTTCACCGTCAGGTTTGCTTACTCTGTGTTTGAACAGCAAACTCACCTTACCTGGCGGGTATTTCCTCCCCTGGGCACATAAGCATATACCCTAGGAGGCCCTCCCCTTTATCCTGTAGCTGTTTATCCACTTACCCCTCACACATCCATCACTTCATTTCCAGCATTTTAGAAAGAGTTGTGCTCCTCCACCAACGGCACCTCCTTACTGACCACTCCCTCTTCAAGGCACCATAATCCAACCACAGCCTTTCTGTTCCCCCAACCTGCCCCCCTCAGGGCAGCCATAAGCTCTATGTTGCTAAATCTGATGGGCCTATCTCAGGGTCCACAGCACACAGGAAAGTCAACTCAGCCTGGCTTGGTTTCCATGATTATACTCTTCAGTGTCTTCCTTTTATCCAGAATTCCCTTTCTCAGTACCCCGTCTCAGCTCCTCTTCTTTTAGAAGACTCTTCAGTATTATTTTCCAGAATTCTGACCCATGTGCCTTTGTTTCTCTCTTATTTTTTGCCTTTCTTCATTTTATATACTTGGTTTATTTTAGAGGACCAGTAATTAATACCCTCCATTTTTTTTCTTTTTGAAACAAAAGAAAAGCAGAAAATGGAGATAAATGTCGGTCGGTGAAGCAGATGGGTTTACATGGAGAGCTGAAAAGGAACATTCCCCTTGCGTTCCTGAACCACAGAGACTTCCTCACCCAGCAAAGGGCTAGGCAGATGACTGGCTCCAGATGCTTGTGGAGAGAGGCAGACAATTCAAGGGGAACCTTCTGGGCTGTACATCTATATTACCTCATAGTATCTCTGGACAGCATCCCCGCAACATCCTCCCTGGCCCTCAGCTAGTTCCGGTCATGGTTTGGGGCCCACATCACCCAGTTGCCCAACACTGAAATCTCAGGAGCAGCCGTGGCTACCACTTTCTTTCACCTTTACCCTTAATAGGGCAACAAGACTGTGGCCTTTTCACCTCTCCCTTGGCTAAGCAGGAAGTCTGCTAATTGGTCCCCTGCCTCATCTTATTGTGTAAGCCCTGGCCTGATCCTTATCACGCAGCTGGAAAGAATCTTCCTACAAATCTTGTCTGTCATCTCACTCTCCTGAGTGAAAGCTGTCAGTGGCCCCTCGGCCATCAGAAGTTGAGTGATGTGACAGGAAGTCCAAAGTTGTTTACTCAGTATCTTTGGTCTGGGCCCCTACAGGGTGACGCTGGCCCTACAAATAGCCTCCAACCTAACTAACTATAGAACCCCTATGATATAAGAACCCCAGTACCATGAGGGTAGATGCACATTTGTATTTTATCCTTGGAAGAGGAGCCACAGGTATTAGGTTGGTGCAAATGTAATTGCGATTTTTGCAATTATTTTTAACCTTTTAAACTGCAATTACTTTTGCACTAACCTAATACCACCTCCTGTTTTCTGGGGTGGTAAAGAGTCTTAACTCTCCCCTTCTAGTATTTCTGTCTTGTGTGACAAACCATTTGCTTGCATCTGTAGAAATGCTTTAATTTGCTCTCTCTGAAATCTTGGAGCAATACAAGCCCACTGTGTCTTCACAATGTATCAACATGTCAACATCCCCTTAAGCAGTATAGGATACAAAATGTAGGGGCCAGCACGCCAGATGCTGTCAGGTCACAGTCACATTTGCCCTCTCACTGATGCACACTGACACACCAACACATCACCAATCACAATCCCACTGCCACCCTCAATGCCACTGTCATCCTCTCTAATGCCTGCTCACTCACGCTCTTTCACTCTGACTTTCTCTCTTCTGCTTCACCCTGTTGCTTTCTCTCACTCACCCTCGTCATTATTTGGCAGTGCCATTTTATACACACAAATAGGCCTCATACTACCTGGGACCCCCAACCTGCACTGCATGAATACTCTGGGAGACCATCTTCCTGCACCACACTTCAGGAATTATCCAGGGCTTCTTACTCTGCAGACAGACACCAGCTTCCATCACAGGCCTCATCCCAGTTCCTTGTACCACAGGAAGCCCCCAACACTGCTCCATGCCCAGGAAGTCACCATTCTAGCCCCACACAGGGTAGGAGGCTGAGCGCCTGCATGTGTGACACATGTGCCAGGATATGGCATGGATGTAGGGTAAAAGCAAACCCCACCTGGGTCATGGCTACTGACAAAATTCCAGCTTGGGCAGGCAGGAGTCCAGCACAGCCCAGCTCTTACCTGCTGGCCTGGCTCTCCAGTTCCATGAGCTGCTTGGGTCTTCTGGGGCTGCTCTGCCACTCTGGGGTGCTGGGGTCTGCAGGCTGCTGGCTGGGTGCAGCTGGATCTCCCTGGCCACCTCTGGGGACGCCAGGCCTGTCCTGCCAGGTCTCTCCCAGCTTGGTGACCACATTCTTCTCCTCAAAACCAGGCAAAGCTCTGAGGAAGAATGAGTGTCCTTATGGAGCGGGTGTTGCGGGACTAGTCCTTGCTCACCCGCTGCACACGGATGTCATCTCCTGTGGACACAGCAGGCTCCTCTCCTGGAGGGTGGGGCAGAGAGGAGCCCAGCACGGCCCCCACCTCGGGGAGCAGTCCGTCTCCTCAGGAGGACCCCAGCGCGGCTACTCCCTTCCACCCACAAAGGCAAAGGGGAACAACTTTGTATGTAAGATATGCAAATACGTTTTTGTTAAGGAAAAAGAGAATAGTTTTGTCCTAAATTCAGATAACTATGGTTCCAAAAACTATGTAAGACAAACTATAAACAGATATTTTTAAAATTATAAAAGGTTCACAGAAATTGTATTTGTCATGCTCAAAATTGACCACAATTTAATGAGAATATAAAATTTTCACAAGAGCTCTAGTATCAAATATACTGATGCATACCATGTTTCCCCAAAAATAAGACCTAGCTGGACCATCAGCTCTAATGCGTCTTTTGGAGCAAAAATTAGTATAAGACCCTGTCTTATTTTACTATAATAAAAGACCGGGTCTTTAATATAATATAATATAATATAATAATATAATGTAATATAATAATATAATATAATATAATATAATATAATATAATATAATATAATATAATATAATATACCAGGTCTTATATAATATGCTATAATATGATACCAGGTCTTATATTAATTTTTGCTCCAAAGGACGCATTAGAGCTGATGGTCCGACTAGGTCTTATTTTCGGGGAAGCACAGTAACTAAAATTTGGCTTTCTCTCTGTTAAAATAACAAAACTTTCTTGGATCGTTGGTCTGTTCTTAATAAAAAGTTATAAATGGTCTTTATTTCCTTCTGAGTAATCTGCCTAAAAGGCAAAGTTTTTATATCTTATCAAACAAAGGTTGTCCTCACAGGTACTAGATGAAGCCTCAGCCTTTAATGCTTTTGCCACCCCCTGAATCCAGCAAGGGAGTGGCTTCCCGGCTGTCCCAGTCATTGAGCTCTTTCGGGGGTCTTCCTTCCTCCCTGGCCTCACATCGCACCTACACTTGCACACTCCTCCCATCGCCATCCCCATCCTGACGTGCTTCCAAGGGCCTTGTTCTCTCTGCTGGAGCCGCCTCCAGAATCTCTATCCTGTGTGATGGTGCTGCTGCCTGATGGCCTCAGGCACCAAAAATACCATATGCCCACTAGGCCAGGGGAAAAGACTGAGTCAGGTTATGGAGAGCATGAGCCTGGCATTCCAGAAAGTTAAAATCTAGTTCACCATGTCCTTGATCCTGGCTCACACCTCCCAACATCAGCAGCCTGCCTTCAGTCAATGGTGGGGCGACCTGAGGACAAGAAGACCACACCACCAGGTATGTCCAGCCCTGGACTCTTTATTTATGGAAGTTAATCCCGTAGTAGGCAGGCTCCTTGCCTTCAAGCTGGAATAACACAGGAACAGTGACCATATTTTTCAGAGAGTATGCCCTGAAAGCAATGTAACTTTTTAGCCTCAGGTGGAGGGAATCAAAGTACCCCAGCAGGGACAACAAGCCGAACACCACTTCCAGCTGCACCTGGCAGCTCTGGGCAGCTTCTACCCTTGTGGCCAGCTGCAGCCCAGCCAGATACCCAAAAGGGTCTGCTCAGAGAATGCCAGTTCTTGAGCCAGCAGGATGCTCTCACACAGCCACCTCACCTCTACCTGTGACATACATGCTTGAGCCAAAGATAAACCTGAAAGGCCTAAAGAGTTTGTCTCCAGACTCTGGGAGCCCTGAGCTAGCTTTATCATGCACTTACTCAGAGGCCCGTTCCATCCCATGTCCTCTACAGAATTATGGTAATAGCAGCTGTCCTCATCAAGCTTGTGAATAAAGACAAGATTCTCTGCAAAGGGCAATTTCGGGGTCCCTGTCTCTGCAACACAGGGACAAGTGGATGAATAAGGCTCATCCGCCCTAGGCCTCAGAGCAGAGTCACTGCAATTATAGGAGGTATAACCATCTGACCCATAAAAAGGAAATCTTAGTAAAATGTCACAGGAAGCTTTACTGAGCAATGTTAACAGCCCAGAGATCTTCCAGGCCCCTAATGAATTGTCTGGAAGTCAAGCGTTTAGGGATAGGCAAGAAAATAGTTCTGGCTGTAACTAGTTCCAAGATCTAGTAGCCTAATACAGCTACTACAAATTCTCCATACAATCACACTCTTTACGTGGAAGAGAACACGCCCTTCTACTCTTGTACTACCGGCACCTCCAGTAGACTCCTCCACTGAGTGACAACAGTTGTCCACAGTGAATGAATGTGCTTGAAGTTCACTTGTTCTTCATGCACAAAGAACATAAATCTGAAAGGCCCAGATTGCAACATAACAAAGAGGAAAACAGCTTATGTTTTAAATGTGAAGTCTAGTAGCAAAAGTTATTCAGGAAGAATATGAGCTTGTGTCTTATTAAGCTTTGTGTCTTATTAAGTGAAATCAGGCCAACAAAGCTGGTAAAGAGGAGCAGAGGTGAGCTTTCTGAGTGTCCTTGAATAGTTCTAGTGGAAGAAGGTATTCCTCTGAGGTTGCTTTATTTAGCTTGAAGTTTTTATAAAATGACAGTCTTTGTGCCAGGAAATGTCCTACATGCTTTACACATACAAACCATTTAACCCTAACAACAACCCTGATAGGAACTTATTACCTCCATTCTAAAAGTGAGGAAACTGAAGCACAGAGTTGATGAGTAAGATACCCAAACCACAGAGCAAGTAAGTGACACAGCTTAGATCTGATCCAAAACACAGGAGTCCATGCTGTTAATCACTGTACCATACCACCTCTTCCTGTACGTGTGATGGAGCAAAGCCAAGTTACAGTAGGGCAGACTTCCTCAAGTTGCAGACATTTCTACTGCCCTGCAGGGTCTTCCTGCCCACCCCCATCACCCTACTCCTAGGAACTAAGCCCAGCCCCATGGAGCCCCAGAGCCCAGTGCAGGCAGGTCGGCCACAGGGGTCCTTCTGGGTGGATAGTCTGGCTGCCCTGCCCACGTGTCCACAGCTCCTGCCCTCAGACAGCTCTGAAGACCAGTGTCCAGTGTCCAGAGATGACCGACAGGAGGGCACCCTGCCAAACAGGATCGGGCCACAGGAGCCCCTTTTGGTTCCTCGTGGGCACCCAGCTCCCTTCCTCTCTCCCGCCTCCGCCTAGACTATGGTGATGGTCCACGTGTGGTCAGAGGGAGCTGCTTCAACCCCAAGGCCAGTAAGGCACCAAGTCCAGGAGAACAGCGGGGGAAGGGCAACGGGAGCCCAGGGAGGGGCCTCAAAAGTGCGATCGGGTCAATCTGTGATCCTCGAGCGCCATCTGGCGGTCAATGCGTGCACGGCCACAAGAGAATCGCTGCCGAGGGCTCTTTCGACTTGGGCAGCCATTTCGCTTTACGGGCGGTCGCATTTCCCGACACGTACTACGACGCAAACTTGAGGCTGTAGGAAATGGCGGCCCGCGCACGCGCGCACAGACGCCAGGTGCACATGCCGAGTACATGCGCACTCGCACGCTCCCGGCGCAGGCGCACATTCACGCGCCCGGCGCAGGCGCACACGACACGTCTGGCACAGGCACTGGCGCACATAGGATCCCAGGGCACGCACGAGCTGGCGCACACAGATGTCACTCTCGAATAGGTGGAAATGCGCGCAGGCGCACATGTGCGCTTGCTGCCCAGACCCCAGGAATAGTGGTGGTGGGTTCTCTGTGCATCCACTTTTTTTCCCCCCAGTCCAGAATCTTCTGGACATCCCACAGAGATCGTGAAATCTCTAGAACAGAGTTTGTCACCCTCGCCATTATTGACATTTTGTATTGGGTAACTCTGATGGCGGCTGCCGTGTGCATTCTTTTTAGGACGTTGGGCTGCATCCGTGGTCTCCACCCAATATTTGCCAGTAGCACCATTCCAACTGTGAGAATCGATAGTGTCTCCAGACACTGCCAAGTGAACCCTAGGGGGTGGAGACGGGCGGTGGATGCTCCTGGTTCAGAACCACTACCGTACAACAATGGTTCTCAACCTAGACTGGACATCAGAATGAACTGGGAGCTTTTTAAAAGACATTAATGGTAGAGCCCCACCCCAGAACAATTAAATTTAATCTCTGCATGGAGCTCAGGAAGCTTTTTTATTTTAAAAAACACTTTCCAGGTGTTTCTCAAGTTCAGCCAGAGTTGTGAAACACTGTGTTCAAGAAAGTTTGTATTGATTTTGGAAACTTTTGCACATCAGAGGAAAGTAGTTCCAAAGCCTGGGCTCTAGAGTTAGCCAGATCTGGGCTATATTCCTAGCTCTGTTCCTCACAGGAGCCCTCTATTTATTCCACTGTTACATTGCATCAGAAGCCAGATCCTTACCCAGGTTTGGGGGAATATTAGGTGAGATCATGCGTAGAGCATGTTTTACACATTAACCAGATGAGAGTTAGTGGTTCTGGGTCTTAAGAATAGGCTCCAAAGAACAGATTTCATAAACTAGCTTTTTAAAGTTTTTCCTGAGGTTTTTCTTAGAGCCGCTTGCATTGGGACTCAGCTCTGCCACTCGTAAGCCCTTGGATAAGTCACTTAAACTTTCTATGCCTTAGTTTCCCCCATCTTATTCATTTTACATGGTTGCTGGGAAGATTGTAAAGCAACTAGCAGAGCACACTATAAGTGTCCATTATTGTTTCCAATCTATTAATTGTCAGTACAATTTGAAACAAAAATGTCACATAATAGGGCCTCATACCTTAGAGATCTGTTGCCCACCCCACCCCTCAGCATCCCAGTTTCAGTGGCGGTCACAAATGTAAAGAAGTAACTGCAATGTGGTATGAAAATGCAAAAATGCACTCACCTGTTGAACACCTAAGTAAGACCATGATCCTGTTTGGTTTAAACTTGAAATAAGATCCAACCTCCTTATCATGTCATTATCATGGCTTACTGAGGCCCTGCTCCATCTATGGTCCCCCTCACCAACTAGGCTCCAGCCACTATGTTTGGGAACATGCTGAGGGAATTCCCACTACAGGTTTTTTAGGTTTGTGGTTCGCTATCCTCAGCTCTTTTCTCCTCGTTCTTCCTAGTTAGTTCCTTTTCCTCCTTAGAGGAGCTCACTTGAGTCACCTCCCTCCACCCAACTAAGTAGTAGCCCTCCTCACGGCCCTCACTCTATCTCAGTGCCCTGGCTATTTCTTTCAGAGCACTGTTCTTCCCAGGAGGCACAGAGACCTGCGTTCCTGGCCTTTGTTCTTCATTCTAATTAGGCGCAAACCTCGCAGGATTGTGGGGAGGACATTATGAGACACTGTGAGCAGAGGGGTGTGCACACAGTAGGTGCCCCAAAGTTAAGTAGCTGTTGTGATCTTTAAGAATATCTGGTATTAAAGGACAATCGGCTCATGCCTACCTCGACAAACCTCCTGTTCCACTATTCCCCCACAAGGACCTTTGGTGCCAGCCACACTCAGCTACATACAGTATCCAAGAAATCCCAGATTGTTTGGAGTCCTTTGTACATCCTGTTCCCTTTGCTTGGAGGACTCCTATTCACCGTTCCAGATTCAACTCAAAAGCTACTTCCTCCATGAAGCCATCATATCTGCCCCCCTTCCCGTGCTCCAGCATACATTGTTCCTCTGGGCCGGGCTTTGCGCCCCCTGCCCCCATCAGCCACGTCTGATTTGTCTGTGTGCTCCAGCCTCCAGCACAGGGCAGGTGCTTGCCCAAGCGGTTGTTGACTGAAAGAGTGGGTGACTTCTTGATTATGGAGAACTTCCTGGCTGGAGGCAAAAAGGTGTAGTGGAAGGCTTTGTGGCCCCACAGGCAGAGGCCAGAGGGTTCTAGCCGGGGCTTCAGCCCTTGCCATGTGCCTCGGGCCAGCTCACAGGCCTCACTGGCCTCACTTCTCCAGCCAAAGGCTAATGCACACCTGAGCTGCCTCTCTCCCCCACAGAAGCTCAGCACTGTTTGCTGATGCCTTACCCCTTTGCGTTTGCCTCCATGTTCTCTAGGTCTGCTGAGCTGTCGCTCTTCTTGTCAGCTGGGACAGCAGAGCTCAAAGTGGCACTGGAGCTGAGGGAGGAAGCACACAGGCCTGCTGAGGTCTCAGACCAAAGGAGACTGGGGCCCTGTTCTTCCCCTTCTCAGCTGCTTTCTTACAGGAAAGGGGGGGCTATATCTGTCAGTAAAGGCTGGCCTCCCAGTCCTGCCATTAGTGTGGCATAGACACCACTGTGTATGACAACATCTCGTGAGCCCTGGCTGTGGCCTTAGCACCTGAGTTCAAGACAAAGCACTACCGCTGACCAGCTCGGGATGTCTGAGAAAGCCTCCTGATTTTGGATTCCAGTGTTCTTGCCTGACCTACACATCTTGGGATTCCAGAAAGATTGTCCCTTACTAAATGGTCCACACACCTAGAGCAAATGGCCGCTCTCACCGGTGGATTGGTAGATGAAATAGGACAGAAGCCTGCAGCCTGGGAATGCACAACCTCTTCCCATTGCACCTTCATGCCCCTGGAGCCATGCGCCCTCCCCAGCTGCCTCCACGTGATCCCTGGAGTTCTTCCCCCTGACTCCAGCCTGCTGGGCAAGGCTGCGGTCCCTACAGGAGGGGTTCACTGAGGCTTCCTAGCAGGGTCTCTTACCAAGCTTTGCCTCCTGATGTCCCTCTGCCACCTCAGCTTGGGTCCCTGTGGGTAGGTGCTGGGCTGTCAGGATCCCACAGACTTATCATCTGTCCCCCTCCCACGCTGTCCCCAGTGGGTGTGTCCAGCTACAGGTCGGAGCTCCTCCCAACTGTCCCTTTCCTGTGGTGATTACCTAATAGGAAGGTGGCATGGCGCCGAGAAGTGTGAGGGGGATTCTGAGACCCTGGAGCTGAAGCTGGACCCTGAAGACTTTGTCTGGCAATGGGAATGGTCACCAGCCACCCCACTCTTACCTGGTGGCTTCTGGTCCAGGTGTGCGAGGCTGAGAGTTGGCACTGTACACACCCTGATCATCCAGAAGAGGGACGGAGCCAGCAGCTGAGCACACCCTGCAAAAGGAGGCCAAGGCCGGGCTGTGTTTAGGATTTCGTCATTGTACGTCTACTCCCTCTCGACCGGTGATGGGTACCGAGGAGATGCTCGAACAGATACTCAGGGCATAATACTCATATCCCACAGCCACCCGACACCAGGGCAGTGTAGTCTAGTGGTTAAGTCCATGCTCCCTAGGGTTACATTGCCCAGATTCAAATCACCGCTTTGCTACCTCCCAGCTATGTGACCTTGGACACATCACCTGATCTCTTTGGGCCTCAGTTTTATCATGAGTGAAATGGGGACAACTCTGTCTACCTCATACGTTTTCTGAGAAGAGTAAATGAGTTCATATAGATGGCAAGTACTTAAAACAATGCCTGGGCCCTAACTTGGGCTAAAGTGTTCCTGTTTGTATTACTGGGTCCTGTGGCTGGTTGCAGTCTATCTGTATCCATAAACTTGATACAAAATGAGTGGGTGCTCTTACCCTGCCTTCCTAGGGGTAAGTCACATTCTCCATGTCTCAGGAAGACTGACACAGCACGCCAAACAGTCACAGCTCACAAGGCACCTTATCACCTGTGAAAGTCTGCATCCTCCACTTACGTAGCACACTCACGGAAAAGTCCCAAGCGTTTGTTCCCAAACCCGTTTACGCCAGTTGTACTTGCAACTGTTAATCATTAAATTCCATTATTAAGTAAACTCATGAAAATTCATGGAAAAGGAAAGTGGTTGTTTCTTCCACGAGAAACAACCTTTTCTTTGGGAAGATGGTAAAGGCAAGTTTTGTTCAAAATCGTTATCAAAACCAGTACAAGTAAGACAACGTAAAAAACTGTGTTAAAAATCACAGAAATCTAGAATTTTCTTCAGCTTATTTTGCAAGTTAATTTTAGGTCCAAACACATTGGACCAGGAGTCTTCCACGACAGCCACCAGCCAAGTGAGTGGATCTGCATGCTGCGTGCTGGTCAGTGGTCACTGAGGCTCCAGCTCAGTGGCATTCCTGGCACCTGCTGAGGCACAGTGCTCACAGGCTGGGACCTGCTGTCCCCTTTCCACGTTGGCTTGGGCTCCTGGATTTGGAAGTTGGGACTCTTGATCCAGAAATCAGTTGCAAACTAATTAGTGAGGGCAAAGGGCCCCCAGTGGGCTCGAGGAAGCGAGGGCAGCTGGGAGGACCGGGGCGGAGGGCGGAGGGCAAGCAGCCAGCAGGGGCTCCTCCTTGGGATGCCCTCCCCGGGCAGACTGTTGTAGGGCAGCGTGCAGTCATGTTCTCTGCAGACACCGGCTTTGCCGTTCCTCTCTGGCCATCTGTTCTGAACCATAAGGCTTCTAGCACAGGTCGGAGCTTAACTATCTGTCCCAACATCTGCCTACCTAGCCTTTGTCCCCAGGGATGACTCATGCTTGGTTTGGAACCACTTGGGGACAGGTGGGGCCTTGCTACTTCCCAAATCACTCCACGCAGGTCCAAGAACCTAGAGCCCAGCCACACATGCTTGTCTCACTAGGGATGCTGCTTTTCCTCTCACGGAAGCTCGGAGCAGAGCTGGCTAGGGAAGGAGGGTGGGGTGGGAAAAGGAGGCTTTGGGCTTCTGGAAGGGAAAGTAGAAAGCAGGGATGAAGGGCCTCCCTTCTAGCTTGTTCTCAGAGTTCAGCCAAGAAGCAAGAAGGCACCAATTCCTCCTTCATTTGGTCATTCGTTTGTTAGTTTGTCCCTTCACTCATTCCCCATATGCACAAGGAGGAGTAAGAGTCAAGCACAGGCAATTCCCAGAAGCGGAAAGCCCAGGGACAAAGGACGTGGTTGGGGGTGGGAGTACTGGAGATGGGAAAAGCACTAAGGAAATGACCCGCGTTCTACTCACAGCAGCCCAGGCAGTTTTGGCAGCTTGACCCTGGCCTGTCACCAAGGACATGAGAGAATCGACAACTCAGGACCACCTGCCTCCCCTGGGCAGCTCACCTTCCTCTCCCAGAGCTGAGGTCTGCTCCGGCCAAGCCTTCAGATGGGGAGCCAATGGCTCTGTATCCCACGTTGCCATCCCTTGACTGTGCACTTGACCTGTTATGGCAAGAGAAGCATTTGGTGACTCTGATTGGTTTTTGATCTAATCTAACTCAGATGTCCTGGGAGTGGGCCTCAAGGACCAGAAGCCCAGGCCCTTGGCTGCCACCCTGCACTGCTCCAACTGGAACCAAGCCAGTATCAGCAAGTATTTCTGCTTTTATTCCAAACCTGGGAGCAAGAGTGGAGTCAAGAAACAGAGCCAGGTGGCCACTCAGGAGGAGGCTGACACAATGATGGCTCCACACTGAGAAGAGGGTGAGCTCTTATCTACTACTGGATGTGCTTCCTGTTAAGGAAATGCCCAACTCTCAGCCACTGCTCACCACACCCAGGCTCCCCTGGTCAGTGGGATTGTCGTAAGATGGCTGGGCACAACCATCCCCTCTAGACTCGTCATTCCTCACCATGTCTCCACCTCCCATCCTTGCTCCCCATCCCCATGTCTCCCTTTGTCCACAGGTAATCGTGGAAGTCCCTGCTAGATGCTATGCTGGGGTCCACGCATCCTTTGGTCACTGACTTCCCCACACTGATGGCTTGGGGGCCTTGCTTGCCCTGGCCATTGGCAGGGCTGCTTTCAATGCAGTAAAAGCACAGTGAAGTTCGGCCAAGGGCTGGGGTAGGGGTGGCCTGGCCTGGAGTTTCATCTTCCTGTGCCACTGGTTCCCTGAGGGATCGTAGCAGGGGCATGCCCCTCTCTAGGCCTCATGCATTCCTACATTCATTTGTCCAACAGATATTCACTGAGGACACAGAGAATGAGATAGTCCTGGTCCCAGCTCCATGCATGGATCTTGGGCTGGGGTTCACGTGGGCTCTATGTCCCTGCACTGAGTTACCTTTCAGAGTCTGGACTGGGGCCCTTGAAAGCCTCCTCACCAGCCAAGTCTCTTTTGGGCTCTCTGGGACTGGGGACTTCCTTGTCTTTGGAGTCCAGGGAAGACCTATGGAGGAAAGAAACATAAGTTAACAACCCAGCAGCCACCCACACTCAGGTCGAGGCAGATACCTCACCCCCAAGCACCAGCCAACTCCACGGAGCTTAAAACCTGACATTGCAGGATTGGCCACTTGTCAAAATCTCACTAATAACTACTGTTGGTTGAGGGCAAGATCTTGTTCTCATGACTCTGCATGCATTAACTCCACATCAACCCCAGGACAGGGGCACTGCTATTATCCATGCCCACTTTCCAGATGAGCAAAATGAGGCAGAGACAGCCCTCATGACTCCCCCAAGGTTCACAGGTAACAAAAGGAAGAGCTGGGATTTGAACCCAAGCAGTGTGGCTTCAGAGTTCTGAACTATAATCCTCTGTGGTGTAAGACTGATCCTAACCACCTACTTCCACCTCCCTGTGTTCTCTCTGAGGTCACCCAGGAGCCCCATGGTGTCACACCTAACAGAGACACTCCTATCATGATTGCCATTCGGAACCACTGAGTGGGACACTCAGTGGGACACTCCTGCCTTCTCTCCCCCTTGCCTGTCCATCATGAGTCCTTTGCCACACCTTCCCAGTTTCCTTTGCCTTTTTCTCTCCTGCCCTTTAGACGCTGGTGTTCCCAGCATTCCTCTCCCTCTGCATGCTCCATCACCTTGGCTTCCTCGTCTGCTCCCGTCACATCAACTGTCCCCCTCGAGCCACTGACCTCCGCTTGTTCCCACCTTTCCTCTGTGCTCCTGACCCAAACTCCCACTGCCTCACAGACTGGTCCTTCAGCAGCTAACAGTCAACGTGGCCAGACCTGACCACACCCCTAGTTGCCCTCAGGGGGGATGACGAGACAGCTGCCTCCTCCACACTGGGTTCTGTGGCCAACTTGCTGGCTCCTCTCTCCTTTATTTCCTTGACATTGTACCCCATGTAAACATTGACATTGAGCCCCATTATTTCAGCTCTCATCTTTCTGCATATAACATGGAAATCTCTTGAGCCCTGACTGCTCTCCCAAACCTCAACCACAAACCCTCAAACGCCTCCTGGTGATATGCATTTGGATGCCTACAAAGAGTCTCATCATATATTCATGCAAACAATATTAAGTATATCACCCCTCCCTGCCCCCTTGCCCACCTAGGTCCCCACTAGTATAGTGAGTTATGGAGAAAAAGGTGCAGGGTGGCAGTCAGGCAGCCTGGGTGGGAGTCCTGGATCTGCCTGCTCTTCGTTGTGTGACCCTTCAGAGTCTGTTTCCTCAGCTGTACAATGGACACCTGCTATGCTGTTAGGGACAGGCCCGGGCTTGGAGAATTCTAGCTTTCCCTCTTTCTCTCTAACTTGCTTATCCCATTGGAAAGAGGGAGAGGGGTACTGCAGGGGTTCTCAATGGACTGTTGTAGCTTTGCCACTCCCAGACCAAGTATCATAAGCCTCGTGGCTTCCTCCTACATGTCCAGGGATCACTTAGCTCATGTCTCAGAGAGTGGTCACCTTAGAAGAACCAATGAAGCAGCTTCCAGTGTTGCCTTAGTAAAGATATCATCACGCTGGATGATTCTTGACCATTCCAGTAACAAACCCTCCTGCACTCCTGTTCTGGGCCATGCCCTGTGCCGGGACCCAAAGGTAGTGTCTGCCCCCCAGGCACTCAGGGTTCTTGGGGCAGACTGATCCATGAGTGGATAGCTGTATGGAAAATTCTCTGGTGGAGGTCAGAACACAGCACTGTGGGAGCTCAGCAGGAAAAGCCCCTCACAGACGCTACCCCAGAAAGAAACGCAGGGGAGGGAGGTACCTAAGTGGGGAGACATCTGAGTTGGGGCTGAAAAATCAAGAGGGGAAAGACCACCCCAGGAAGAGCCTACAGCCTGCATAGACAAATGGTGCTAGGGGACACACGGAGGCCCGGAAGGCTAGAGTGGAGGGCCCAGGGAGTGGGCGGTATGTGAGAGGAGCCAGGGAAGGGGATTGGAGGGGAGAAGGGCCAGGCAAGATACTGAGTTCAGGATGCAGCACTTAAATGGGGAGCCCCATTGCAGGGTCTTCCCCAGTGGGCTGCCATGACTACTTCTGCCTTTTAAAAATGTCACCTAGGGAGAGATGTGGAGAAGGGTCTGGGTACAGGGCCCTAGAAGATGGTTGCAGACAGCTGGGTGAGTGATGGTGGAGGCCTGGACCCAGGGGAGGGCAGTAGGGACAGAAATAGCTCTAAAACAGAACAGACAGGGCTCAGTGTCCGACTGGTGCAGGGCCACAGAGAGGGAGGAACCAAGGAAGAGAATAAAGGGACCTAAAGATCCGTCAGGACTCATCTTGAATGTCACTTCCTCCAGGAAGCCTTCCCTAACCACCCCCACCCCCATGCTGGTGAGAGGCCCCTGCTTGGAGCTCCCACTGCCCCAGGGATTATCTTGTGCACATGCTCTGGCCTCTCCCCCCAGGGCCCTTGTCTGGCTACTTGACTGCTACTTCCCAGGCCCTGGCACGGGGGTCAGGTTGCAGCAGGGGCTCAGTAAATGCTAGTGGAGTGAATAAGTAAATGAGCAGGAGAGAGTGCTGCCCCTCCAGGGAGAAGGGGCTTCTCCCTGCTCATGACTCCTCTCGCCCCACCTCCAGACCCCCAAACCTTCTTACCTGTTACCTGGCCATCTGCCTACTACCCTGAGGCAGGGTTGGGCCGGCTACGCTCCCTGCTGCTTGTGGCCCTCTTGCCCTTCGCCCTCCCCAGCACCGGGCACAGTGGCATCATGCCCTGTCACGGCTGACCCAGTGACCCTGTCCCAGGCCTGGTGGCGTGCCTCACACAGGCAGGGCAACTGTTCCAATGATGTCATG
Organism: Rhinolophus sinicus; assembly: GCF_036562045.2. Lineage (NCBI taxonomy): Eukaryota > Metazoa > Chordata > Mammalia > Chiroptera > Rhinolophidae > Rhinolophus > Rhinolophus sinicus. The sequence goes on along the minus strand of NC_133768.1, from coordinate 110,532,328 downwards.
GGGCTCCACAGACCCTGTGTCCCCACCCAGCGCAGCTGGCCAGCCGTCGGCAGGGCTGAGCCCTCACAGCTGGCTCGTGTCTGCGTCTGCCTCCCCCACCAGGCAGACAGTCAGCAACTTTGGCCAGGGGTTGGTTGCCACTGGGTCCCCAGGGCTGGGCCTGGCCTCCCACAGACCAAGTGCTCCCTCCCCAATAATTGTGGTGTGAAAGAAGAGATGGGGGCAGAGAAAGAACCCAGATCGACCATGTCTCCCACTAACCAGCCCCCAAGCCTCATCATTTGCCTGCTGGCCTGTTGACCCCCTCTCTCGAATGGTATGGAAGGAGCCCGGACAGCAGCAGGGCCCCCGTACCTCATTCCTTCCAGGTCTGGGGCCATCAGGCGGAGTCCCGCCCCGGGTGTCATGATCTGCAGGCGAACAATCTCCTCACCTCTTGTGCTGTGGCCAAAGGAGAGAGCCAGAGAGCTGCTGGTAAGAAAAGTCTCCCCATCTGTTCTGGGTTTCCAAGGGAGTTCTCCCTCAGGAGCCTAATGGCTAATGCGGTGGGACACTCACACCCATTACTTTTCCCCTTTTGTCTCGTCTTTGGCCTTGAGTCCTCTCCGTGCTGCAGCTGAGCATGGGCCACTGACCTCCAGGCCCCAGAGGAAGGAGAGTGACGGGCCCCTTCACCAGTCTCGCCCCCTCAAGCTCAGCTCCCTTCAGGCAGAGCAAGGGGCCCTCTGGGTGGAAACGAAAGCACCCAGCCCCAACAGCTTGTCTAGCTCCGTGAGCCCTGCCTATTGTCCCACTGGAATATCCAAAGGGGCTATTTGTGAGGCCGGCGGGAATTCTGAGTTCATGGGCTGATGTGAACAAACAAGATGCCCAGAAAACTTATAAACCAAATTTGGAGTGAGAGCCAGTGGGAGAGAGATGGCAGAGTCTGGGGTATGAAGGCAAGTGACCAGGTGCCCATTCCCCGCGGAGGATCACAGATTCTCAGCACTGCAGGGCCTGACACCTAGCAGGATCAGGCCGTGGTGATGGCCAGGGCTAGAGAGAATCTAGAGCTCCATGGCTTTATGGGGTTCCCCTTTGCCCCAAACCATGCCTCCCCCGGTCCACAGAGTGAGGTCTAAGCCATCCTTTCAGACACTTGGGTGCAGATGGGGGTGAGCCCAGCCTGCCCTGGGGAAGGCCCCAGCCCAGCTGGAGGGAGATGGGGAAGAGGGAGGTGGAGATTGAAAAGTGTCTTAACTGCTGAGACTATATGTGGTGTAGCCAAGGGAAGCCATAGGACAGGCTTGAAGTAGGGGTGAGGGCCTGACATGATCAGACTGGCACTTTTGAAAGGCCACTCCAGGGTCCCAGGAGGAGGAGGGATTAGAGGATATAGGGTGAAGGCAGGGAGGTGGGTGAGCCTGGGTGTTGACCCTGGCACTTAGCTTCAACCTACACTAGGAGCCCGTGGAGGGCCAGGTCAGTGAGACGCTCATCTCTGTCCCTCCTGGGGACACTGGAGATGATGAGAGTGAAATGGCAGGGCTGCCAGGGACAGAGCCTCTCCCTACATGAAAGCTAGGAGGGGGCCTAAGCACCACGGGCAGCTCTGATCGCCACCTGTCTTCTCCCATGACAAGGACGATAACAGCATAAAACCCCTGGCCGCTGGCCCTACCAACCCCATCGAAAGCATGTGGTGCCAGGGAGCAGGGTCATGCTCCACTTGGGGATATCACAGGCAAGTAGAACATACTTTCTTACTGGAGCTTGTTATGTCAGAGAGGAAATAGGAACAAAGTGTTGCCTCAGCCTGCCTAAGCTGGCATTTCTCCTCAACACCTCCTCCTCGGTCATTCCCCTGAGCAACTGCTTCTTAAAGACACAGGTCAAATGGGAGCGCTTCCAGAGGGGCTGTTACGGGTTGCATTGTGTTCCCCCAAAAGATATGTTGAAGTCCTAACCCTTGGTATCTGTGAATGTGACCTGATTTGGAAATAGGGTCATTGCAGATGTAATTAATTAAGATAAGGTCATGCTGTAGTAGGGTGTGTCCTAATCCAATATGACTGGTGTCCTTATAAAAAAGGGACATTTGGACACAGGAACACAGGGAAGACAGCCACGTGAAAGTAGAGGCAGAGACTGGAGTGCTGCATCTACAAGCTAGGAAGCACCAAGAATTGCCAATAATAGCAGAATCTAAGAGGAAATTCGAGAACAGATGCTCCCCCAGAGCCTTCAGAGGGAGCACAAAGGTCTGCCAACACCTTGTATTAGGACTTCTGCCCTCCAGAACTGTGAGGATAAACCTTTGCTGTTGAATCCACTCAGTGTCTGCTACCTTGTTATAGCAACCCCAGCAAATCAGTACAGGAGCCTTCCAGCCTCTCCTCTCCTGCAGCCCCCCACCAGCCCCACCACTTCTCCAGACCTTCACCCACAGATGGCTCTAGTCCAATCTGAAGTTCTCGGCTAGGCTAAGAGCTGCTGAAGGCCAGGAACACTCATTCAGTGCAGCCTCTGCTGCCCGTGGGAACATGACTGACAGTGGCCTGTGCCAAAGAGCGTGCAACTCACCAGCTAAATGAGGGAGAGAGGCGGGGGAGTGGGGAGGGAGTAGAGGTTTTGCCTGCTATCCAAAAGGAGGGTGTTCCTATGAAATCTTTCATAAGCCAAAATGGCGTAAAATGAAGCTGAACGCTAGTTTTGCTTTTTGCCTTTTTTGGTAAAAACCAAAATTCTCTTTGGATTTCTTTTGGTTAGCAAAAACAGATACTAACGTAGGTCTTTCAGCTCGTAAAAGCAAAGTGGCAGAAAGCAAACTTGCGAAAAATTGGATACCTGTACCTCCTCCTCTGGAACCCACAGACGCACTTCCCTCAGAGGCCAGCAGGTGGCGATATTGGTGTCTTTAGTCTTTTGAAGAAGGGCCCTGCAAATCCGCAAGCCTCTAGTGGGGAGCACCCGGCAATAACAAGCAGCCAGGCATTACGCAAAGGACTTTACAAGCATTACCCTATTTAGTGTTTGGGAAAGCCTCGGGTAGTAGTTATCACTGTTCCCTATTTAACACATGAAGAAACTGAAGCACAGAGAGGTAAAGTGACTTGCTCAAGGTCACACAGCCAGTGCAGGGCAACGCTAGGGTTTTGCCTTGTGCCGGAAGCTGTACTCCTACTCAATGCTCCCCAGCTACTCTACCAGGAAGCATGCTGGGGCAAAGACTACAGGCCTTGCCCTGGTTGGGTGAGGCAGAAAGGCCAAGGAAGCTGGACCTGTGCTGTGATGGGGCAGCAGCCAGGCCTGGGGGCCCTCACACAGGCTAGTTTCTCTGGGAGAGGGTATCCGAGTGAGCTCAGTTCAGAAGGTGGGCAGCAGTTATCCCAGAAAAAGAGGGGGAAAAGTGGATGAACCCAAGATACCAGGCCCTGGGTGCATGGAGGAAGGGCAGTTGGAGCTGAGGGGACTTCGGGACGCCCAGCCAGGTCTGGAGTCTGGAGCAATATTGGAGTTCCAATGGAAGGAAAGAGACAGCTGGAAAGCCCTAAGGACACAGCCTGTGGTCCTCTGTGTGGCAATTCCTGTCCCAGACACTCAGCCCTCCTTAAAGTCTGTAAAGGGTTTGGCCCCGAAGACAGGGGCACTCCTCCTGGCTGGCTGCTGCATGAGGAGGAGCTGACCTCAGACTTTAGGTAAGGGGGAAGGGGCGGGGCAGGCTTAGGGAGGGGGCGGCCTCCGCAGGGCCATGCCTGGGGACGAGGTGGTGATCTAAACCAGCCACAAACCAGCTTCCTCTGAGGTACTGTGGGACCCAGGGTGTTGAGTCATTGCTCCCCATGGGGCTGGGATCATTCAAGGCTATAGCCAGGGCTGCACTTCTCAGATAGCCAGGCAGACAGGAGCAGGCCATGAGGGACTGGTGGCGGCTGCCTGGGCCAGTGCAGAGTCAGGTCAGAGAGGAAGGCTGCCCAGGACTGGCCAGCAGCTCACCTGGAAGCTGCCTGGTGGCTTCCAACTATTCTGTGATTGCAGAGTCGGAGGGAAGCCTCATTGTGAGACACCTGTGGCATCTGGAACATTCCATAATTTGGTTCCAGTTCAGTTTCCTGGGGCCTCACAGGCAAGTTTGATCTCAGACATCCTGCCTCCCGAAATGGGAGACAATACACTTTTGTTGTTTGAGCACCAGTTGGGGTAGTTTTATGGCAGTCCCAGCAGACTGGGACAGCCACCTTGCTATGACAGCCAGGGGATGGGTATTAAACATTCAAAGGAATTTTCTGGAATAAGTGACAAAATGCCTCTCAAATCCATAACCCAGTACAACTTAACTCTCCTATAGTCTCTTTTAAAAAAAATATCTGCAACTATTCGTTGCTTTCATTTTTTCTTAAGGAAGAAATAAGGAAAAATCAGAGATGTGCCATGTTAGGGGCTGAATTGCATTGCGTCCCCTTCAAAATTTGTATGTTGGAGCCCTTAACACCCAGGACCTCGGAATGTGCCTGTATTTGGAGACAGGGTCTTTAAAAGGTGATTAAAGTAAAATGAGGTTATTGAGGTGGGCTCTCATCCAACTGACTGCTATCCTTATAAAAGAGGAGATCGGGACACAGATATGCACAGAGGGACGACCATGTGAGGACACAGGGAGAAGACGACCATCTACAAGCCAAGGAGAGAGCCTGCGGAAGAAGCCAACCCTGCCAACATCTGGATCTTGGACTTCCAGCTGCCAGAACTGGGAGTCAATACAATTCAGCTGTTTGAGACACCCAGTTTCTGGGACTTTGTTACAGCAACTCTAGCAAACTAAAACAGCCCCCATATCCCATCAGTCACCAAGTCCCATCAGTGCTACTTTGCGAAGAGTTCTCAAACCTTTCCACTTGTTTATGTTTTTTACGGACAAAAGTTCAGACAAACAGGGAAGATCAAAAGAAGGACTAAATGAAGAGGAGGGGCCTTCTGCCGCCTCCCCAGCCCCTTCCAGCCTCAGCCCAGCAATCTTGCTGCAGGCTCGCTCTCCACCACCAGGCTGTGCCCCAGCGGGTGGTCTGTCTTCCTCCTGGCACAGAGGAAGGGGCCCTGAGGGCTGTCACACACAAATGGTTGTGGGGCTTCATGATGGGTGGGGAATGGGGGCTTGCAATGACATTACAAGAGCTGGAACAGCCCCTGGGGCCCCTGAACACGACCTGGAAGGACAGGTGCTCTGCCCCTCTGCCCTCGGGGTCTTCCAAGGGTGTCACAGAGGCACGGCCTTTAGTAGACCTGGATTTGGGCAAAGCTCCCAATCCAGACAGGTGCTTTCAGCAGCAGGGACAACAGGGCGGTGGCACACTCAGCAGGACTTAGCACGATTCAACCCAAAGTACAAGGAGGTATTGATTGCTTGTAGTCCACAGAGAAGAGAGCACTATTATCTGCCCGGACACTCAGAGCTCAGAAATCAGGGCAAATCAAGGCCCCGCCTGTAGTGATATCAGCAGCGCTCAGCCTGTCCCTGCCCTGTCACCCCACTGCCAGACCCTCCCATCTGACCGGCTCACAGGCCAGAGCCAGCTCGAGGCACCCACCTGGGCTCCCGGCTCCCGGCAGGGCTCGGCAGACTCGGCATGCACTCAATCCAAATCGCCCGAGACACTTTGGCTCGGCCTCCATCCGCACTGGCAAAGAAGGCATCTGTGAGCGGTACTGGGGGCTGCGGAGCCTCCTTCCCCAGCAGGAGGGGGAGGACAGCGTTGGCAGGTTGAACTTGGCCAACTTCTAGGAGAGCCGTGAACAAGCCTGAGAATGGCAGGGCTGGCACCCCGGCGGCGGACCCTCTCCAACCCCGTGACACAGATAACCACTAAACAGACAAGAGTGCAGTGCTCTCTCCCTAGAGGCCAGGCTGTTTTGCTCCTTTCTGCCCTAGGACATCCAGCCAGATAGGCCCTTACTGATTTCTGTGCCCCATCCTGTCACTGGGCACGTGCAGACACCGACCCTGAGACTCTGCAGGGAGGTGACCTGGTTGAGATTCCACAGTGGCTGAGTAGCAGGCAGCCTGGCAGCCACCAGGCCCAGGCAAAGATGAGTGATTAATTACCTGCTAGAGCCAGGAGGGGATCTCGCCAGAGCAGGTGGGTCCTGGCTCTTCTCAGAAGAATCGTCCTCATCCACCACCTCCACCCTTTAGACAAGAAGAGAAACAGATGCACCACTTTTCCCCAGGGTCCCCGTGACCTGCTTGGCTGCTCCTGAAGGACACACTTTCTTTCAGTGGAGTCTAGGGCCATGAGGTGGCCCAGGCCGGGGGCACAGTGACTCCACCTTGGGATAAGGACAGCATGCTGGGTTGAATAGTCTCCTCCCCAAATTCATGGCCCCCTGGAACTTATGGATGTGACCTTATTTGGAAATAGGGTCTCTGCAGATGTAATCAAGGTTAGAGGAGGTCATGTTGGCGTGGAGTGGGCCCTACGTCCTTGTAATGGCTGCTGTCCCTACAAGACGAGGGACATTTGGACACAGACACACAGAGAAAAGGAGGTCAGGTGAGGGTGAGGACGGAGGCAGGGACTGCAGTGATGCATCCACAAGCCAAAGGACACCGAGGGCTGCCTGCAGTCACCAGAAGGTAGGAAAGGGGCCTGGTTCCTCCCTCAGAGCTGCCAGATGGAACCAACCCTGTTAATATCTTGATCTTGGACTTCTAACCTCCGGAACTGAGAGACAATATATTTCTGGTGTTTGTGCCACACAGTTTGCGGTACTTTGTTATGACAGCCCCAAGAACCTAATATAGCCAGTAAGAGCACACCGTTATCTGTCACTTCCTTCATGCTGCCACCACCCTCTGCTGGCTACTTTTCAGTCAGCTTTTCTGGTATTCCAACTCAGCAAGCTAGTCCCACCTCTGGGTCTTTGCACCAGCTGGGCCCCTCTACCTGGAATACTTGGCATGCTGGCTTCCTTGTTTTTTAGTCCTTAGCTCATCATGACGGCCTTCCCTGTCTACCCAATGGAATATCCCTAAAATTAACTTTCCAGAAGTTTCTTCCCTGTCCTCCCATATTCTCCTCTCCCAGAAGCTGTCCTTTTCACCTAATGGTGACAGCCCTCTCTCATTCAGCTGGAGTGTCCTGATGTCCTGATCATTCCCTGTTGAATTCTATTCATCCTATAAGGCCCATTTCCAATGTCATGGTCACTTCCAAGGGCCTGGCCAGGCAGGGGCTCCCAATGACAAGCCTCTGGACCCCAGCCCAGTGATTGCTCCTGTGAGGGCATTGTTCAGCCTGTCCCTGGTAGGATGGGAGGGAGGGCAAGGGAACAACTCCTATGTCCCCCCATAGCTACCTTTGCTTGAAAACATCAGAGGCCCTTGGAAATACTATGGCTTCATCTTGGGTCAGGGGCCCAGTCCTGTTATCTACTGGCAAATGGGAGCTTCCAGCCATAAGCTGTGTTCTCTCAGCCAGGCTCCTACCTACACAGAACTGGCTGCTGGGACCATAAGTGCCGCCACAGCCACCCAGGTGCTTGCCTGGCCGCCAGACAGAAGCCACCAGCTCCTCACAAGAACCCCTGCTCAGGGACAGCAGTTCCACCCCATCCCATGACCCTTTCCCAGTGTCCACACTACACTGCAGCCGACAGGAGGCGTCCATGGCCCGTGACAGGCTTCTCACACTTTCCTTGCTGACACTTACCTCTTCGCTATGAACGGGGCTTGTGTCTCCTGGGCAGGGCTGCTGGAAAGGAGGCAGAAAGGTGACGTGTTGGGCAAAATGTATGGGGTAGACAGGTGACATCATGACCACACTGCCCCAGAGGGTTCTGGGCCTCTCTCCCTTCCTAGGACCTTGGCTGCCCTGATGGCAGCAGCCAGACCCCTTAGGTTTTCAGAAAGTGCATCTGAGAATTCCAGAAGGTCTAGCTAAGAGGGCCCACTCACCCCACCTTTCAGCAGGCAGAGGAAGACCGGAGACCTGAGGGGACTATTTCAGAGCATGGAGCCTGCTGGTAGCTGAGCTGTGTCTCCTGCTGTGCTACTTACCTGGTGCTCTTCTTGGCTGCTGACAGGACGTAGGAACGCTCCCGGGGAGCTGTCTTCCTCACCACACTGCTTGCAGCTTCTGACCTGTGGTGGCACAGGGAAGGGGCATCTGATGGGCAGGATGGCTCAGGCCACCCCAGTGAGGCAAGGGGGTAAAGCCAGTTTAGCACTTGCTCTGAGAACCATTCACAGGAAAGTAGAGACTGAGGGAAGAGTAACCCACGTTTCTTAAGCACTGTATGCTGCCAATCCGTATTGGCTCTTGGAATCCTTACAACCCAGGAAGATAGTAGGTGCTAGTATCACCCACAATTTACAGATGAGAAAACTGAGGCACGGGGAGCTGTAGTGACTTGCCCAAGATCAAACACCTAACTGGTGGCAGAGTGGGCAGTTGATGCCAGGTGGCCTGGCTTTTCCCCAGCACCTCCCAGGCCTGGCGTCCCCTGCCACTGTGGACTCTGCCCTGAGGACTGCCCATCTGCCAGGCCCTCAGCACGGGGCATTGCTCTGTTTCCTGAGCCACAGTGGGTCCAGCAGATGTTGGCATTGGCGGGGGCAGGCTGAACCTGGGAAGCTTCATTTCTTTGGTGCCTAATTGCTGCCGAAGCACCCAGCCTCACTTTGGGGTGAGGGGTATTGGAACCTCTGGAGCCTGGCCCTGTCCCCCAGGCACACAGGCCCTGCCCTGCCTATACACACAGCACACACACACACAGGGCTCTTCTGAGGGGCCCTTGCGCTGCCTAATTTGCTCCAATTTGTTCAGGTCCCTTTTTTTTTTAAATTGGGGAATACTGGGGAACAGTGTGTTTCTCCAGGGCCCATCAGCTCCAAGTCATTGTCCTTCAATCTAGTTGTAGAGGGTGCAGCTCAGCCTCCAAGCCCAGCTGCAGTTTTCAATCTTTGGTTGCAGGGGACGCAGCCCACCATCCTATGTGGGAATTAAACCGGAACCTTGTTGTTGAGAGCACACGCTCTAACTGAGCCATCTGGCTGCCCCTCTGGAAGCTCAGCGGCAGCTCGTTGTCTTCAATCTAGTTGTGGAGGGTGCAGCTCATTGGCCCATGTGGGAATCGAACTGGCAACCCTGTTGCTAAGAGCTTGCACTGTAACCAACTGAGCCATCCAGACACCCTGTTCAGGTCCCTTTTTAACAAACTCATATAAAGTCCTGAAGCACCTCCCTCTCTGCCCTCTGCCCACCCACAGACCCTCTTCACCTGGGTTCTGCCCCATAGAAGGTTCGTAAGAAGGTCCCTGGAGCTGGCCCAGCTATGTGGGTGGTTCTGGGACTCAAAGGATAACACCTGTTGCGAGCAACCACTTCTCCAGCCCACAGGCCAGCACTGATGTCCTACATGTGCGTTTTATCACCCCAACTGGCACAATTCCTATTTCATCTCATGCACTGACTTGGGAGGCCCGGAGGGCAGCGTTACCTCCGTTTCTGCTCATCAGAAGAGAAGGGCACGTCCTCCTCTTCAGCAGCCCCTGACGCTGAGCTTCGCCTGACGTTGTAGGGTGCCCTGCGGGATGGGGAGAGGGGCGGATTGAGGATACTGGTGAGTATGGCTTCTCCTCCCACTACCTGCACCCTGCTCCCTGCCACAGGCTGCTATCCTCAGCAACTTGGCTTCCTGACTTCCATTACACGCTGGCATTGCTGCCTCTGGGCCTTTGCTCTTGATACTTCTTCCTCGAGAGCCAGCCCTCCTTTCTCTCCCTGTTCCAACACTAACTGTCCACTAAGACCCAGTTCAAACTGGGGCCCCTTCTCCAGAAAGCTGCCCTAGCTGCTCACTGGATGATGGTGACAAAGGACAAACCATATAGAGATGTGGGACCCCTGGGAATCATGGGTACAATCTACCCCTCTGTCCAGAGTTCCCCTCCCTGGGCACACAGGCCATGAGGAGAACTCCAGAGGGACCCCCAAAGATTTATACCCAAGAAGCAGATCAGATTTAGGCACAAAGTGCCCACAACGGATAGTCTTGCAGAGCCGGCAGCAGGCTTAGGATTGTCAGGCCCCAGCCTGACCCAGCCCGGCCCTACCCAGGCTGACAGCCTAGCCTAGCGGGGCTGCACAGGCATGTCCAGGAAACTGCCAGCCAGAAGCAGCCCCAGGGTCATGACCTATGACCATTTATCCTGACCCACCAGCCCCTTCTACAAATTTCCTACAGCTGCTTTGGCTCAGATCAGAAAGGCAGTGTGCATGAACATCAAACTTCACCCCAATAAATTTAATAAAAAAAACAAAACTTCCTGGGGCTTGTCACCCTCTGATGGGCTCCAGTATTTGGGCTTGTCCCTTGGAGGGGACCGAGCTGGGTCTGCCATTGCATACTCACAGCTTCTTGTAATCCTCGGTGGTCATCTTGTAGCCGGAGGAGGGGGAGCGGAGGAGCCCAGCGGGAGCTGCTCTCACCAGACTGGCCGTGCTGGAGAGACAAAGAGTTTTCATGTCCCCACCTGCAGGCCCCCTCTCGCCTCCAGATTTGCCCACACAGCCCAGGCACAAGGTGGATGGATGAGAGAATGCTGGTGGCCTTTCCTCTCTGTTCTCAGCCCTGCCAAACACCCAGAACATCTGCAGCACCCTGAGCAGGGCAGCCCTCCTGCTAAGGGCAGACCCAGCCCCTTTGGCCCTGCCTTTCTGATGGAGCCCAGGTTTAGCCTGACACCAAGGTGCTTTATGCCACCTCAGCCTGCCAGGAAGAAGGTGGCCTAAAGCACACAGCTCACGGCAGTCAATCAGCAAATCAAAGCTCCCTGCAAGTCAGGACTGGCTCAAGGGCAAGGTCACCAGTAGTGGCCCCAGGGACTCTACTCCCAGAGACCAGAGTGCCCGAACATGGCCCAGCACCTACCTGGGGGCTTCCAGCCCCCGTGGTGCAGCTGCATCTACCCCAACCCATCTCTGATCGCCCCTGTGTTGCTCTCCAGGGCCCTACCCTAGACAGGAACAGAGCTGCCACCTGCCACCCCCTCAGTGACTGGAAGAGTACTTTCTCTGCATGAGCCTGGCTCAGGCCCTCACAACTCCCCACCGGCTGCCTAGCCAGCGCCCCACGGACATACCTTTTCGGAGCTCCGTTGGCCTTAGGAAAGTGCTGCTGGGGCTGGGATGAGCTGTCTATGGGCTTGGTGAACACTCCCCTAAAAGAGAGCCCAAAAGAAGCAGCCCAGTGAGCTCCCAGGGAGAAGCCAAGGGGCAGTGTGGGCAGGTACGGACGGGAAGGCAGTCAGGGTCCCACTGTCACCTACCGGATGATGTAGCCAGTGGGAGCCCTTGTGCTTGTAGACCTGCCAAGGAAAAAATGCATGAAGTGAAGTGAGGCCTTGTGGGGGCCCTACTTTCTCCATGGCCCTAACGACAGCCAAGCGGTTGGGCTGGTGGGTGGGTGTCCCAGTGCAGTCAGAATGAGGGGAGCAGGAGTGGCCAGGGGCTTCCCCCGAGAGCCAGCCACCCTGTACCCCTAGTCTGGTGCCTACTCTGCTCTGCCTGTCTCTCTTATGCTCCCCAGGAAAATGACCTGTGGCTGATGGTTCTGGGCCCAGCCCAGCATGGCCCTGGCTCACAGCACATGCCCAGGAAGGAAGGTGTGCTCTATGGCTGGGCATTTGCTGCACAGGGGTCCCCTTCAAAGTCTGGTTTCTCCCTGGCTTGCCAGGGCCCCAGTGCCCGCCTGAGCGAGAGCTCTTCTGGGATTGCTGACAGCCCTGCCACCATCTACTTGTGGAGCTGACCCAGTTCAGGTTGGCGGTTCCATGGTCAGAGGCCTGGGACTGAGGCCATGGCAGGCAGACACTACGGCTCCTGACCTGATGCCCCACACAGCCTTTTCCAGGAAGGCTTATAAGGGCCCAAGGGGCAGAGTCCAGGCATGAGCCAGCCATGGCCAGCTGACCCTTTCTTCCCTCTCATCTGGGGCTTCCCCTCCTCCAAATCCTGGGACACCCACATCGCAAGTCTTTATGGAAGTTTGGGACTTGAGGACATGGCCAGGGCTTGGTCAGTGGCTGGAAAGCATTACCTCTATGTGCTCAGCACTTCCTACTTGGGAGCAACCGAGGGGGCTCAGAGGATTGGGGGGGTGCTGTGGGAGCCAAGGGCTGACAGTGTGGGCAGCCAGGGCTCAGGGGCAGGAGACAGGGACTCTGTCCAAGAATAGGGGACCTTGGGGCTGGAGCAGCGGGAGCAGGCCTAAGGGGAACCCATGCAGGCAGGCAGGCAGGAAGGGCAACACAGAGCGGCCGGGTTTCCCATTGTTGCAGACCTTGTCCTTAACTGGGGAGAGCCTCCCAGAGGTAACCAAGTTGCAGGAAAAGAATGAGAGCTGAGGTTTATGTAGACTTCCAGTTACCCCTGCTCTAGGACCTGAGTCACAGAGCCCCAAGACGTGCTTTCCAAATGCACCCCCAAACCAAAGCCTAAGGTGAGAACTGCACCTTCCCCCACAGTAAACAAGTCCTCTCAGGAGTAGACTCTTTGAACCATCCTCAGGTCCTTGCCATCCTTGCCAATCACAGTTCTCTCTGCATGTTCATCTCTCTACTTGGGTCATACCCATGGTCCCTGCTAGTATGTCAGTTCCCTGAGGAGAGGGCTGTGTTTCCTGTGCCCAGCACAGGACCTGGCAAGTATTGGATGCTGAGTCATTGAGGGATGACAGGTAAGGCCACAGTTACCAGAGGTAGCCCCTGAAGCTAGCAGTGAATATGGATCCCTCCCTTCCAGCTGCCTCCACTGCCTTACCACCACCTGACAAAGACCCTGGCACTGCACTCGCTGCCAACTGTTGGCTGTTTGGAGCAAGGAATCAAGCCTGAATTTTGGGGTCCCCCACCCCTTTACTTCTCAGGAGCAGTTGCTGCAGATCTGGGCAGGATGTGCCCACGCGTCAGAGCCTCCCTAGACTCTTCTTTGCAAAAGCCCTCAAAATAGAGAAGAGATGGGCTGTTCTCCTCGGCCAGCTGTCAAAATATGTCATCCTGAACTTAGGAGACAGCTGGCACAAATGTGTGAGACTCCCCTGGCATGACAATTACCAGGTCCACTCAGCAAACAGGGCCACCTATGGAGGGAGTCACGTGTGACTCTCAAAGCACCTCAGGGACGTTGTGTCACTCCCTGCAGGTTTCAATGACGATTTTGATCCCGTTTGATAGGTGGAAGCACGGGGGCCCAGGAGGGGAGGCAGCCAGTCCTGAGGCCACGCAGCAAGGCCAGGGAACTGGAGCCAGTGACTCCTGTACTCTCCCTTTCCCAACAGGGCGCAAAGAAGGAAAAAACATCCTTCTTGTGAATTTCAAATGACTAACTGCAGACCCTGGTGTCCCTTCTCAGCTCAGGTTCCCTCCTTGTTCCCTGAGGACTGAAGTAGGAGGCCCGCCACCAGCCATCGGGTACTACCTCTTACCTGGTCTTCATGACCTCCCCAGCTGAGGAAAAGGATGTGGCACGACTCCGGCCAGAGGGTAGCTCTCTGGGGAAAGAAGGATCCCAAACGAGTGGCTCCCAGCCCCCTGCCATCAGCTACCTTGTGCCTCCATCCTAGAGGCTGCCTGCTGGACCCCAAGGCAGCTGAGGGAGGAGCAGTACATGCACCCCCGGAACTTGGCCCACCATTCCCATCTCACCTTCTCCTTCCCCAGACCACCTCCACATTCCACAGGCACATGCACACCCCGGCACCCAGGGCTTTCCCACCCTGTGACTTAGGTTGAGGCTTGCCCTTAGCTGGATTGCTTTCCACTGCTCCACCCTCTCTAGCTGGCCTATGGCCACGTTGGCTGGCCGAGCTCTGAATGGTGGAAGCCCCTCAACATGTCCAGGTGTGGACGAGACCCGTGGTTCACAACCCCAGCCCTACCCTGTTGCCCTCCTGTACTTACAGGGTATGGCCCTCCGATTCATCCTGCTTGGTGATCCAGCTCTTGTCCCCCTTCAGAGTGGTTCGCACCTTCATCTGCTTGAGGACGTTACTGCGTTCCTCCTCGCCCGCTGGGAGAGACTTCCCTGGTGGGGGCAAGGCCACATAGCTTCAGAAGGAGAGCCCAGACCGGGACCGTGGGATTCCTTTCCAGCCCTCCCAATATGCCACTCTCTCTGCTGCCCAGGCAGCGCTCGTGAGCCTGGCAGGGCCAGCATGGAAGAAGCCAGTCACATGCCGAGCCCGGGCCTCACCTTTGGTACTGCCTCCGAGAGCTGAGATGCTCATGGCGCGTGCTCTGCAGGTCCCTTCTCAGTTGATTCAAAAGGGCTCCTGGGACAAAGGTAAGCGCATAGCTATCACTTCATGCATTTATAATGGCTCACGGGTCACCATGTGGTCCCTGGCATACCAAGACCATCCGGACTGCCTTTTGGGCATTGGGAAGCAACAGCTGGTCGAGGCCAGGGAGCCAGCACTCACTGCTGGGTGGCACACCCACGTCTGCCCAGGGCCGCTCACCTGGGGAACACCGCCTGGGCTGCCAGGGGCTGTCTCTTTGACAGATGGCTGATAAGGACAGACCACAAGCCCTCCTAGAGTTCTGATGGCCAGGCTCCAGGTCCAGGTGAGAGTAGGGGACAGAGTGGCAGCAAGGGAACCTTCACAGTGCCACATAGTTGACAGGCTCCCTGAGGCCCGGCACTGGTGGACTCAGACGGAGGGACTGGGGAACGGTGGAGGGGGGTTGGGGGACCAGCCCCTTTGGGGTTGGACCGTCTCTCTCACTGCTTAGTAGCTGTCTGCGAGACCTTGGGCCAGTCACCTAACCTCTCCAGGCTGCATCAATGTTCTCATTTGTAAAATGGGAGTTAAAGAAAAGTCTACCCTTCAAGACGGTAGGATGACAAGAGTGCACCAATGTCTTGCAAATGCCCGGCGCCACCTGGCACAGCCAAGATCACAGGGCAGTTGGGCAGGAGCCAAGCAGCAATGACTCTGAACCTGTCCTCGCTGGAGAGGGGACTGTGGGTGATCCTCAGTCAGTACAAACAGAGCCTGGGGCTGTGCAGCCCTGTGTGCTTCAGGGGTTGGCTCCATCTCCAGGGAGGCCAGGGCCACGCTGCCAACTCCTTGTGGCCCTCAGGGACCAGGCAAGGGTGGGGATCTGGTAAGGGCTTGCTGCTGTGTCTGGGAAGTGGGGGAACGTCCTGTGCCCTGCTTTTTCTTCCTCTGTCTTCTGGCCCATCTCTATCTTCTTACCTCCTCTCTGCCCTTCAGCCCAGTACTGCCCTCCTGTGGCCAGTGAGGGGTGGGCCCTGAGGCCTTCACAGCTCCATGATGGCTGTTCGCCCCAGGAAGGGCTGGGGTGAGGAAGCCAGTTCTCAACTTGTCACAGCCAGCCTCTTGGGCCTCAAGAGAGGAGCTGGAGGCTCAGGTGAGCAGCCATCATGGGAAGCAGGGGCCTAGCTCTGCCAGCATAGTCCAGAGAAAGAGCGGCCTCTCTCTCTTAGGGGCTTGCCACCCTCTCGGCCCTTCCAGGGCCAGGCCCAAGCAGCCAGATCCTGCTGCCAGCTGGCAAGGCCTGGGCATGTTACTGTGGAGGTCAGGGGCACACTACAACGGGCAGGGCAGGAGGCCAAGAGCAAACCAAATTTGCCACATCAGCAAGAGCTGGCTTTCCCATAAACTGCACCAAATGAGCAGCCCAGGAGGCCCGAGCCTGCTGTGTGCCAGGAACGGCACCTCATCACCGTGAATGGGCACCCTGCGTGCCCAGCCCCTCCACCAAGGCGGCCACGTCGGAATTCTACTGAGCAGAGCACATTCCATAGGGTGATCCTCACAGGCTCCACTGTCCCATCCCAGCCACCCATGGTGTGGCCCCCCTGGGCAGGGCACACAGACTGAGTGGGCTCCTGAGACCTTGGTCCATCTGTCTCCTGGTGCTGCTGGCTGACTGGCTGTGAGAGCTTGGGCAAGTCCCTTGCCTCCTCTGGGCCTCAGCTCAGGAATTCCTAACGCTCAGTCTTTAGGTTCCTTCAGGAACTCGTTGCTCTCCTCTTGACAAACCTGTTGGCCACGTTGCCTAGAAATTTTCTACCTCATCAGAACCAAAGAAGCTACTTCCAAAATCAGGACAGACTCACATACATGCAGAATGGCAGAGACAGAGGAGCCACTGGGGACTCCTGGGCCAAAGGGGCAGGGACATGCACAGGGGCCCTCAGTGAGGGTGGGCGGAGCAGGCGTGGTGCCCAACGCTGCCTCAGGCCCTGTCTTTACAGTTAAGACCCTAGTCCCAAGATTAAGGCAAAGACCAGGAATGATGATTCATCTCAGAAACCAAATATCTTTTTCTGATGGGACAATATATGAAAGAGTCAGAAAGTAGTGTTTCCACGGGACTGAAGAGGAAGACAGCTCTTTGGTACAAGGGGCTTTTAAAGTGATAAGTGCTGGCCAAACAGATGGACACCTGAGGTTGGAATCTAGGTCCCAGCTGGAGAGCTAGCTTCTTCTTCCACTTGACCATGCCCTCCTCTCCCCTACCCCCCAGCCCTGGTTCAGGCCACAGTCACTTTTGACCTGTCCCTGGTCCACCTACTTTTATCTGTACCTCCTTCTGGGAGCACTCATCTGCCCCTAATCCCACTGGGCCTCGATTCTCATTCAGCTTCTGTGGACTCCCCACTAGGACTGGGGTAAGCTCCTGACCCAGGCACTTTTTTCTCCACCCCCCCCTTAATGTTGACACTGCTCCAAACAGACCATGTGCCTCAGTATCCATGGAAGGTGGCCCTCTAGCTCCTCCTGCCCCTTCTTCAGGGCCCCACCTGTCCTTGCTCCTAGGGACCTCTCCCCTCCTCTGCCCTGCGCACATCGGTATTGTGGAACCAAGTCTTCCCAGACAAGACCTGTCCGCTCCACCAGCCTCAGTGAGGACAGAGTCCAGGCATCCCTCACACCCCAGCACACAGCCTGCACAGAACACCCCTGCCACTGGGCTGCAGGCTGGCAGGGGCCATGCTTCTGACTTACCAAACACCATTACCTCTTCTTGGACGCAGGTCTCCTCTCAGACCCGCCATCCCTGCCACTCTTAGAAAGCAGAGCGGAGCGGCCACCCAATCAGGGGACAGCCAGAAAAACCCTCACTGCAAATAGGGGCAACTTTGGAGAATGGGGGGCTGAGCACTCAGAAGGGTGTTTCCTGGGCAGCTCCCATGCACTGTTGGTGGGCAGTTCAAGAGGGGCGTCTTTTTGGAGCACAAATCTCCATACGGACTGAAAGCCTTAGAAAGGGCAGCCATTGATGCAGCAGTCCCCGTGACTGCATTATCTCCTAAGGAGACAACTGCATAAGGAAACCAAGTACACAAGAAGGGCATCATGCCAGGGTTGAGTGTCATGGTGAAAATTTGCCAATAATCTCAATTCCCAATAGTCCTTTTTAAACGTATAATGGTTCATTGTTCAAGCACATACTATGCAGCCATTACAAATGCTATTGATATATACGACATTTAACAAGCCTTCGTGTGTGTGGTTTCCATATGTCATTAAGTGAAAGGCAGCTTTTAAAACAAGATGTATAGGATGGTGCCATTTACATAAAAATGTACATGGAAAGAAGACACCTGAAAGGATACATATAAATATACTTTGCGCCTCTGTATTTCTAATTTTCCTATCATGAACGTGTATTGTCTGTGTGCTGACGACTAAACAAACAATGGTTTAAGCAAATGCAATAGGAGCTGGGGCTGCCTGGACAGCTAAAGGTGGGTCTCAAAAGTTGTACAGGTGAGCGGTGCCGAGGAGGAATCCACATGAGGAGAGTGAACGGAGGCAGTGACCCTGGGAATTCTCTCTCTGGCTGGGTGGACATCCCAGGGGCGAGGGGGCCGACGCCCTGGGCCTGCAGGGCCCGATGTGTGCCCAGCTGCCAGGTGCCTTGCTGTGGGCACACGAGGCCTCCTCCAGGAGCCTCCGTCCTCTTTGCCCACGAGCTCAGGCAGGGAGGGAGAGCAGGTGGTGCGTTGAGGGTCTGATCTCAGAGCAGGAGGTCGCAGCAGCAGCAGCTGCCAGCAGCACAAAGCCGAGGCACCCCTGGGAGTGGGAAGCCGGCTTCCCTCACGAATGTAAGGGGCACGGTAGGACAGAATGAATGCAGTTTGCAGGTGCTGAAGACACTCCCCACCCCAAGGCCTCCCCCCACCCACCCCCGACCCAGGCTGTGGAGTGCTGTTCCCAGGGAGAAGGAGGCCATGGAAGGGGCTGCTCTGAGCATGGGTGTTGGCAGCGATGGTGCCAGGAGACCCGAGTACAAGGATGGGTACCTCGGCCCTGCCCTTCCATGGGGCCCCCGGGCCGTGGACTGCGAGCTCGCTAACAAGGCAGGGGCCCAGTCCAGGGGCCAGGAAATGCAAGCCTGGCAACAGGTCTGCAACCGGCTGGCAGGACCTGTACTTTCATCCCCGCTTCGCCATGAGCAAAGGAGCCCGGGGAGGTGGGGCGACCGGCCCCACTTCCCACTTCCCGGGGGCGGAGGGCACAGCCGGAATCTCAGCTGCAGCCCCTCAGTAGCCCTGCTGACCCCATGCTCCACGGCTAGGAGTGGTCCTCGCAGCAAAGTGCCGGGGTGCCGGTGGCCCAGGCACACCCCCTCCTCCACTGGCACCTGTACACGTCCTCCAAAGCCAGGCACTTGGCCTCAGCAGCTGACTGCTAGAGGGAGGGGACTCGAGGACTCCAGCCGGCCACCCACTCAGTGTCTGCCTGGCTGCTCAGCCTGGTCCAGCCACTACTGACTCCAAGCACCGGACCCCAGAATCCCCTCCGAGGAGGGCGGCCCACACCCCTGCGGCCCCCAGACTCTCCATCCCCTCTGCATCTGAGATGCAAGATGCTGACCAAGTTCAAGAAGACATGAAATAGAGAAGCTTCTCTGACTGCGACCTCTGCCCCTCCCAACTCACCCCATGGAGAAGGTGGAGAGGGAAGCGAGATTCACTGGATTCCGGGATTGTTCCATTTCCAGCCGCCTTCAGAAGTGAAGCAGGAGACCTCTTACCTCCCCTGGGGCCTTCCAGTCTTACACTTCCCCTGATGCATGAGCCCTGCCATGCAGAAGGCCTCCTCACTTGACAGCAAAGACATCTCTGCTCCTTGTGTCTAAGTGGCCTCACATGGCTGTGAGGCTGTCTCCCTCTCCAAGCTTTGGTCTCATCTGTAAAGTGGTTCCAAACCAGCAAGCCTGTGGACCTGCTGTCTAGGTCTCCTCCTGGCAGGGTACCCCCAAGCCAGAGCACATGCTGCTCCCTGGAATTTGGGTATTTTGATGCTACTGGGTGTCCTCATCTCCCAAATGGCCCAGACAGCTACTCGGTGCATCTCATGTCTACCTTGACAGGGAGAAGTCTTCTGGTTCCTTAGGAATTGCCATATTGCACTGCTTGGGGGCCTGGCCTGAGCCACCAAAGGAGGGTGGTTTATCTGCCACCTTCCACTCCAGCTGTCCCTCCGAGCACACTCCTGGAGCCTCACTAGATGAAGCCCCACTAGGCAGTACCACTCTTCATGCCAACTCCGAGCAAGATATTACACTCAGACTGCACTAGCCTGTCCCATGGCAGTTCAGGACCAAGTCCAAGTTCTCCTGAGCGGGCCAGGCCACCTCAGACACCAGGTGGATGCCCCCAGCCCACCCTCCTGGCCCTTCACCCCTTTCTTTCTCTCCCATTAGCCTGCAGATGTTTCTTGGGGCAGGCAGGGGGAGATGGGGACAGGCCCTCCCTGATGCAGCTGGCCTGTGAATGTCAATGGGCACGCTCCCCCTGCACCTTCCTTCCTGCTTCAGAGCCTCTGCCCAGCAACCTCCCAGGGAAGGGGCCTCTGGCCCTGATTGGACAGACAGAAGCAAGGAGCCAATGAGGGGGTGCAAGGAGCCATAGCAAGCCTGGTGTTGTCAGTGGAGTCGGAGCTGATGCAGCAGCTAATGCTGGCAGATTAGTGGGAGGGGGGAGGCTGGGGGGAGTCACAGACAGTGACGCAAATGCTTGGCTGATGCGTGAGGAGACAGAGATGGCGAGAGAAGCAGCAGGAGGAGGGGGCGCCTCACACCCCACAGGGACATGCTCTGCGTCCAAACTTGGAGAAAGTTTTCTAGAATAGCCACCCTGCTTGACTCCACAAGTTGTGCATACCTCCTTTTGCAAGCAACCCTCTGTGTCTTTGCCCTTGCAGCTACCTTCTTGCCAATGGCCTTGAGCTTCAGCCCAGGAGGCATCCCAGAGGAAGCTTCAAGTCCTCAGGCCCCTGGCTCAGGGATACAGCCTGGTCCCATTTTTGGTCACACTACACTAAAAAGTCTGCATTCACCACTAGCCTGGAAGGGAAAGTGGTCCACAGGAGAGGAGGAAGGTGTAGAGGTACAGAGTCTACCTTGGGCAGAGAGTCCCACAGCCATGGGCATGGGTGGGGAGGGCCATTGGCCTGGTGGCCCTCTCTGGCCCCCTGTGTGTCACCCCATCCTGGGGCCCTCACTCCCGTGCTGCTGCTTCCCCCATGCCAGTACACCCAGCATTGAAATGTCTGTTCCCGCTCACTCTGCACAGCTGGGAAGGGCTGGCTTCTTCCAGACAACTTGAGGCACACTGAGAAGGGGGCAAGGCAGCTGATCCTGCCAACACAGGCAGCCTGGCCCACCCCACACCCCAGCCTCTGGACCCTGGCCTGGGATTTTTGTGGCAAGGGATTGCGTGAAAGGAGGCAGCAGGCTGAGTGACTACCCTTCACCCGCCCTGGGTGGCAGGGGAATAGGGGGTGCTGGATGCCAGGCAGGGACCTCCTAGCTAAACTGGGAGGGAAAAGGAACAAAACACATGTAGCCAGGCCTTCCAGGAGCATGGTACATTGTTGTACACGAAGGAGCCACAGACAGAGGGTATGGGTGTTGGGGTTTGTCTGAATGTGTGTGTGCTGGGCGCTGGCCACCATGAGCAAGCATGAGTGAGCATACCCTGGGCAGAAGAGCAAGGGGCAGAGCTTCCCCAGAGGTGAGTTGTGACAGTCTGCACCCAGGGAACTGAGAGGAAGCCTGGCGGCCCCATCCCTGGCCAGCAGTCATTGCAGTTCTGTCTCTTGGAATCAGAGCCCGCTGCTCAGTTCTGGGTGGACCTTTTAGGGGTCAGGGGTCGGCATGAGGAAGCAGTAGGACAGAGCAAGAGTATACAACCCAGATCACAGCCCATGCAGCCAAGCCCAGTGACCAAATGCGGATGTAGCAAGTAACATCTGGATGAAGCCATCAAGGCCTTGGGCCGCCCAGTGCAGGGCTCAGCTGCTGGGCCCACCTCATGTTTTAGTGAAACTCTGTGTTCAAGCATTTTCATGGGGCTCTAGGGCAGGGGGATCTCACAAAGGCAGAGCCTGAGAACATGGCCTCCCTCATAAGTGCTCCCATCTGGGTCATGAGGGGAGAGGTGAAGTGATGAAAAGTCCCTTGTCTCCCAGCAACTTGTTGCTAAGATGGGTAGACCCAGCCAGTTCCGATCCTTCAGCTGGGTGCTGCCAGGGGTCTCAGAGAAGACAGGTGGCCTCATGGGAAGGAGACTCCTTTCTCCCATGGGGCCTTGGCACCCCACCATTGCATGAGGGTGTCAATGACTAAATCATGGAAAACCAAAGGCCGCAAGGGGACCCCAGCTGTCACACCCGTCTCCTCCGGCTCTCCTTTGAGATCCTGAGTTGGTCTCTACAACCCCAAGGCTCCGGACTGTCAGAACTACCTTCTCAGGCTGTGCCCCTACTCCCCTGTGTGACAGCCTGACTTACTGGAGACCTGCCCTGGTGATGGCGGATTCTGAGCATGGGGGAGGCTCCTGCCCATTTGCACTGTAAATGTTCCCTTTGGATAAAGAGCCTCCAGTGGCCCCAGCATCAGGGAAAGGACTCAAAGAAAAGTTCCCATGCCTTAGAGTTACCTTCCAGTATAGACACCCAGATCTTCCTTGGGCGTGTGTCAAGCAAATGCCTTTGAGCTTCAAAGTCAGGGTCCTCTCTTGTGCCTAAGCACCTGTGAGAGGCCCCTCTCAAGCTCCTTCAGGGTAAGGAGCTGTCCCAGGATTGCGGTGGTCTGTATTACCAAGAGAAGGGTGACACATAGGTAGCCAAAGCCCACCTGCTGGGGAGCCCTGTCTGACATCCAAGGGGTGGCAAGTGTCTTCTCCCAGACTATCCTTCCTTAGAGAGCTTTCCTCTGCAGCCAGCTTGGCTGCCCCTGAGCCTGAAGGGGGCGTGTTCAGAAAGTTTCAGAGACGAGTCAGCTGGGTCCATCAACTGTCACTGCCATCAGACATGTGGAGGACTTCGTCAAGGCCTCGAAGCCACACATCCGTTTGTCTCTTCCAACTCAGGCGCAAAGGAAAGAGCACTAGACAAGGAGTCCAAGTCCTGGTTCTGTCAGAACAAGTCACCGGAAATGTCACCCTCTCTGGCTGAAGATGAAGCCCTTTTCTCCCAGTGCTCCCTGACCCCTGCACCTGGTCATGGGGCTTTAGTGTAGCCCCTCTGCTCATCACCGGGGTCACAGGATGCCATGCAGTGCCATTTTCAGAGCCCCTCCCTGTCCTGTCTTCCCGCTGGAACATCTCCTGGAGGTCAAAGGCCCATCATCATAGGGAGAGCCCAGGCTGTGGGGCAGACTCCCCAAGAAGGTTGTAGTGAGAACTGCAAGGATGAGCTGGCATGTACTCCACAGGGCAGGCTGACAAAGGCCTGAACACAAAGATGAATGGTGCCGAGGCCCCAGGCAGGACATGGCATGGAGCGTGAGGGGGCTAGGGGTCCTAAAAGTCAGGAAGCGTGACCTCCACCCCCTTCTCAGGTGCCCTTGTCTAGTCCTTTCTCAAGGCACACACTTGGTAGACTGGTAAGTTTGGACCCAGGCAGACCCAAGCCAGCACTCAGGCAGCTGACCTGATTCCCCGGGCCAAAAGGGCTGCAATGATCAAACGTCCCATTTTATGAAGCGGCCTCCTGCAGCCAGGTCTCGTGAATGAGGACATCCCGAGTCCTGGTGTCAGCGATGACAAGAGGTCAGCAGCAGGTTGCTTTCCTCCGGAGAGGGG
Source organism: Rhinolophus sinicus (assembly GCF_036562045.2). NCBI lineage: Eukaryota > Metazoa > Chordata > Mammalia > Chiroptera > Rhinolophidae > Rhinolophus > Rhinolophus sinicus. Next base: position 110,509,217 of record NC_133768.1, on the reverse strand, counting down.
TGGAGTGGGCACTGCTGGTACTGTTGCATGGGTTCCCAGGATCCAGAAGGTCTCAGCAGCAGCCTGAGGGAAGGGGCCCTTAGAGGCCGGCCAGAGTGATGGCCAAGCAGCTGGGTCCCCAAGCCCCGCAGTCTGATGTGTAGTACAGAGCTCCCAGGGGCCAGCGTAAGCAGCTGAGCAGAGCGCCTGACCTGCCCTGATGCTCCAGTCCCAGGGGTGGGGGGGGGAGTCACGCTGGAGGCCAACCAACAATGGGCGACAGGAAGGAGGTGTACCACATAGAAAAAAGAGCTGGAGGAGACTTGGGTTGCAGAGGGAAAATGTAATATGGAAAAAGAACGCGTGGGGGGAGTATTTGTAAATGTGCTTTACAGGTAAATGACTTCTGCATGAAAGTCTGGAATTTTACCTTCCCCCCAATACCCCAGAATCTAGACTTCTCGGCGTCAGCACTGGAGGGACCCTGGGAGGCAGACATCTGAGATGAATCAGCTCCCTCCCAAGGCGGTGGGGAGGTGGAGGTCCGAGGGGGCAAAGGGCGCCATGGCCTGCCAGCCACTGTCACTCCTGCGGGGCTGAGATTCCTTCTGGCTCTCCTGTGCCCATTTTCAAGTTCCTGGCAGGCTGAATATAAGCAACTGCTTGGGGTCACTCGGCCATTTCTGAGGTGGCTTGACCTCAAGGGCTAGTGAGGGCTTCTGGGCAGAGCCCTCTGAGATGTCTCTATGGAGGCCCAGGGCTGGGCAGGGTCTCCACCTCCCCTGCTGTACTATGAGAAGGGGCCCAGAGGGATCCTGGGAGCCCTCCTATGGGATCTTGGCTGGCTCTGTGGGCACCCCCACCCAGTTTTCTCCGCAGCCTGGGAACCAAGGTGGTCTGAAGCTCATCCCAGTGGGTCAAAGATGTCATCCCCATCCACCCACAGACAGCCAAGCAGGTTGAAAGGGACTCAGGGGTCATGGAGTGCACCTCCGCCCCAACCAACTCTCCCCCTCCAGGAATACCCTGGTCCCCTCATTGCTGCCATCCATTCGGCCTTTGCCAGAGCAGGCCCAATGACAGGGAAGTCCCCCCAGTTTTGCCCTAACATTGGCCAAAGCTAATTCCTTTTGGCCTGGTTACAGGTGATCACGAGTGAGGCTCAAGAGGAAAAGCAGTGCCCAGCCCCCTCTCCCCACCCACAACACCTCCCACCCCAGCTGACCTCGGGCAGGCCTCCTCCTCCTCCTGGCAGCTCTCTCCCTGCCCCGTCTCCTCCCAGTCCCCTCCTTTCTCACCTTCCTGTCCACCTCAGGCCCAGAGTCCCCTGAGTTCCACCCTTACCTCTTATCACTGCCCTCATTTTTGGATTCGAATATGGAGACTCAGACAGGAGAAAGCATTTCCCACATTTTCATTTGTGCAACAAACATTTGGGAAAGTTGATGCTGGGCTGGGTGCTGGTCAGACAGACAGACAGCCTAGAGCAGCTTGGGCTTGGGCACTCCCGAAAGGATGAAAGAATGAGTAGGAGCTGGCCGGGCAGAAGTGGTGAGGCAAGTTCAGCTTTTGGTTTTCGGGGTTTTTGTTTTTGTTTTCAGTCTAAACCAGGCACTGCCTGATATAAGCATTTTCACCAGGGATACCCGTTCTTGTGACTGGAATCCTTGTGCCTGCTCTCTCCATAGCAACCCTTGGCCACATCAAGCTCTCTGGGAAACTGACCTAGTCATCAGAAAGTGGCATGCTGAGCCAACGATCCCAGGGACCAGACCAAGGGGGCTGGACCAAGTGCCTGAAGTGTGCCCACAGATGGGGCCCCAACTGGGGACCACCAGCACCAGCGTGGGGACTGCCCACCACTGGCCCCAGAGGCCAGGGCTCTGCTCCGACCCAGGGTGTGGCCACAGGGCTCTCTGCAGCCACCTCCGTGGCCACCACCAGCCACCCTAGTTCTCCGCTCGCTCTTGAAATGTGAAGGGAACACGCTCTCCACGGGAACAGCTTAGTATTTCTGAAAGTGGCCTCTGGGTTCTTCTGGCATGTGTGCTTAAGCTGCAGATTCCTGCCTCCCCACATTAGAGTTTGAGAATGACACCCATAGGGCCTCTTGTCCTTTCATTTTCCAGTCCCTTCTCCACCCAGGCCTGCCCCTCCCACTTCCCTATCCCTGCCTGTCTCAGTTCTCACTCTGCGCTGTGCCCCAGCGCCCAACACGGGCAAGAGATCGGCCCAATACATATGTGTGTATCTGCAACATAAGGTAACCTGGCTGCATTCTTAATCCTCAAATGAGTCTTGATCAAGTCCCTCTCTCTGCCTCAGTTTCCCTTTGGATAAACGAACTGACAGCAGCCCTGCCCACCTCTTGACCACCCCATAACCACTTCCCAGTGGAAGGGTACTATCCCACAAGTGCCTCCATGTCAACTTTCCCCTTCCTGACGAAAACCACCAGAGACGTTAACAGTGGAAAATCAGATAAGGCTTCAAGGGAGTTCTTTGTACCAGTCTTACAACTATTCTGTGAGTTTTAAATTAATCCAAGATAAAAAGTTAAAAATAAAAACAGTGAAAATTGAAAAAGAAAGTGAATCATATTTTAATAGGCATCCAGAAATGACCTAAGAACTCAGTGTTCTGTGGCAAATCATTTAACTGTGAGTAGATACCACATGCATCGCCGGCACGAACTAGCAGTGGCTTTTAAACAACTTTTTCTTCAAGTAAGGAGCCTACAGCCCTCCCAACCTGGCACCAACCTCATCACTGGCCACCACGGCTCCTGGAGGAGGACGCTGTGGTCCTGGTTCAACTGACATCCCTGACGGAGCGCTGCCTCTGTGCCAGGCGCCAGCTGCTTGCTGCTATGCAGCCGCTGCTCCTGGTTTCAGCCTGCCTTCTGTACAGGTGACAAAACCCAGGCTTCCCCAGGTTGTGTGATATGCTCAGGTTTGCACAAATAGATAGTAGCTGAACTGGGGTTTGCACCCAGCCTGACCTCCCAGCCACTCTCTTACTCCGAGGCTGGAAAGGCGCCGCCTCCCTGCCCCACCATTCACCTCCCTGCTCTACCACGACTCCCCTGCCAGCTGTCTGACCCTTAGAAGCAATGATGCCAACATTTCCTGAACATCTGTCTCAAGGATGTGGGCCTCCCGGGGGCACTGCCCTTGTCCTGGCATCAGCCAGCTGTCTGCGGGCACAGCGGGAATGAATGCAGTGCTCCTCGTGGATCTCGACCATAAGGGACCAAGGGCCCAGGGCACCGTGTGGGCTGAAGCTCTCGTCTTCCCCGGCCGTGGTCCTATCCCATGCCATGAGGGCCTGGCAGTGGGGGCAGCCTCAGGGCTCAGCAAGCAGAAAGCAAGCTGCCGTTACACATGACCTGGCACTCTATGGGCTGTGGCTTGAAGCAACATCCAAACCAAAGGATCAGTCACCTGTGGAGGCTGAGTGGTGGAGGAAAACGAGGGCTTCCCGAGTGCATTGAGCCAGACTGGGGACTTTTCTTGGAATGCGACCTTGGACAGTTCAGGGACTGGATGCCAATGCCTAGGGTGGCCAGGTCCCAGGCCCACTGCTGAGGGCTCAGAATCCCTGCTCTACCAGATCTCAGGAGGCAACAGGGGCACTAGGCAGAAACGCCAGGAGCACAAGACAGGCTGAGAGAGGCTGAGGTGGAGCACTGGCTGCCCCTGGCGTCACTGCCCTCAGGCAGGGGCACAGAGCTCTCTGGATTCTCGGCTCGAGTTGAGGAGGAACCGAGGTGCACAATTTCGATGCAGGTGGCTGCTCTTACTGAGTAGCTGTTCTGTCTCCCCAACTAGATTGTCACTCCCAGGGCAGGCCAGCATCCAGTTTCTTTCCAGGCCAGCACTGCCTAGCTCTGGGTGGAACCCATAGGGGCTTAGGAAGAACTGACTTTGGTCTTTTGAGGACGAGGGAGAGGTTAGACTCAAGCAGTCCCAAAGGATATGTGGGCCTTGACCTGGCAGCTGCTGAGCTCCTCCTGCTTCCAAGCCCTCCTCCTCTAGGAAGCCTTCCCTGATCCTCATAGCCAGAGCTGCTCCCTTGTTCCAGGCACCCACAGCCCCTTGTGCTTATGCCACTCAGGGCCGCAGTACCCAAGGTGGTCATGGGCCACCTCTGCCGCTGACTTGTGAGTGGCCAGAAGATAGAAATGAACAGATCTGGAGCACCTGCTGTATGCCTGGCCCCGTCCTGGGTGCTTTCCATCAGCTCTCGCAGCTGAGTATGGAGGCCCCAGCCAGGCCAGGCTTCTGAAGGCCCAGCCAGGAAGGCACAATGGCTCAGGCTGGGAAGCGATGGAAGGAGGGGTTAGGGCAGGTGATACCTCACCTCAGAAAGAGGTATCACCTACTCCTTCTCATCCTGGAGTGGCCCAGAGGTGATGAGACAAACAAGTACCAAGGCCAGCCGGCAAGTTGGCCCCTGGTCTGTGCATCCATATCCTGGCCGCTTGCTTCTAAGTGGTGAGCAGGGTCTCTGAGCCACCTTTGATTTTTCAGATGAGGAGGGGAGGCCCTGGGAAGGTAGGACCCCCGCCCCAGCCTTCCTCCACAGCTGTGTGTGAGCTGGTGAGGAGGGAGTGGGACCCAGAGCCCCTTCCCACTGCGCAGGTCTATCGGCCCTTGGGACCCTGCTCCCTACTCCCAGCCAGGTGCCATGAAACCAAAGCAAGACTGGGTCCAAGTGCCAGAGGCCTTGATCACTGCTGGGTGGGGTGTGAGGGGCTCTCTCTCAAGATTCACAGATTGTGGTCCTGAGATGTGGCTGTACAGCCCTCCATGATGTCAAGGCTAAGTGCAAGCCTAAGTGCAAGCCTTGCAAGCTGAGTGCAAACGCAATTCCTACCGCACCTCAGCTGTTCCAAAGCCCAGGCACACCCACCCCCGACTTCATCTGAGCCTCCAGCAGCCCTGGTGGCAGGCAGCCTAGCAAGTTATCCCCTTGGACTGATGGAGCTGCCCAGGTGCCCCCAGCTCGGAAGTGGCGAAGTAGAGGGACGGAGAGAGGAGCTGAGCTTTCAGTCTCTTTCTGAGGCGAGGTATCACTCTGCCTTTCCAAAGAGGACAGACTCTTGGCTCCCCCTGCCCCCATCAAAACAATCCAGCTACAGAGCCCGCTCGCTGCAGATCCCCTCGATAACACCCAGCGACACTTGATTCGGCGCCTTCTGTCTGAGCAGCTACCTTCCTGGTGGCCCTTCAGAGACTGCCCAGCGCCCAGTACATGCTCATCACAAGCAACACTTCAGCCGTCTGCTCTGGGTCTTAGTTTTCTCATCTATAAAATGGACACAGGGTGAAGTATCTGATCTGAGATTCCCTAACTCTTAGGCCTGCAATGAACTCTCAGAGCACCCTGGACCCAGGCCATTTACTAACAATCAAACCCTCCCTTCCAGAAAGAGAGAGGGCCCACAGACCAGGCCAGCCTTCTCTGCCTCTCAGTCTCTTTGCTCACAGTGAAAACCAGAAAACCAGGTGCACTGCCTCTCTCCAGCGGAAGCCCAGGAGGGATGCTTGGAGTGGGCGATGATTATGGATGGGGAAACTGAGGCCCGAAGTTGTCCCTGGCACACGTCTGGGCACGGGCCCGGTGCCCCCTGCTGCCTCTCTGCCGGGCCGGGCCGACGGCGACTCGACAGCCCTACCTGGCACAGGTGCCCGTCTCACGGGGCGGGCGGAGGGTCGGGCGGGCGCGGGGCGCGGGCTCCCTCAGCCGGGCCGGGCGGCGGGCGCGGGGCGCGGGGCGCGGCGGGGAGCGCGCAGGGCGGCGAGGAGGCGCGGACTGGGCTCCGCCCGCAGGAGAACAAACAGGTTTTCTCCGGCGCCCGGAGCCTCGCCCCTCGCCCCTCCCCTCGGCCGGCCCCCTTCCTCTGCCCTCTCCTGGGGTAGGTAGATGCGCCTGGCACATTCCGCACATTCTCCCGCCAGTGTCCTGGCCGGCCCGCCTCTTCCCGGCCCCGCCCCGCGGGGCTGCTGGAGAAATCAAGGCTGGGGCTCCCCGCACGGAGCCGGGAGCGAGCTCCAGGAGGCTCTGCCGCGGTGGAAAACTTCCAGGCAAATTCCTCCAGGCTCGCGGCCCCGGGCTGGGAGGCCTCCGCCACGTGAAGGGCCCCGCTGCCTAGCTGCGCCCCTGCCCGCGCCCGACGCGATCTGGCCCCCGCTCGGGGCCAATGACTTCTACAGATGCTGCGGGTTAATTCTGTCGAGAACTCCTGTTCCTAGATCCATTTTACAGATGGAGATCCCAGACAGGGGTGGAGAGGGGGGCGGAGGGGGCGGGGGGCTGAGATCATGCAGGAAGTCCCGGAGGCTGGGAAGAAGAAAGTGAGGCCGCACAGGGGAAGTTCTCACCCTGAAAGTCCATCCTGGGGGGACTTGGGGTTCTCAAGGCACAACATCGAGTACCCCGTCAGCGAGCAGGGCCACCTCACAGGCTGGGTAGGGAGACACGTCCAAACACCAAAGGCCAGTGCCGTTTGATCAGTGTCACCCATTTGTGCTTTTCCAGTCTGTCTGTCATTCATTCAAGCTTCCTGAGTACTTGCTATGTGCAAGGCACTGAGTGGGGGGCTAGGATGGAGGCAGCATCAAAAGAAGCACCTAACCCTACCTGTGGAGGCCTCCCGGTCCAGGGACGGTTAAGCCAGTCCAAGAGACAGCAGAGTTGGTCTAGTTGGCTTATCAGAATGACAGGATCAAAAGGATGGACCAACAGGTACTCCTTCATCCGGCCCTGCCAAACCTATGTCCCAAATGGCCCTCCAATCCATCCACTTCTCTCCACGCCCACTGCTACTACCCGTGCTGGTCTCCCTGCCTTTGGTCTCACCTTCTTCCTATCTAGTCTCCACACGGAAGTCACTTTAATAGTTGGTTACACGTTACTCCCCTGCTTGCAGCTCTTTGATGGCTTCCTAATGCTCTCAGGATAAAAGCCAAACTCTTTAAGGGACCCAAGGATTTGGCTGTGCCCACATCTCTGCAGGCCCAGCCATTCGCCCCCTGGATTCACTATACTCCAGCCATGCTTGCTTCCTTCTGCCTTTGGAATACATCACAAGTCCTGTCTCCTTGGGGCATTTGCTCCTGGCACTCAGACTCCCTAGGATGTCCTTTGTCCTCTTGTCTGACTAGTGAACTCTTAGTCACTCTTCAAACTTCCCTCAAGCATCTGTAAATCCTTCCTGACTGCACAGGCCACCCAGTCAAGCTGATCACTTCCTTCTGTGCTTCCCCAGCTCCTTCTGACAACATCGATCTAGCATGGCGGCCATCACCCTTTATTATTCTAGATGGTGAGTTCAGGGAGGCCAGTGCTCTGCGTGAGTCATCACTGGAGCATGGAGAGCAGCATAGGGGATTTGCAGAAGGAGAGGATTCTGGAAGCTGTCCTCTTCCTTTTCTTCCTGGATTTTATCAGGTAGAAAGGAGGTGACAGTGTATTTGTGAATATGTGTTAGGGGTAAGAGTGGGGGGTTTATAAACAGTCACTTTACTTCATCTTTGTCTCTTGCCAATAAGAGTTTCTGCGCTTATAGTCTGGTGGCCAGCATCTAATGCCTTCCTGCTCCCATCCCCCACCTTGGACTGCTGGTGGCCACGGATGTATTTGGCTTGGCGTCCTAGCTCTTAAACATAGTCACTATATGACCTAGGGTGTGTCACATCCCCTCTCTGGGCTCCCTTCCCCGTCAAGAGCTCCTAGCTTAAAGAGAGAGAATGTAGAGGACACAGTGATGAATTTGACGTAGGGGTGAGGAAGAGGGTAGCCTCTCCCTCCCAAGGCCAGCACTGGGAATGGGCAAGCCCACTCCAGAGCCCTCAGGCTGCATGGGCCAGCTAGAGAGCACAAGCACAAGTGTTGTCCCAAGCCATCAATGGCCAGTCAACAAGGGGGGCCCATCAGCTAGGCCGCCCCAGGGCCTCGAGCTCTCCCTTGTCCCAGGTGATTCAGCCCTGCCCAGGACAGATCTGCCACGACAAGGACAGCCAAAGGGACCAGCCTTTCCTCAACTCCTCCCTCCCTGCCAGACTGCCAGGCCCTGCAGCTGATCTCGCCTGCAAACGGGTTTGACTCGAACGGTAACTGCCCTGCCCTACCCTGCCCTGCCCACCTGTTCACTGCTCAGGCACAAACCCCCTTCCCTGGCAGGGCCACCACAGCCATCTCAGTCAGGTTTCAGTGCTCCTGCCAACTTCACCAGCCTCCTCTTTGACTCCTTGTCCTCAGGCACCTAGACCCAGACACATCAACTGCTCTCATACCAACAGGCCCCTGCACAAGATGTTCCCTTGGTGGTGACCTCCCAGCCACTCTCATCTGCAACATTGGCTCCTTCATAAACTTCACCTTGGTCTAGAACTTCAGGGCCAAGACCCTGGTGGCTGCTGGATGCCCATAGCCTGGGCTCTACCCTTGCCTCGCCTGAGCTTGGCCCTGTCCCTCTCTACTCTCAACTCCTCTTGTGCGGCGGCCCCTCTCTCCAACTCCAAAGCTGGCCTAACGATGGCAGAGTACTCCTGAAGCCCCCAGCTCAGGTAGTCTCCCCACAGACAAGCAGGCCCTCAGCAAGGTGCTACTCTGAGGGTAGACGTGCTGCCTCTAACTAAGGAGGGTGGGGCCAGGCTGGTCTGCCTGGGTAGGCAAGAGGCCTGGAAGGCAAAGGCAGGAGTGGAGAGGTCCCCTATGCCGCTGGGGCCTGCAACCCATGAGCAGGCAATGGAGACATTCTCTTGGAGGACAGGTTGAAGCAAGCAGATGAGAAGGGGGACAGATGGCTGTTTGGGAAGAGCTGGTTAGCAGTACCCCTCAGCTCTAGGGAAGTCCCATTCTGATCTCCAGGCCTGGGAACAAAACTCAGGCCCCAAAGCCAACCCAGGCAGAGTGTCCCCACACCAGAATGGACTGGAAATGAACAACTGACCCAAAGTGCCATTGTGCAAATGGGGAAACAGAGGCGCAGAGAGGGATGGCATCAAGCTGTGGCCACACAGCCAGTCTGAGGCAGAGCTGGGACTAAAAACCAGGGCTTTAATTGCTCTGAATGGAGCCCCCACCCAGCCAGGGTGCTCAGGTTCATGTGTGGGGAGGCCTGGTCTCCTGTTTGCACCCTAATCCCCTCCTTCCCTCCCTTCCAGGGCCCGCCCTGCTGCCTCATACTCCTAAGCTCTTCAACCAGTTTCCACTTGCTGAGTGACTCTACTGGCTCTAAGAAGGGTGGGTACCCTGGGGAAGGGGTCCCCAGGAGTGGCTGCACCCACAATGACCCCTTAAGAGCCCCGAACCTGCAGGGCCAGCACATGGGGTGAGACCTCGCCTGCCCGGTCTTGCATTTGGAGACCCCCCTGCCCCGCCCTCAGCCTGCACTTGTGGCTAAGGGACTGGGCTGGTCCCTCTCCCTGGCAGGTGTGCATACTCAGTCACCAAATGTCCCCTTTGGGCCTCCTGTCCCCCACTGCACTGCCACCTCCAGTGCTGGCTTGGAGCAGCTCTCAGTCGGGTGGGGAAGGCAGACCAGTTCAGCTCCAAGGGGACAATCCATGCTCTGTGGACAGTGGCTCCACTGGGAGAAGGGAGGTCATACAGGCAGGCCCCCCTGGCCACAGGGACTTTTCCCATCCTTGCAGCCTGTAGTCCCCACTGTCTTTTGAATCTACTACTTTGAATAAGCCCAGGAAACAGTCTGCCATCAGTCTTGGCCTGTATGACCTGATGCCCCAGAATGCAGACTGCCTTTTGTCTCTGGCTCAGAAGCAGCCTCAGGCCAGGCCTCCAGAGCACGAGTGCATTAGCCCAGCCAAGGCCCCGCTGGCAGATAATCCCCACATGCCCTGAAGAATGGCTTTTTGCTGCTTTAAGAATCATCCACAGATCGGAAAAAGAATGTTCTAATTGGAAAACCTCCCCGCCATGGTTTTCCGGAGTTTTAGTACAGTTGGCCGGCAAGGAGGCTCCTGGGATGAGGAGGAAGGGAAGTCATGAGGAGGAGACAGTGGGCTCCCTGCCCAGCGCCCCCTCATCCCTGGAGCTCAGCCACTCCCGCCAAGGGGCCATGCTGAGGGTCCGGCCTGTCAGCAGCCTGGGGAATCCAGAGGCCGGCTGGCCCAGCTGGGAGCCACACCCCTGAGCTGGGCCCAAGCCCCACCCCCCAGAGGCCCGCTGCTGTCTCAAAAGCAGCTTGGGCTCCAGGACCCTCTGGTAGGATTGATGCCCACTGGGCATTGTGAGCACAGACCCTGAAGAGGAAAGGTGTGGAAGCCACCACCTGCTGAAGCCAGAGTTGGTGTTGGGGTCTGTGTGGCTCCCCCAGACCTGAGCGGGGCCCTAGGCTGGGGAACCTGGCAGGGGGATGCAGGCTGCACGTGGGGGGGAGAAAATGGATTTCTGAACAGCTAGATCTGTCCGGTGAGGGAGGGAGCTCTTACTCAGGGGCCCTGCTAAGCCTGGCCTGGCTAAAGTGCTGGCTGGGGGAGCCAAGGCCACAGCAACCTGAGGGGCTGTCCAGCTCCAGTAGCTGCTGATTTGTTCCTTATGGTTAAGCATTGCCTTTGCACTTAGGAAATGCCCACCTGGGAAGGGCAAATGCAGTGGATCCCTGAAACTCCTTCACACAGGAGAGTCAGGTGACTGCAATTCGCCTCTTGCAGGATGTATGCTTCTTCATTAGTCTTTTCTGGAAACCTCCCTCTCTAGGTGCTCAGCCTTTGAGAGACTGGAGGGGAGAACAGTCCAGAAGTTGCCTCCCTGTCCATATGAGCAGGACCAAGGGGCTGCTGGCCAAAGCCCCCTTGATGGAAACTCAGAGCTTCTCAGCATAAAGGGAAGGGCTGGCTCTTATCACCTTAGAAGGGCCTGTCCATTCCACTTGGCCCCAGTAAGCTGTACTTGTATGAAATCGACCAAATGGCTCTAGGCTCCCTATATTGTGCCCTCTGCCCTCACCTGCCCTGTTGTGACCTGTTATGAGTACTGCAGCTTCCTAACCATCCCATGTCTCTAGAGCTTTACTGGCCATTACAGTTGCCACTGGCCCCATGTGACTATTTACATTTCAATGAATGACAGCTAAATAAAATGGAAAATTCAGTGCCTCAGTCACAATAGCCACATTTTAAGTACTCAAGAGCCCCTATGTGGCACAGCACAGAGAGAATATTTCCATCATCACAGAAAGTTCTGGTGGACAGAGGCACTCTAGCAGCTCCACTTTTTCCTTAACGGAAGCTGGACTCCCTCCACCAAGCAAGGACCCCTGCAACCTCACCCAGGGGAGGATTTCCCTTTTCCCACACCCCACCTACCTCTGGATAGACTAGTCTGCCCTTGGATGAAAACCTCTCCCTCAAGGCTCAGGCCAACTGGCTAACACACCATCCAACATTCAGGCAAATCTTCACATCTGGCTCTTTCTTCCTTTCCACCCATACCTCACTGGATGTGAGAAAGTGACTGGGAGGACGGGGGCTACATAGCAATGAAGTGGAGTAGTGAGTGTGTGACTTCAGCATCCATGCCTGTGGACCATCCCTTCCAACCCTCAGATCTCCTACTTCTCTGAACTTGACATCTCCGAAGACCCTGTCAACTCCACTGTAGCCACCTCTTCCCACAGGTGCAGCCTGCATCCTCTGGAAAGCCTTCCACTTTTTCACCCTACCTCCTCTCTTTCTAGCGGGCGAGTTCAACTACTTCCCAATGAAAGGTAGGATAACTGTCTTTCCAACTCACAGGGAGCTCCCGCCCGCTACCTCCTCTACGTTCTTCCTATGCATCAACCCTTTCCCCTCTTCACTTCCCTCCCTAACCAGCTTAGAGTCAATGGCCCATCACTGTAACAGCTCTCTTGTCAACATCCTAATCTCCCTTGCTCTACTGTCCCTCTGTCACCTCCACCTGACACAGCATCGAATCTGGACAAATATAAACATCTGCTTTCTTCATACCTGCCCCAAGGCGTTGATGGTGCTGGCAAAGGTCGCACAGTACAGAATGGTGCCAATATAAGTTCCTGGATTTCACCCCTTCTCACCTTGACAAGGATTTCCCTCTTTGGAGTTATCCCTTTCTCTTCTGCATTATAAGAATGTCCACTTCATTTGGAGCATTCTCGTAAACATTGAAAAAAGAAGAATCTCACTTGACCCCACTCCCACCTCCAGTTAGTTTCCCATTTCTCTGTTCCTCTATTGAGCAAACCTCTATGAAAGAGTTGTTCAGATTCCCTGTCTCTACTTCCCCTCCCATTCTCTCATAAACCCATTCCCATCAGGATTTCAACCCTGACACTCACTTAAAATTGCTCTTGTCAAGGTTATGAACAATCTCCATGTTGCCAAACCCACTGAGTGCTCACATCTTTGCCCTCTTAACCACAGTGGATCACTCCTTCATTCTGGAAAAACATGTTTCTCTTGGCTTCCCTGACACTCCACTTATCTGGACATATTGAAGATTAGGAGCACAGACTCTGGAACCAGATTGTTTGGGTGCAAATCCTGGCTGTGCCAATTAATAGCTGTGTGACCAAGGGGAAGTTACTCGCCCTCTCTGGGTTTCTATTTCTCACCTGTACAGTAGAGGTGAGACTGCCGGCATCTACTTCCTGGCATTGTTGTCAAGGTTACATGGGACAGCACACAGAAAATACTTAGAGATGCTCAATGAAATCACCACATGGATGTTGATGGGGTTCAGGATACGTTACCTCAAAACATGGAACCTTGGCATTTTAAAGATTCTAAGATGAAGGAGTTTGCGAAAATGGCAGAAGGTCTCTCTGACCTTCTTCCCTTCCTTCTCCCCATCCTTCCCCATCCTTCTCCCCGGAAGCAGGACGTAGGTCCTCATGTGAGAGGTGTCCTCCCCATACCTGGAGGACAGGAGTATCCTTATTTCCAGGGGGCGTGGGGGACGCCAAGAAGAATCCGAAAAAACAGGCCTTGCTAAGTTTGCCCCAGTTTACTACACTTACCTCAAACTCTCTGTCCTCCCATGACTTTCCACTCTTCATCAAACCTAGTATAAGAACACTCAGATTTAATCTTTTTTTTTTTTTTGGTGGGGAGTCTTCATTTTCTTATGAAGGATCCCATGTAACATAAAACTTATATTAAATGTGTATGCTTTTCTCTTGTTAATCTGTTTTTGTCAGTCTAATTTTCAGACCCAGCCAGGGACCCTAAGAGGGTCAAGGAAAGCTTTTTCCTCCCCTACAATGTCTAAGGGTCAACTCAAACTAGACATGTTCAAACAAAGCTCTTGTTTCCTACCCCACACCCTCCAAACCTCTCTTCTCCAATTCTTCCTCATCTTTATCAGTGGCACCTCCCAGGTGTGCAGGCCAAAGGCCTAGGTGGCTAACTGCATTTTCTTTCCTTCCCTCATCTCTCACATCCAATCAACCAGCAAGTCTGGATTGCAGCTTTACCTCCAAAATACACCCAGAGCCTGACCACTTCTGCCCACGACCACTGCCACTGCCATTCTAGTCCAAACCAGAATCCTTGCTCACCTTCTCCCTGGACTCCCGGCTTCCACTCTTGCTCTGCTGAATCTACTCTCCACGAATCAGCCAGAGCGATCTCCCCTTGGGTTCTCAGTCTGAGTGATAAGGTGACTCCATTCACCCAGCTGTCCAAGCTGGAAACTGGGGTGCCACCTGAGATTTCTCTTTCCCTCTCCCCATCCAGGTCTGGGGCCTTCTGTGGCTCTTGCCTCTTCTCCCAATTCTCAAGCACCCAGCTCCCAGCACACTGAAGCCATACTGTACTTCTTGCTGACCCCCACATAAGCCTTGCTCTCTGTCTCCAAACCTTACTGTTGACAGAGGTCCCCCTGCCCTGGTTAACTCTTACTATGCTTATGCCTCTAGCAGGAAGTCATCTCTAACCACCAAGGCCCAGTTAAGTGTCTCTTCCTGGGCTGCACTTCTGCCCCAGCCCTCATTACCCTGCAGAGTCACTGTCTCCTGTTTCTCCTCCCCTCCTCCCGCATGTAGGAAAAACATCTCATGCTCACTCACTCCCCCAAGTACCTGGTGTGGTGTCTGAGTGGACACACTAGGAATCTTTGCCAAATGAATGAAAGAAGGAATAAATGTTAATTTCAAATGCAGTGTATGATCAAGGTAGTATTTCAAATCAGTGGATTAAAAGTGTGTCATTCAATAGATGATGTTGGAATGACTGGCCATGTGGGGGGAAAAAAGCTGGATTTCCTACCTCACACTCCACACAGAAATAAACTCCAGATGGCTCAGAAATTTAATGTAAAAAAAAAAACCATAAAAGTACTAGAAGGAATCCTGGGGTGGGGACAGTCTTTCTAAGTATGTCATGAAAACCAGAAACCATAAAAGAAAAGACAGAGAAATTAAAAACTTCTGTATGGCAAAACCCACCATAACTGTCATTAGACAAATGACAAATGAGAAAGAGTTATTTGGACCACATATGACAGTATGACAGCAAAAGGCTTAATCTTCCTAAAATAAAAAAGGGCTCCTTTCAGAGCAGGCAATAGGAAAATGGGCCAGCAAAGAAGGGAACAGACAATTCACAAAAGAAGACTAACCAGAGTCCATTAACACATGAAGGAAATGCAGCTATTTCCACCCCTCCATCAGCTATGTGGAAGGCAAAATGGATCTGCAAAACCTGGGTTACCTGAGATGTGGGAAAATGGTCACACCCATGCCCCAAGGGCCTTACAGGTGGAAGTATTCATTGCTGTGACCTTTCTGGGATGGTGATCTAGAAAAATGTAACAAAACTAGTGATGAGGACTCCCTTTGACTCAGCAATACTGACATTGAAAAATATTTTTATTGTCTGACATTTTATTATGTGATAGATAAATGGCATATATGTATAGCATATAAAATGGGATGCATAGAAACATGTACCCCAGTCAGCATCAATCGACCCCTTCCACCCTTAGTCCTGATTCTTGGGACGACCTGTCCCGGCATGGGATGAAAGGCCAACTTCTCTGCTTGTGCCCTTGATCTCATCTCCCGCCAGCTACTCAGGGACATCCCGCTTACATTTCTCCTTTCTCCAGAGTTATCAATTATTTCCTTTTGGCTGGATCATTCTGATCAGCATGCAAACATGCTGTAATTCCTGCAATAGTAAATAAAACTTTTTCTTGATCCCATCTTCTCTTCCGGCTACTCTCCATTTATTTCCTTTTCCCCTTCTCAGTAACAATCCTGGAGAGAATTATCTATACTCCCTGTCTCTGATTCCTGTCCTGTTTTTTGTTTTTCTATCTCTCCCAGCATTCTACAGAAATGGCTCTTGTCAAGGCCACTGGTGTTCTTCATGTTGTTAAATCCAATGGCTATTTCTCAGTTCTCATTTTACTGGACACAAGAAATACTCCTTCTGGAAACACTTTTCCCTTGGCTTCCAGGACCTCCCTCTTCTGCTTTCCCTCCTACCTCACTGGCTCCTTTTAGGTCTCCTTTGGCCCCTTCTCATTGTCCCTACCTCATGCAACCCCCTAACTTTGGAGGGATCCAGAACTCAGTCCTTGGAACTCTTCTGTATGATACTCATTTCCATGGTGATTTCTATCCACCTGCTGTCTTTAAATACCATGTGAAGGCCGGTGACTCCCAAACTTCCATCTCCAACTCAGGCTTTTCCCCTGAATTCCAGATTCTTATATCCCAAGGCCTATTCAGTATCTTCACGTGTATACATATTAGGCATTGTCCTTGGTGTCCCAAACCAAATTCCTTATCAGCCCTTCCAAACTCGTTCCATCTATAGCTATCCTCACCAAAGTTGACGGCCAAAGATCCTTCTAAGTGGCTTGGGCCAAAAACCTTGGTGTGATTGACTCTTCACTTTCTCTCACACATCACATACAATCTATCAGAAAGTCCTTCAGCTCCACCTTTCCAATAGATCCAGAAATCTCCCTACTTCTTTCCAACTCCACTATTTGGTGAATTTCTAGTTGGTTTGCTGTTGACAACACTGTCCTGAACATTCTTGTACACATCTCGACCACACAACCAAGGAATTATCTAGATGAATGGTTCTTAAACTTTGGTGGGCCTGTTGAAACCCAGAGTACTGGACCTCACCCCCAGAGTTCCAATTTGGTTAGGAATTCATAGCTACTGGTTGAGAAATCACACTTGGAGATCCATAGCTCTGGGGTATATTATACCCAGCAGTGGAGAGGTGGGGTCATAGGATACACACATGTTCAACCTGATAACAGAACATGGATTTTCCTTCCTATCAGCAGTGTGTGAGAATGCCCAGAGCTCCACATCCTTGCCAACACTTGATGCTGTCAGATGTGCTACTGTTGCCAATGTAGTGGGTATGAAATCGTAGCTCATTGTTATTTTGAGTTGTATTGCTGGCGTTTATGCTCAGCTGGCAACTGCATGGGGTGGGTGCGAAACATAAGTACTAGTATGCTCATTGCGACATTGTTTATGATTTTAAAAGAAGTCTAGGTTTCCATCAATACGTACATTCAAAATTACAACCGGATAATATGAAGCTGATCAAGATGTTGATTATAAGTCTCTAGTTATAGGCTTAGAAAATGTCTATAATATATTGTTGAACAAGAGGAGGAAAGCAGTTTACACAAGATACATGACAGCATGTATAGCGTGATTTCATTTCTGTAAAATTGTCTGAACACATTGAGAAACACCTCCAAGAATGTTGACACTTGTTATCTCTAGGAGATGGATTTTGAGTTACCTTTCTTTTCTTTTTTTTTTTAAATTTTCTGTAATGTTTGATTTTTTTAAAAAAATGTGCGTATCTCTTTTTTTAATCAAAAAAGTGATTTTCAAAAAAATACATTTTTCTATTTCTGTTTGTATATGCTAGAAAGTATCTGGAAGGTTTCACATGACACTGATCTGAGCAGCTGCCTCTACTCAGTGGGTTTGTGTGGGCTGAGTGGGAAGGTACTTTGAGTTTTTTTTTTCCATTCTGTACTCTTTGAATTTTTATGACAGTATTACTTTCGTAATAAAAAAAACACACACTAATGAAAACAAAAAAGAAAAGAGAGCTATTCTTAACACCCAAGCCAGCTCTGTCAGCCCCTGCCAGCCCCTGCCACTGCCGGCCCAGCCCAGCCCAGCCCAGCCCACCAAGCTGTGTGGAGGCCCCTGCTGACTTCACAAGGAGCCCACTCAAGTTGTGCCAGGCTGCCTCTGGCTGGGGAACTTTGGAGATGTGGAGCCAGGGCCAGTCGTTGGGCGGCCCAGGAGAGAGCAGCTCCTGCTTCTGGGTGCTGCCTTGAGCCAAGAGCAATGTGTCACCCCCATAAAGCTTGTGGCTGTGGGTTCCCCCACCCTCGGTGCTGGAAGGAGAGGCCAGCCCCTTAGAGGACCCAGAAGGAAACCATTAACACAACCAAGTAGCTGACTGACTGTGAGAGGCAGGCAAGTGCCAATAATGAACCTGTGTCTCTCACGAAGCACTTTTAAATCTGTAAAGGCCAGAGCTAGGAAGAAATACGTCTACAAAATCAGAACACGTAGCAATGGTGAACGTGAACTCATCTACAACGCACTCGTATGGCAGACTCAGGGATCGCCCCGAATTGACAAAGAATTAATCTGGTCTAAAACAAACAGAGACTCTACACAGCAGGGATGGGATGCACAATGGTACCATCCACGGCTGGACTTCTCTCGAGGGCCAACTTTCTCGAAGGTGAGCTTTCTCTTTACCGTAGGCTGTCTGCGTTATTGGCGACTGCCACCTCAACACACGTGCTCCCTTCACAGAGCACGTCATGTGGTTTTTCTCGGTCTCTCCCACAGCCCATGAGCTCTAGAAGGCAGAAACTGGCTGCCATTCGTCCCCTGCCTCTTTGTGACAGGCATGGGGGCTGGCACACACTGAGTGCTCAGTAAAGGCTGGGGCGATGGAATGGGATCATATCCAGTGTAGCAAGAAAAGGGAGATCACATTTCACAAATTCCCAGGTTTCAAAACTCAAGCTAGAGGGTGACAGCGGGTGTCCCCCGGGTTCACCGTCCAATCTGCAGTGGCCCAGCTTGTGTGTCAAGCCGGTGGCTCACATGGCTGGGTTCTAGGCCGAAGCACCCTCCTTGGGAAAGTGGGTTCCTCCCCAAAGAGTGGCTTGAAGGAAAGGACAATCTCTGGAATATATACTTTCTGCTTAACAAAACAGCCGCACAAAACCAAAACTGAAACCCAGTGCCCCATGCCCCCTCCCACTGTGGACAGCAGGGCAGCCAGCCTATTCTTGCATGATTACTGCATTTGCCCACTCTTAATGTTGGTGTGAGAATAATATTGGTTCACAAGTAGGAGCCCAGTACTTAGTGTGTTTTAAACACAAGTTAAATTGTGCTTTCTTAAGTTACATTTTAGAAGTCATACATCCTTGTTCTAAAAGAATGAAAATTGTGTAAGATTGTATGAAGTCACCTCAGAAGTTATTGTCGGAGCCCTAGCCCCTGCCCCTCTCCCTGTGATACAGGACTGAGAAAAATAACACCTGGAGGCAGGTGGTCCATGAACACAAGTATGTCCTAAGTCCTCACCTTGAGCCAGGGCTAGGTCCCAGGTGGCTCTGTCTTGTAGGGAGACAAAAATGGCCCAGAGGCTTAACAAGTCACTGAGTCCTGAAGCAAGAGCTAGTGTCAGAGGGAGGAGGAGCCACTGGGATGGAGTGGGAGCCAGTGGGGAGAGGGCAGAGTGACATTGGGGGGAAACTGAAAGAGAGTCCTGGGAAGAGTAGACTGAAGGGAAGTCTGGATATGGCAGAGATGATACCCATTTCCAGGGGATTTCCATGCTCCCTTGAGCCTCAGGTCTCAAGGAAGAAGGAGACAGAGGTGGAAGGTGAAATCATACTGTCCTGGGATGGCTGAGAGCTCCTTCAGGCCACAAGGGACATGGTCTCCTCTGTCAGTGATTGCAAAAAGGAAGGAAAGAGGGAGAGAGGGAAGGAAGGAGGAAGTCTGCTGTCAGCGAACCGCCATCATCAGATCAGGGCTCTTTGTAGTTTATTCCTACATGTAAAAGTTGGACTCACGGCAGTTTTTTCAAGACAAATAAGTCTTTAGTCTTTTATTATATTTCCCCAGGGAAAAAGGCAGGGGAGGGAGAGAGGGTCAGCATGTGTTTTAAAATAATAGAAGGAAGAGATAAGAATCTCCAGTGCCATAAACCAACCCTTCATGGGTGGTGGTGGGGCTTCTGCTCCATGGGCTTGGAAAGGAGGGGAAGGGGTCAGGAAGATGGTATGGGCGGGGCCCCCTCCCTATGAAGTCAAGACTCCACATCAAGCTAAGTAAATGTGGAGTCACATTCACCCGTCTTCTATTAGCTCATCTTGTGGCCACTTTGATGTAGGTTTCTTGCACCAGCAGAAATGTTCCTATGTGGCTGGGATATCCTTTCATCTCCTTTTCCCTGGTCCCCACTTCCAGCTTCGACAAGGGAGGGCCCCACCAGCCGTCTCCTCCCTCTGTTTGGAGGGGCTAAACTTTTTGGCCCTTCCACAGTGCAAAGAACAGGTGTGTGTTACAACAAGAAATGGGAATGAGAGAGGGCTTCAGGAATTAGAGAAGCCACGGGAAATAATGGGGGAAGGGAATGAGGTAGAAATCCAGTCTGAAGGGCAAGTAATGACATTGGTTTGGGAGATGGGGACACTGAGGTGCCTGCGTGACAACCAAGTGGAAAAAATGAGCTGGTACCAGGATATTTTGGAGCGGGGGCTCAGAGGAACTGTCTAGGGTGGAGGTTAATTATGTCAGGGCAGAAGCAGCTTTCGATGGCCCCCGGAGTTCACAGAGGGCATGCCCTCACCTAGGCCTTATGGGAAGGGTTGTGTGTGTTTAGAATGATAAGGAAGGTCAGGGAGGAACTCTGCCCAGCTCCACAAGGACGGAGCCCGCGAAGAAGGGGTCAGAGATCCGGTGTGTGCAGTCACATTTGTCAAGACTCACCTGATCACAAAGATTGGAAAACTACTCAAGCCAGCCTGAGCAGGGAGAGAATGGGCATGGCAGAAGAGGAGTGGGATGCCCACTGAGTATGACCTGCTTGCTTCCAAAATGGCGCCAGGAGCCATTTGGAAACAATTTGTTTCTACTAAGAGCTGGGGACTTTTCCAGCCCCTGAAAACTTGAGGCATTAAGTGCTCTCACAGTCTAAAGACAGCCAGCAACAGCTGTGGCCAGATACCTTCTACCAGGGTGGACAAAAGTGGCAATACAGGCCTCACGACAGTCCTGTGAAGTACATACTATGATTATTCCCATTATTACAGAGGCCCACAGTCTCACAGCTAGCAAGTGGTAGGACTGGGATTTGAGCCTGGCTGTCTCGCTCCAGAGCCTGGACTCCTAACTTCCACGTCTATTACCCCACTAGGTTCAGACTGCTCCGTTAACCAGTTACATGCAGAATGTGGGGCTGCCCTCGTCATATCAATAGTGAGGCTAATATTTATTGAAGGGTTACTATGTGCCAAGCACAATACTAAGTGCGTCTATTACTGGGTGCCCTGGGAAAAGCCTCTTGGGGGACTTGGCCCCCTTCCTTTCTGCCACTTGGTAAGGTGGCTTTCTTCCTTTGGTCAAAATTAAATTACTGGCATCTCGAAGGCTTAACTATAAGAGAGGCTGATGCAACTTGTTTACACCAGAGTTTAAACATCTGTGGAAAATGCCACATTTGAAAAAAAGTATGTGATTGGCTTTTATCAGGATGTTTCTAGCAAGATCAGGAGACGACTTAAATTTGGATAGCCCAACCTTGAATAGCTGGCTGCTTCCAAGGAGAGCAAGGACTACTACACTTCACCAGCCCCTCCAGGAAATGCCCCATGGCCGTCTGTCTTTGGTGAGGGGGTGGGGGAAGATGGTGGCTCAGTGCCCGCTGAGGCTCCTGGCAGAAGTGTTGCTCTTCCAAGGAGTGAGCAAGGCACAGCTGGTCCCCCAGAACCCCAGATTGCCCTAGGAAATCCACCCTCGTTCCGCACAGGCCATCAGCACATTTGGGCTCCTCTGGGAAAGGCAGAGAAGCAGCGACCCTTTCCTCCCCTATAAGCTAGCATGTTACCAGTGGTCAACATGAGGACTGAAGGTCAGAGCCATAATGTCATTGGCCCAGGACCACGTGGCTCAGGAGTGGCTGAGCTGGGGCAGCAGTCCAAGGCAGTCAGAGCCCTTGAGGAGAGTAACTAACTTCCCCAGGAGACATAGCTGCCTGGCTCTGAAAGCCCTAGAAGGCATGAGAGGCTGGGATAACTTTTGAAACTTGCACATGCCCAGGCTCCACCCACAGAGTTCCTGATTCTCAGCTTAGAAATGAAGTCTGACAATTCATATCTTTAACAAATTTCCCCGGACGCGCAGGTATGCTGCAAAGATTGAGGACTGGCTCCTGAGTGAGGTGGGGCGTCTCGGGGGGAGTAATGGGGTGGAGCCAAAGCAGCTGTGAGGCCAAGAACCTTCCTCAACTCAGTTTCTCAGCCTTGGGTCCTGTGACATGAAGGTGTCAAAGATACCAAGGATATGAAGGTAATTGAAGGATGTGCACATTGATTTAAAATGCATTTCATTAGACAGTTTGACTGCTACTGGTCTCAAATTGAATGTCATCATTTACGTTAATGCCAGTTGGCCCTGCAAGACTTGGTTTGCAATGGCACCCCTGTACCAACACCCTCGGTCATGATATAAGATTCCTTTGCCTCTGGCCATTTGCTTAATATTTTGTTGAGTTTTTTGTTTTGCTTTATTTTGTTCCTTTCTGTATTTATGTTCATGAGTGGGATTGGTCTGTCATTTCCTTTTCCATTCTGTTCCTGTTAGAAAACCATTCTTCTCTTAGTGTCTACAGAGTATTGTTTGTGTAAGACTGGAAATTTTTCCTTGAGGACTTGGTGGGTGTCATGCAGGACGGCCTGCAGGGTCTCTGCTCCCACTCCCCACACAAGAACACAGGACATGGTGAGGCCAAAAAGGAACACCCACGGAGCCATAGGTAGGGGAGTCATATCACTATATTCTCACTGGCGGCTGGGTTGGAGACATAGGAAGCAGGAGCCACATGATCCACAACCTGCCGTCCGCTTCTCTGCCAACCAACCTCACTTGCTAGCTGCAATCCACCGTGCTAACTGCAATCCGCTCTTTCTAGCTCAGCCACCATCTTCTTGCTAGCCCCCCATTTTCTGCTAGCGTAGCCACGGCAGTTATACTAGAGGCCAATGGCTCACTGGTTACAGCTGACGGCCAACTAGCCACAGCTGATGGCCATCCAATCACAGTTGATGGCCATTTACTACCTGAGCCAGCACCTTTCCACGTGAGGCTGAGAGCCTGGAAACTGTTCTCTGGGACTCTGTCCCCGCAACTTCTGAAACCATCTGGGCCTGGAAGTTTTGTTTGGGGGGAGGTGTATCAGTCAGGTTCAACCAGAGAAACAGAATCAGTAGGAGCTATATACAAGATTTATTGCCAGGAATTGGCTTACATGACAGCGGGGGCTGGAAGCCCGAAATCTGTAGCCCAGGCTGTGAGGAAGGGCAAGCCAGAACCCTCTGGCAGGAGGGGAAGCTGCCTTCCACAGGAGGAATTTCTTCATCAAAAAAACCTCAGCTCTGCTCTTAAGGCCTTTCAATGGATTGGATCAGGCCTACTCAGATTATCTAGGATAATCTCCCTGAAAGTCAATTGATTACGGGCTTTAATCACATCTATAAAATACCTCCACAGCCACACCTAGACAAGTGTTTGATTGAGTAATTGGGGACTATAACCTAGTCAAGTTGGCAAGTAAAATTGACCATCATCCCATGAGGTGGGGGGAGGGGACAGACTTTTAATTGCTGATTCAATTTTTAAAGGGTCCTTTTCAAAGAATAAATTTTGGTTTTGTCAACCCTCTCTACTGTATTTTTTCTTTTTCATTAATTTCTGTCCTTACCTTCATTAATTCATTCTTTCTTTGTGTTTATTGATCCTCTCTTTCGAATTTCTTGAAAGGGATACTTAGCTCATTAATTTTAGCCTTTTCTCTTTTTGAACCACACACATTTGTAACTAAAATTTCCCTCTAAGCATGACCTTGACTGTATGCCACAAATTTTGATATGTAGCATTTTCCTTATTAAAATACTCAAAATATTTCAACTTTGCATTATGATTTTTGACCTATAGTTGTTTAGAACCATGTTACTTAATTTTAAACATGCCAAGAATTTTCAGCTATCATTTTCTTATCAATTTGTAGCTTAATTTCATTGTTGTCAGAGGGTATACACTATATGATTTCAGTCCTGTTCTCTGTAGATATTTTTTAAGTTTTTCATTAATTTCCTTAAACATAATAAATGTAGCTCTTTTACAGTATATGTCTGATAAGGAATGGTGTTTGGGAGGCACCCACCACACGTGAGCCTAGGAAGGTGGGTGAGAGCTGAACTGTGGAGGATATTGAATGTCACTACAGTGCTAGGACATGTTATTGGAGGTAAGTATTGCCCGCCCTTTCGTCACTTGTATACTATCCTCACCACTGTATTGCCATGTCCTAGTACCACATGTACAATGCTTTACTTAAAATGTGTTATTTAAATTGTCTCACTCTTTAAAACTCACATATATTTACGTAAAAGGTGAACTTTATATTACTATTATAAATGGAAAACTAGTATTATTTGTCATAAATAAAAGGTATCCATAAAAAGAGACATTATAATAAAAAGGGAATAATATGGCATATTACCTAAAAGATTGCTGCCTGATGAATGAATGCTTTAAGGCTGAGGCCTGCTTTTTTATTCTTAACATAGAAGATTTTACAAGCAAGTATTTGAGGATCTAGTGATATGCTAGCATCACAGTGAAGGGCAGTAGGAAAAGGATGGACTTTCTAATAAATACTATCTGTAACATGACATTAAAAACACTTTTCTTACCTTTTACAGTGATCATTTCAAAAATCATCAATGGATGCTAAATCTAGGGGAGGGGGCAAGTTTTATGCAAATTATTTGCATGGTTTTGAAGTATCTCCTGCAGATTGCTTATTAATTGTAAGGGAGAAAATGTAACTATACAGGGAAGAAATTGGCTATCACTTTGACTGGGTGATCAAAATTAACATCATCTAGATGACACCTTACAAGGACACATCACTTAATTTGGTATCCACATGAAAAATAATGTTTATGGATTCCTACCACATATCACATCGTATAACAAAATTAATTCCAGACCAGACCTATAGACCTAAATATGAAAGGTAAAACAACAAAGCTTTTTAAAGAAAACCATAGGAGAATTTCTTTGTCAACTTGGGGGAATCAAAGAGTTCTTAAACACGACATAAAAAATGATAAGTATAAAATAACAATTTGATCAATTGAATTATATGAATATGAACTTCTGATCATCAAAACAGAATGTTTTGGACTTCCAGCCTTCAAAACTGAGCGACAGTACATGCCTATTGTTTAAGTCCTCCAAACTATGGTACCTTGTCATGGCAGCCCCAGCGAACTCATAAGGTATACACTGAACACAATTGTATTTATATGTTCAACAAAGGCATACACAAGAATAGCCATAGCAGCACTGTTTATAATAGCCAAACATAGCCCCATGCCTGTTAGAGTAGAAAGAGCAAGTAAGTTGTGGTGTCTCCACGTACTGTAATACTCTACAGCAGGGAGAATGAAACTACAACTACAAACATCTGGATGAGGTCTCAACTCTAATGTTGACAGAGAGAAGCCAGACATGTAAGAGCACATACTCTGTGGCTCCGTGTATGTAAAATATAAAAATGGGCAAACGTAATCTCTGCTGCTCGATGTCAGGATAATGGTTATTCTTGGGGATGTAGTGAATAGGAGGGGACCTGGCCGGGGGCCTTCTGGGGGGCTCTTACACAGATATGTTCTCTTTGTGAGCTGTCATCAAGCTGTACTTTTATATGATATGCACAATCTTTTTAGTGTCTATGTTACTTCAATACAAAGTTAAAAAAACACAAGAGCACCAAATCCAGAGTTTTGTTTTTCATAATCTGAAAGACTAGAAGAGGATAAAGCAGGGATTGCCTTCCTTTCTTTGTTATTGGATAACGATGGCCTTTGTACCACCGATGGTGTTCCAGCCCATCTGCCGGGACACACAGGTGAGGGCCAGAGCAGACCTGCCTGCTACGCAGAGCCCCTATCTGTTGGGTAGGGGATGAAGGGGAGCCAGAATGGAGTCAGGGAGACCTGGGATGGGCTGTTGCCGTCATCTGTGGCAGAGTCGAAGGCAGAACTACAGTTGTGGTCCCCTCACTCTGTGCCTGTAGCATGCACACTGTCTATCCATTGGGGACCCTGCTGCAGTTGGGACAGCCCCAGCCCTGGCCCTCCCTGACATGACCCGCAGGCCTTGGTCTGAATGTCTCCCCACTATGACTTGGGGCAGGCTCCTGCCTCCAGGTCTGGTAAGCAGCTACTTGCCTTCTGGGGTCCTGAACATAAACAGCAGAGGGAATCTTCTTCTTCTGGGTTCTATGAGTCAGCGGGTACACAGGCCCTTAGGGTCACAGAGCTCCAGAGGGTCATTCTGTGGAATAGTTGAAGGTATATCTGAGGTTTTGTAGGCTTTTGTTTAGAGCTGTCAATAAGACCATTTCGGAGATACGAGACAGCAGACAGGTGTGTGGAACACACACACGCACGTGCACACACACACACACACACACACAGACACACACAGTCATACGCTAAATCACAGAAACCATTTGGGCCATGTGTGCTTGATTGGCCAAGAGTGCCCACAGCTGACCATTCTGAAGCCTGTGGAGCCAAGGGAGGTAGGGGGCCTCCCGGGCTTACGTTCCATGGGATGTTTGGGAAAGGCACAACATGTCAGCACAAGACGAGGCTCAGAGCCCAGCAGTCACCAGACTTTGCTTGTGGCTAAATCTGGGCACATAATGGAGATGATGTCACTAGAGCTTCACGTTATTTCATCCAATTAACCAAGGGATAATTAGTATGTCCAAAGTGCTTTGAAGCTGAGCAGCCGCTGGCTGTTTATTCACAACTGGGTGAAAGTGTGAGCCTACTAGGAGACACTTGTGAAAGTGTCTGTAGGAGTGTCCTGGGGCTGCCACAATAAAGTGCCACAGACTGAGGGGCTTAGAACGATAGACATTTATCCTCTCCCCATGCTGGGGGCCTGACGTCTGAAATCAAGGTGTCAGCAGGGCCGCTCCTTCAGACACCTCTAGGGGAGGGTCCTTCCTGCCTCTTCCAGCTTCTGGTGGCCCCAGGCGTCCCTGGGCTCGTGGCCACACCACTCCAGTCTGTGCCTCTGTCTCCATCTGGCTTTCTCCCCTGTGCCTGTGTCTCTGTTTCCACTTCTCAGAAGGGCAAAATCATATTGCATTAGGGCCCACCCAAATGACCTCATGTTAACTTGATTACATCCACAAAGACCCTGTTTCCAAATCAGGTCACATTCACAGGAACCGGGGGTTCGGACTTCAACATACCTTTCAGGGGGACATGAAGCAACCCATAACAGTGGCCATCTGATCTCCAGTAGCCTACAAGTGCTCCATTCTTGTGAGTTTCCCTCCCTCATTCCTTTGTTCCTCAGCTGAGGAGGGGACTGGCATTGTAATAGCTCTTCTTTCACGAAGGGACTTTTCTTCTTGAACCGATCTTACCCCTCCACAGGTCTTGGCCCCCTTATGTGAACAATGGGAGGGTGGGCCTACGGGCCCTCACTCTGTTCAAACACTGAAGCAGAAAGGTCAGGCTGAGGGGGTGATAGACTGTGGCCCCAAAGGGCTCCTGGGCAGGGCCTGACTATTCCCAGACCAACTCGGATTCATGGAATTTGGGTCCTGGAGGATGCCTTCAGCCCTGGGTCATTCCTGCTTTCTCATTATGGCTGGGTTCTTGGGCCAGGGGCCTAGCAGAGCGGAAGCCTCCATTCAGCCTCTGAGCTTCACTCCCCCAAACGCTAATCCCAGCCCCAAACAGTGCACAAAGAGGCATGTCCAAATCCCAGGGCCTTGAGGTGGTGCTGGGACAAATACTGGCTCACCTGGGCCACTGGCTTCTCAAGCCTTTCCAAACCCGCCCTGCAGACCCACCCACATTTCTCAGCACCTTCTAAGCTAGCATCATCCTATTAGTGACCTCTGTACAGGTTTTGCAATCCTCAGCTGGTGCCAAACTAGCCCAGTGAATGATCGGAATAGTATTTGGCAGACGGCTGCAGGGATCCAGCACAGTTTGCTCGAAGCGCTTGGCCTGTCAGAGGTGGGTCAGGGCGTTGGGTAGGCAGCCCTTCGGCACTTTACCGAGGGGCTTGCCTCCCCCAGCCAGCTCGGCAGGGGCTGCCACACCCTGGATTCATGGCTGTGGAGCCTGTTGGGACTTGCCTACCCTTTGGTCCCCCTTCCAGCTGGAGGCCTGCCTCATACCTGGGCCCTTCCATGCCTCAACAGCTTGCTCAGCACCCTCTTCTGGTGCATCTGCCCATAGTGACGAGGCTTCAGACATGACTCTACCTGGCCACCTCCTAAGCTAGTTGCCTCACTACTTTGCACTCAGGTTTGGATAGAACCTCATGCTTGACTGGTTTTGCCAGGACACTCCTGCCCTGCTGACTAGCAGCCCAGAGGGGTCCCTTTCTAGATCTCACATACCTTATTAGCCACTGTGGAGGTTGAATAATGGCCCCCCAAAAGTCCACGTCTTGAGGAGAAAGAAATGTGCCAATGGAAACAGAAATTAAAGTGATGCATTTTGAAGATGGAGAAAGGTGTCATAAACCAAGGCTTACAGGCAGCCGCTCAAAACTGAAAAAGGGAAGAAAATAGGCTTCTTGTTTTCTCCCTCAGAGTTTCCAGAAGGAACTAGTCCAGCTAACACTTTGACTTCATCTCAGTGAAATCAATTTTGGACTTCTGACCCCCAGAATTGTAAGAGAATAAATTTGCATTGTTTTAAGCTACTACGTACGTTTGTGGTGATCTGTTTTAGTCGCATCAGGAAACTCACACATCCAGTATTCCCACCCAGTGTGCAGAGGTAAGGGGCTCAGGCCACTCACCCTGGGAGAGTAGACGGCCATTGAAAAAAAGAATGTTGGGCCAGCGGGCTGCCAGCCTGGAGTTGAGGTCCAGCTTTGCCCCAACCGGCTGTATGTCTTGAGAAAGCCCCACCTCCCCTGTACAAAGCAGAGAACATAATAAACAGGCTTGTTGTGAGGATCAAAGGAGAGAAGGCTGGTTTGTGTGTCTGTCCATCTGTATATTTGGGAATGTGCTGGCTGAGGAGGTGCTAAACAAAAGCCAGCCTCCCCACAACCTCCTGTCATGTCACTCAACATTCATCTTTGGCCTTTCCTCTAATCCCCTCCTACCAAAACCACTCAACAAACCTGGAGTGTCCACAGAATGACTAGCATCGTCCAGGGTGGGTGCTGGAAGGGTCCGCAAAGTCTAAGAAAACCTGCCCTTGAGAAGGCCACCATCAAAGAAGAATATGGATGGGATGATGAGGGAAGGATACGAGTTTCATGAACAGGTCGTGGAAATCTGCCTTGAGCACAAGTGTACCACCCACTGGCATGGCGCTTGTGACCACGTAGCCCAGTTGTAATGAATTGTGATTCTGCCATGAATGACTAATTCCCCCTCCCTTGCTGGACCCTGAGCTCCAGGAGGGCTCATGTCTAGACTGTTCACTGTGGAAACCCTGCCCCTAGCACAAGGCCACTTACACTGGAAGTGCTCAGTACATGTTTGTGACTGTTAGACCTCAGGGACAGTCCTCTGTTCACTGTCTGTGCATCTAACCTCGGCCTTCAGCTTCCTCAACTTCTCTGCAGCAGCTGACACTGCTGACCCGTCTCTCAATTCTTCCCCCCTCCTCCCTAGCTTCCCTGATGCCTTCGTTTTGAGTTCATTTCTTAATCCTCAAGGTCCCATCCTTCATCCTCCTGCTTTCCTATGACTTCAAGTTGCAGCGACAGGCCAAGACCCCTCAAATATTGATCTCTTGACTTCTAGAACTCCAATGTTTCAGACTCACTGTGGCCAGAATGCAAGCTTCCTAGTTATCTTTAACCGTTTCCTGTCCCTTAGCCCCACTTCCAATCAATCACTGAGTATTGTCCATTCTAGCCCAGAACCATCTCCACACTATGTCTTCTCTGTATTCCTATAACCAGTTCCCCAAGACAGACACATTTTTACCCTCTTTCCCCTGGACTGCAGAAGTAGCTCCCCACTGGTGCCCTCTGGTTCCTCACCCTGCACTCTCCCTGCACCATTCAAACACAAATTTCACCCTTTAGGGGGCCGTCAAGTTCAAGCTCCTCAATCCCTGCAACCTCATCTGCTACCATTTCTAGCCACAGCCCACGGTAGTTCTCTCGGCCTGGAAGCTAGAATGTCATTCCTCCTCTTCTAAAGTGGCCAAATTGGTCTCGTCCTGTTTTATTTTTATTTTTATTTTTTTTTCGTTAGTAGGCATCCTAATGGGTGTGAGGTGATATCTCACTGTGGTTTTGATTTGCATTTCTCTGATGACTAGTGATGTTGGGCATCTTTTCATTTGCCTGTTGGCCTATCAGTCACTCTTAGGCAGAAGTTGGAAAACTTTTTCTGGAAAGGGGAAGACAGTAAATATTTTAGGCTTGGTGGATCACACATTAACCAGTCAACTCAGCCGTAGTAGCACGAATGCAGCCATACACAATATACAAATGAATGGACATGCTGTATGCCAATAAAACTTTATTGACCAAAGTAGATAGCAAGTGAGATTTGACCCTGAGTTCCTAGATTGCGGACCTCTTCTCTTAAGGCAAGGAGCACTTGGGTGATTCCTTTTTCTGTGGGACTCTGAGGATAAGGGCTCTATCTCAGGCACTCCTGTGCCTTTTTGGACTTAGTAGGTGCTCAGTTAATATTTTCTGAATTGATAGTCCCCGCCCCCCCACCCCCATGGAGAACAAAGCCAGTGGTGTGTGTGTCTTCCAGAACCTGCTAGAGAAGGCATCTCGCAAGAGTTGCTGGGAGACAGGCTGCCCTCACCCTCTTCTCTCCTTTTCTCCCCTACCCAGGTCACTCTAGAAAAGTTCTCTGGGCCAAAGGAGCTAATGCGAACAAACCTCCTGGGGCTGAGTGGGTGAGAGGCAGATCTGACAAAGGGCTCTGATTTGGGCCCGCCATCATTTGGAGTCTTCCATGATCAACAACTGGGAAGTGCTGGTGAAGGAAGCTTGTAGTATCTCCCAACTTGCCTCTTTTCTTTCTATTCCTTACTATCTATTTGTGCTCTTTAAGCCATCCACGTTGGAGAGCCTCAGGTCACAGTCCACGTCCCTTCGTCCCCACGTGGACATCTTTGGTGCACTAGGCTGCATGAATCAAATGGGGAATGTGGGGTGCACTGGCCTGGGGGACCAGGAGCCCAGGGTCTAGTCCTGGCTCTGCTAACTGCCTGAGTGCCCTTGGCTGTGGCTTCTTCTCTCTGGGGCTCCCCCAGCTGGTCAATGTGGGTGTTGGTGGCTTTGTCCTCTAAAAGCCCTTACAGTCTCCTTACACTTACTGGGCACTTTCCCAGGAGCAGGCTTCGGAGACAGAGAAATTAATCAAAAGCCCCTGGCCTTTGAGGCGCGTAGTGGCTCGTGTGAGATTGGACAGGTAAGCCCACGATTACCATAGGACTAAGGAAGTGTTTGACGGCGATCAGGCTTTGCAGGAAGCCAGAAGAGAGACCTTCTTGAGAGAAAGCTGTGAGGAGAAAGCGATGTTGAAGCTAAGGTCTGAATGAAGAGGAGGTTGCGGGCCCAGCAGACGCACAAGAAGAGCTTATGAGCTAGCTTGCTGTTGGATTGGAGGGAGGGAGGGCAAGGGCAGTCACATGAAGAGGTATTTCAGTTCAGCGGAAGGGAGAACTTTCTGCCAGCAAGGGCTATCTCACACACCAAAGAGAGAGGAAGTCCAACACACCTCTTGTCAGTGGATAGAAATGCACACCAGAGCTTGGAGGGCTGTGCCTGGGGCCTCAACCATTCCTGTCCTGTCTGCCGAGCCAGCCTCCTCCTTAGTTTCCGTCATTCCGTTTTGGAGTGATGGACTCCACTGATGGCATAGCTGGTCACAGGCAAACCCTAGTCCAGGAACAATGCTGGTAAGGTCTGGGGGCCCCACTCTGGCTTCTGCCCCTCAGCTTGTCTCTCCTGGCCCCTCTCTCCAAAGCGGGCTTCCCTACAGCTCCTGGTCCCCACCCCACTGTCTCGAGTTTTGTATTGCGCCTGTCATGTTTGAAAAGCAGATGACAGCTACCGTGTTTCCCCGAAAATAAGACCTAGCCAGACAATCAGCTCTAATGCATTTTCGGAACAAAAATTAAGACCCAACCTTATATTATATTATGTTAGAGAAGACCTGGTCTTATATTATAGTAAAATAAGACCAGGTCTTATATTAAGTTTTGCTCCAAAAGATGCATTAGAGCTGATTGTCCGGCTAGGTCTTATTTTTGGGAAAACATGGTACGTGCACTTTCCTGCCAAATGATGCACGCTCATAGAGGCCCCAAAGGCTGCATCCAATTTGTGGGGCTCACAGACCTCCTGACCCCACACGTGAATAGCAGGCCCAGAACCTCTGCTCAGACCAGTCCTGCTGGCTACTCCGTCCCCCAGTCCTTGGGTTGTTTCCTTTTGTTGCCACTGTTACTCTAGGATTTCAGGCCAGGCAGGTGGGTACCTGTGTTTCCCCACTCTGTGCTGTAGGGACACTGGTTGGCTCTGTCCTCAAAGAACTCCTGACCTGGTGGGGGTGGGAGAAAGCACACAGAGAGAATATATACAAGGTCTGACAATTAAATTTGCGAACTTGTTGCAACGATGTTGCTAACCTTTTTTGATATCAGAGGGATTATTCATTATGAATTTGTACCAACTGGACAGTTAACCATGTGGAAGTGCTGAAAAGGCTGCGTGAAAGTTAGATGACCTGAACTTTTCACCAACAATGCATGGCTCTTGCATCACCACAATGTACCAGCTCACAGGGCTCTGTCTGTGAAGGAGTTTTTAGCCAGTAAACACAAACTGTATTGGAACACCCTCCCTACTCACCTGTCCTGGCTCCCAGTGACTTTTTTCTTTATCCAAAGGTAAAGGAAATATTGAAAGGAAGACATTTTGATGACATTCAGGACATCAACGGTAATGGGACGACAGCTCTGATGGCCATTCCAGAAAAAGAGTTCCAACAGTGCTTTGAAGGGTGGACAGGGCGCTGGGGTCAGTGCATAGCTTCCCAAGGGGAGTACTTCGAAGGTGACCATAGTGATATTCAGCAGTGAGGGATGTAGCACTTTTTCTAGGATGACTTTGGGAACTTAATTGTCTGACCCATAGTAAATGAGGCAAAAATCAAGACCCCCCAGGCTGGGAGCCCAGAGAACAGACAGTTTCCTATTGGGAGGATTAAGGTAGGCTTTTTGGGAGGAAAGAGAGCTGGCCCTTCTGGACCTGGGGACATATTGGGGAGAGTACATGGCAGGAAGCTGGGACAACCAGGGCAAGGGGATGTAAGACAAGGTGTGAGTGGTTTGGCTGGAGCACAGCAGGTGTGAAGCCCAGTGGAAGAAGCTGGAAAGGTGAGCTGGACACAGGCCTTGATGGACTGGCCATGGAATGTGTTCAGGACAAAATGAGGCCCCACTGAGTGTTTCTGGTAGAGGAGGCGCAGGATGCAGGTCTTTTGAGGAAGGATGCCCTGGATGTGCATAGAGGCTTGATCGGAGGCGGACACATCAGCTCGGCTGTCCCAGTACACCTGACCCAGGTGCGGCTGGGGCCAGGAGCTGAACTAGGTCAGCACTGATGGGGAGGGAGGAGGGACTGAAATGAGAGATCTCCCCAATGGATGTGCAGAACTGGGCATGGACTTTTAGCTGTCCCCTTCCGTCCGCCCTGATTCTACAGATGGATATGCCGTAGGAGAGGCACAGGCCTGGGGTCGATCTGCAGGGACTCATTTTAGGGAGGTGTGCTGCAAGACTCTCGGCCATCAGGAAAAGGACAGGGTGGGGTGGCCGAGGGACTTGGTGGCGCCTGTGAACAGGGTGCCAGTCCCACCCCCAGGGACTCAGTTCAGTAGGTGTGGGGTGGGGCCCCTGTTTCTAACAAGTTCCCAAGAGGTGTGGAGGTCAGACTTTCTCCAAACAAGTGGGCGAGTGACATAGGTTCAGGTCAGAATTGCAGTGCAGAGCAAGGTAGGGTAGGGTGCGTGGCCCTCTGCTCACTTGGGGCTCAGCGTCTGTCTGGAGGACCGCCCCACCCAACCACCTAATGAACTCAGTCTCACCTTTCTGATCTTCATGGACACTGCTTCCTGGGGAAGCCTCTGGTGGCTGTTCTGCCCCATATCCAACTGAGCTAGGTTCATTCGCAGCCTGCTCTAGCTCCGGTATCAGCCCACACGTTTCCTTCTCGCAACTTTCAAGTTTCCAATTATGTATGATTTGCATGGCCCCACTAGAATGTCAGCTGCAGGCTGCCTGTTTCATTCACTGAAGTCTGGGGAGTGCCCAACAAACATGTGGAAATGGACAGTCCGGAGTTTGACGAGGGACATCTTTGGTCAAGGCAGCTGCTAGCATTTTCTCAAGAAAGCTGGGAGGGCAAAGCTGAGGGCACTTTGGCACTTGGTGCTCCTCAGTGAGGTCTGCCAGCCTGTCTTCCAAGCGGAGACCCTCCTCCTGGCAGCTCTGAAAGCGGAGTCCTGTGTTAGGCCCTGGCTTCCTCCCTTCCTCTCACCCCCTTAGGCAATCAGGCAGCGAGCTCTGACTCCTTTCCAGGTGCTTCCACTAAGGCTTCATTTCTATTTCCATGGCTGCATCGCTGCTCATCTTTGTCGCTTTCTAGCTGGTCTCTCACGCTCCAGGCACAGTGGCTGGAATGAGTTTCTTGATTTTTGTCCTCTATTGCTTAAACTACCAGTGGATTCAAACCCCTGACTATAGGATCAAGTTCAGCCCCTTGGCATCTGCAGCCCTGCACCTCTTCAGCCTGACCGACCTCCCACGGCTCCATACCCATCCCCGCACCCCAAGCCAGGCTGGTCACTTCTGTACTTCACTGAATCTGAGAAAGACAACACACTGCTAATGAAACTATGACACGCCATTGACTGTGAACCTGACCTTTTAGCCTCAAATGCCACCACGGAGCCTGCCCCTACTGAGTCTCTGCATCCTTCAAGGTCCAACCCAATGCTGTCACCTCCTCCATGGAGGCTTTTTTGACAGTCTTGGCTGGAAGCCATGTCTCCTTCCTCTGAACGTATGCCACTTTGTCTGAAACGTGTGTATCATTTCCTGCCTGGTATTACAAGGACTTGTGGATGTACTTTTCAGTCCTCTATTCTAAGTGCCTTAAGACAAAGACCATTTATTTCTGTTGCTATTCCCATTACACCATCAGCGTAACAGTCTCCCCGCAGGTGGGGGGTCATGGTCATATCACGCAAACTGATTGGTGTGTGCAATATCTTTACTTTATTCGTCTACCCAGGAGCCTCCCCAATCCTTGGACAAAGGCAGAGAAGAAAACTAAAGGCTTTCAAATTACATGTCAATTAGCCTAAGAAGAGACCAGATCCTGTAAGCAGAACATCACCAGAAAATAGAGGATACCGAATCAGCACTTGTGCTAGGCCTTCTGGAAATTGGCTAGAAGGATTCTGTGAGCGTGAAGGCGCCCTTGCTGCACCAGCTCGTGGAGTTTCTGCTGTCATTTCAAGTAGATAAAGGAGGGTCTCTTCTGTCCCACCTTTCCAATGGCTCACTGTCAAGGTGCCAGATGTCCTATGTTAGGAGAGGAGCTAAACAGCAGAAATCGCACGCCACTGGCACAGACCACCACTGTGCCACTTAGGACAATGGCTGTGTTGATAAAGAGAAATGTGTCCAAGACAGAATGTTTTATGAAAACACAGTATAGGCAGGTACTGCAGGGGGGAGAACTTGGAAGCATGTAAGGAGGGAAAGAACCAGGGACTAGGGTGTGGGGGGCACTGTTGTTTAAGCTTTTAAAAAGTGTTTGCTCTAAACTGTCTAAAACCATCTATTTGAAATGTACACTTGAAGTCTCACCATGTGTTTATAACTCCTGCTTTTCTTCTAGGATATTTTTAATATGTGGCTCCTTGAACAGTCTGTGGCTTCTACTCTAGTACTGGTTTGCATGGAAATAAATCTAATTCCCCATCGTCAATTAGCAAAGGGGTTGTTTCTCCCCTACAGCTTCCTCGATTATGTACAAGGACACTGGGATGATAAGGAACCCGGGGAGAGGGGGCATGGTGGAAAGAGAACACAAAACGTGTGTTTGAAGCTGCCTGGTATAAGAAGTCCAAATCCGATCCTACAAAGAGAAATGGCTGCTGTTCTCTCCCCCCTTGCGGTCACAGAAGGGCTGCTTGTGCTCCCATCTAACTGGCGGTAAGGACCCAAGCTCAGAAGAAACTCACTTGAAGGAGGACAGTTTATTGGTCCACAGACAGCTGTCGGCGGGGAGACATGGAGTGAGGGCCCAGTCTCCAGGGCCTCACTTGACTCTCCGCAGGTGGTGGAAGCTCTGCACCGTTCTTTCCACGGCGTCATCCATGGTGACCAATGGCTGGTAACCCATGAGCTTTTTGGCTTTCTCGCAGCTGTAGTAGTGAAACGTGCCGGCCAGCGCGACCCGCATCGGTGTGAACGTGGGGTGGAGCTGGATGACAGGAGTGATCACCATGACCAGGAAGGACAGCAGGAGGGCCAGGTAGTAGGCCACCCAGTAGGGGATGTGGTACTTGGGGGCCTCGTAATTGAGGCCTGTCAGGATGCGGGACAGGAACATCCAGAAAGGGATGGGTTCGTCGTTGGTGATGTGGAATGCCTGCAGAGAGAACGAGAAGCTAGAGACCGCTCCCCAGCTGGAGGGATGAGCAGGCCACGCTCGGAACTCGGAGCTCGGCCACAGCTGCTGGCTCAGCCCAGGACCAATGTTTTGGGAAACCAGTGGTTACTCCCTGCCTGTGCGCTCCAGCCCCTTTGCAGGGCAGCTCAAAAGTGAGGCAGATATTAAGCCCACGCAGATCGCAGCATCTCTAACCCACAAGTGTCAGCCACTGTAGAGAGCATCTTTCGATTTGCAGCGATGGGCAGGTTTAGGGGTAGAGAGGGAGGGTAGTGAAAGTTTTATCTATATGCCAGGGTTTTAAGTGAAGCTTAGATTGCACTCGGGAAGGTACATTTGTTAACTTAATTTAGTAATTGTGTTAATCGTGGTAAAACTCATCTTCAGATGCAATGAACGGGTCATATTACATTTCTCAAATGTGCTGTTTGGGCTAAACCAAAAGCCATACCCACCCTAAATTATATCAGAGGGAACATGGCAGAGGTCCAGGAGGAAAACATGAGGCCCAAATAGGGAGGGATTCCAAAGGCAGGAGTGAAAAACAAGGAAGACGGGGGCCCTTGGAGTGGGAGGAAAGGACGAGGGGCCCATACATTTTCTCCCGTCTCTGCCTGAGCGCTTACCTCCCCCACATGCCCACCCTGCCTACTGGCTGCCAAAGGCCAGGAGATTCAGATACATCTGCTCCACCGGAGGGGTCAGAGGCGTGAGCATGGCAGGGCAACAGGGGAAAAAGAGACTTCTGGAATGAGTGGGAGAAAGGGTGAGTAGCAAGCACCCGCCCAACGTATGAAGGACCCTCCCTGGAGTAGCCAGGTCCATGGCGGGCAGCCAGGTCATGTTCACAGAGAACCAGGTCCTGAATCTGTTCAGTCCCAGCTCATTCCTCCGGATGTGGGTTGCCCTGTGTGATGTGGCATTGCCATGACACCACACTCCCCACCAGAGGGACTCAACTTTGGCCCAATGGGATCCTAAACCAGGTCCGCCAGGATCCAGGACCGCGGTGGCAATATGCCAGTGAATCCAATCCCAGGAAGAAGAAATGTGAAGACAGGCAGATGTGCAGGGGCAGGATGTGGCGAGCCAGCCGCTGCCCAGCCCGGAGAAGCAGGCGCCTTACCTTCCCACCCAAGGCCGTGTCTTGGGAGAGTTGCTCAGCAGCCAAAATGTGTCCATGGACCACGTTCTCCACGAAGGTGAAGTCCACCAAGTTCTCCCCATTTCTGCAGGTGTATAGGAGTGGTGGCACTGGGCTGGCAGCGCTCAGCTGCATGCCCAGTGGAGCCCCTGCACGTGGACCCTGGGCTGTTCCCGAGTGTTAGCATTTGAAAGACTGCCACCCACACAATAGCTGCTACCTGCTTTGGCAATGCCAGCCCTGGCACACCTGGACATCGTAACAGCCAAGGATGTACAGGAGGCCAGGGCTTCTGGGGTCCTCAGGGGCAACCAATGAATCTGAAAGCCCGGTGCCCTGCCTGCCCCACCCCGGCGTGGCCAACACTGGTGTTGTTTGCTCTGAGCTCCAATTTGGCCAGCAGCTCTGAACATCTTACAGGACATTCTGAGCGAATGCCTTGCTCTGGCCTCACACGTTTCTGTATAATCCCTGAAAGCAGTAAGACAGGGCAGCCAAGGGGGAGGCAGGGAGGCAAGGCGGTAAGACACAAGGAGAACAGGGAAAGAAGGAAGGAAAAGCAAATGTACTGGGGAGACAGCCATACTGTCGCCACCTGCAGAGGCCCTTCCACCTGCACTTTCCTCCAGGATGAATGCTAATGCCTCCACCTGCCTTCATAGATTCAAGGAGAGACGAGGACCTGGCCCTTGACCCTGGACCGGTCTTCCCCTCTAAGCCTGCTTCCTCAATTTCCAAACAGGGGCACAGATATTTTCCCAGCATGCCTGAGAAGGTGAACTGGGTTGAAGAGTGTCCTCCCCAAATTCATGGCCCCCTGGCATTTGTGGATGTGACCTTATTTGGAAATAGGGTCTCTGCAGATGTAATCAAGGTTAAATGAGATCATGTTGGTGTGGAGTGGGCCCTACGTCCAATGGCTGCTGTCCCTACAAGATGAGGGACATGTTGGACACAGACACACAGAGAAAAGGAGGTCAGGTGAGGGTGAGGATGGAGGCAGGGACTGCAGTGATGCATCTACAAACCAAGGGACACCGAGGACTGCTGGCCACCATCATAAACTGGAAGAGAGGCCTGGAAGACACTGGCCATCAGTCTCCTGAAGGAACCAACCCTGTCTACAGCTGGACGTTGGACTTCTGGCCTCCAGAAGTGGGAGAACTCATTTCTGTTGTTTTAAGCCCCCCCCCCCCCCCAGTGTGTGGTCATTTGCTGTGGCAGCCCTAGGAAATGAACAGACAGCAGTAGAGAAGGCCACAGAAGAAGAGAGCTGAAAGTGTCTGATTCCTGTTACAGCGGGGTCAGAGGGTCATGGAGAAGAGCAACCTTGGGCCGACTTACCCGATTATAAACTTCATCTTGCCTTTCCTGGCTGCCTCAACGAGGATGGGGACCAGCTGGGGGTCCCTTGGGCCGAAAATGCCATGGGGGCGGATGGCGATGGTTAAGAAATTCCTCTCAGGATCGTTGGCGATCAGAACTTCCTGGAGGAGAGCAGAAAGAGCGTGTCCATGGTGGACGTGCCACACCAAGTAAGCAGCACCTCCCACAGGGGACACAGATGGCACCCAATGCCCTGGGCTGAAGACCTACATCAGCAACTGGTATAATTCCGGCGACGTACCTGTCCCATCCACCGTCACCACCCAAATCAGAAAACACAGGAGAAAGCTGGGTCAAAAGCAGTAAGATCAAACAGAAAGCCTGGGTTTGGGGTCCAGACTAAAATGCACAAATGCAGCCAGGGGAAGGCGAGCCTTGGCAGCAATGTATGGAAAAGATCCGAGGGTTCCGGTGAGTGACTTAGCTGTGAGCCCAGCCTCCCACGAGGCTGCCGCCACCAAAGGGGCTCTTGCCTTAAGCTCCATGTGCCAACTGCACGTTTCCACTAGTCTTGGGCTGTTCCGGTCAGTTCTGAATACCACCTCACTGGTGGGGACTCTGGTGAACCCAAGAGAGCCAGGAAGAAGGGACTGAGAAGGTGAAGGGGCTGGGAGAAACAGGGCAGCCAATACAGGCAAAGTCCTCAGAGCAGTGCCTGGTACCTAGTAAGTGTTCAAGAAGGAGCGGCTGCTATTCGGTCATCCACCGTCAGGAAGAGAAAAAAAGCTGTGCTCTGTGTGGCTCAGTGGACAAACCCGAACTTAAGGGCTTAAAGTACAGAGGAACAGGTTTTGCCTCAAAAGTAACAAAACTTCCTCCGTGATTTGTTACGTTAATGGTAAAAATGGGGAGCATGACAGTGCCTAGCTTGATGGGGCTGTGTGCTGATTCAACACGATGGCCCACGCCAACTGCTGCAGTAAGGGTACGCTTCAGGAGTAGAGATGTCATAGCACCTCACCTAGGATTTCTACTCTATGGTGGCAAAATGTTCGTGCATGTCTGGGTCCCAGCGAGTTTAAGTTCCTTGTTGACTGAGTTGATAACCTTTGGAGCTACCCAACAGTGGAGAAGCAGTCTAGCGACAGATTCCCACAGCTGCTCCTCTTCCTGCCAGGCCCCTGGTCCCATAGGGCAATGGGGGAAATGACTAAATAAGCCTTCAAATACCCTCCACCGAGGCTCATCTCTGTTACTAAAAAGAGGAGAGGTGAAGAGGTCTTAGATGAACACCACATTCCGTTTTTCATATCAGAAGGTCTGAAAGCCAACAGAGAGTTGTGTGCCAACAATGGCTGACAGGAGGCTCCAGGGGGAGGTTACTGCAGGAGGCCTTGACAGGCTTTGCTTATTTTTAGTTGAGTACCCAAAGCCCATGCAAGTGGGACACCAACGGTCTGAGCCACGGCTGGGAGGCCCAGGCGCCTTGGAGAGGCTTCAGTGCTTTGTGCGTTGCATCCGAGCAGGGGCAGAACTATGAGTCTCTCTGTGCTCCAAGGAGGGGGGTGGCAGAGACAGGACTCCAGCTTGCAAAAGGCCGGGCCTCCAACCCCTGGATTGGGGAGGACCTTGTGTCTCCCTGCAGATGAGTTCTTCTGGAGCTTTCTGAGCTGGAGTAATGGCAAACAGGCAGCTGGCTCTCAGGCAGTGCTGGGAGGGGGCTCATGCCGATTCAATGTTAAGCTCTGGTATGAAATGCACTGGCTGTGAAAGAACCCTCAGTGGGAGAGGTAAGCCTACAGCTATCCAGCTAAGGCGAGCTGTCTGTGGCCAGTGAGCACGCACAGCCTTGAGTGGTAGCTGTCCTCAGGGTCATGTCCTCCCTGGACATTAATCCCGGAGCTGGCTGCTGTCAGGGTCCCTGGAGCCCAGGAGTCGGAAGGCTTCATGTCCGTTACTCAACCCAGGCTTCTGCTAAAACCAGGTGCTCCCAGGCCAAGCTGGTTTACCAAGCAGAAAAGTGTTTTTCCTTAAAATCAAGCAAGATCCTTCCATTGTTTAATCAAAAAAGGGAGGGGGGCATGAGTGCCACTAGGAAGGTGTTTCAAGTGAAAACACACTCCTTGTGTGTTAAGGCCGAGTTCTGCCTGCACGCTTTGGATCCTCATACATTCCCTGATTTCTGAGTTCTATAGCAACTGAGTAACCCTGCATGGTGCGAGTTCAAGGGCAGGCTCTGGAGCTAAACTGCCTTGATTCAGCCACCTACTAGCTGCATGGCCTCAGGATGGTTCTGAATCCGGGCATTCACTGTCCTCATCCATAATCTGGTGACGATAATAGTACCCACTTTATGGGGTCATTGTGAAGTTTAAATGAGGCAGTTCGTGTAAAAGAGTCAGAGCAGTGTCTGGCTACATCAAGCTATTCTGTTATGATATTTAAAACAGAACCTCACCCACAAGTTTTCCTTCCCAAGTTAGGTACTTGGACCTCAGGGAACTAGCTTCCTATGTTCACAAACATTTTTCTTAAGAATCTAAGCCCTTTAGATATTCACTCACTCAACCAGTTCACAGGTACGTACTCTCTCCTGTAAGATCTTCGTCTCCGTGTAGTAGTCAATGGGTTTCATGGCGTAAGGGAGGTCCTCGGTTCCATTCTTGATGTCAACGCCCTCAAAGACGACACTAGCACTGCTGGTTAAAATGAGTTTCTGGCAGAGGAGAAAGGAAGATTGAAAAAAAAAGTCAGGAATGAGCACTGTTTAAACACTCCAACAGTCATGTATGAAAGAATCAAATGGCACCTGTCCACGATGCTCGCGTGCAAGGCACTGTGCAAATGATTTATGGCAATGCCTTCACTTTTCAGGCCTTAAAATAATCCAAAGGTTACCATCTTTTCCAACAATGTGGATTCAAGACACATTATGGTCGAACAAACAAAACAGAAACAGACTCATAGATACATAGATCAAACTGATAGTTGGCAGAGGGGAGGAGTATGGGGGGGGATCGGTGAACAAGGGGACGGGATTAAGAAGTACAAATTGGTAGTTACAAAACAGTCAGGGGGATGTAAAGTACAGCATAGGGAATATAGTCAGTAATGTTGCAACAACTACGTGTAGTGCCAGGTGGGTACCTGAGTAATTGGGGGGATCACTTTGTGAATTATGTAAGTGTCTAACCACTATGCTGTACACCTGAGACTAATATAAATAATATTGAATGTCAACGGTAACCGAAAAAAGAAAATGTAAAGACACATTATGGTATTGCATTCTAAAACACTGATTTCACATTTCTTTCCTCTCCTATCACAACTGAGGGATAGAACAGACTTCCATTATTCATGGTATCTCACTATGGGAGCGACTGTCCATGGGGGAAGGATAGCCCACAAACTTCGAGGGAGATATCTATCTGAAAAAGACCCCGGTGATTCTGACACCAGACTTGGCTTGTCAGCACACACATGCACACGCACGCACACGCACGCACACGCCCACTTGAGAAATACCTTTCAAAAGGGAGATGCTCTCTTACAAGGGTCCCCAGCTCCCAGCCCTCTGGTTAAGGGCAACTCATCCCACACCGAACATCATTACCTCGAATCATATCTTTATCCCTTTTATTCAACACTGCCCTGGAGTATTAGCCAGCTCGGTAGGATAGGACAAACGAGGTATAGTGAATTGAAAAGAAACAAAACTCTCACCATTCACAGATATTGGAAATGTGTATACAGAAAACACTATGAATGTACAGAAAATATTAGAGTTCAGCAAAGCTGCTGAGTACAAAATCAATACACAAAAACTAACTGTGTTCCTATGCGTTACAACTTAAAAATATGATATAAAAGATATTTCAATAACCAGAAATGAGGTACATAGGAATAAATTTGACTAAAGATGTGCAAAACCATTATGAAGCAAAGTGTAAAACCCTACTGAGAGGCATCAGAGAGCTAAACAGAGAGCTTTTGTGTTTATGGATAGGAAGACTCAATACTGGAAAGATGTCAGTTCTTTCCCGAATGACCTTTAAGTCTGATGCAATTACAATAACAATTCCAACAGGCTTTCTCAATGAACTCGACAAGCTGATCCTAAAATGTATATGGACGAGCAAAGGGCTAAGGACAGCCAAGCGAATTCTAAAGAACATGGTTGGGGGTGACTTGTCCCACCGGACACTGAGATTCATTCTGAGGCTTGCTGAATTTCGGCAGAGCGCAGTGCCCTGGGCACAGACAGAGGCCAACAGAGTGGAAGAGAGAGATGGGCACAGACCCATGCTGGGCACCAACACGTGAGGTGTGCTGGATGGGGCGATGGCCGTGGGGACAGGATGGATCACACAAGAAATGGTGCTGAACAACAAAACATGCAGTTTCTACCTCAAACCGTAAACAAACATAAATTCCTGATGGATGAAAGCTTTAAATGTACGAAGTAACTCTTTAAACCTTTGATGAAAAGAAAAAAACACATTCCACAATCTTTCGATCTCAGTGCTGTGAAACGTTCCCTAAATACAACACAAAAAATCCTTTCCTACCCTGTTACCTACTATGCAATTGTGCCACTTCAGTGAATACTGGAGCTATATCTATCAACATGGATAAATCTCAAGAACGTAACGTTGAGGGTAAAAAGAACAAGTTACAAGAGATCTTCTCAATATGGTATCTTTTAATGAAGTGTTATAACATGCAAACCAATACCGTATATTGATTGCACCTGGAGCAAATAAATGGTAAACCCAAATTCACAACAGTGGTTCCCCATGGTGGGCAAGGACAGGAATGGCGTGGAGAGTGGGTACACACAGGGCTTCACCTCTACCAGTAACAGTGTTTGGCAAACGCTGTGATGAGTGCATGGCTGCTACATGACTCTCAAATCTTTTTTGGATGCCTGGGATGTTCCGTTTCAAACCAGCAGGAGCAGCACGCTTCGCAGCGCTCCGTTATACAAGCAGGGAGACTAAGGAGTCTGGGCTTTGGCACTGGAGGGTCTAATTTAAATCCCACCTCTTTCATTTACTAGCAAAGAGACAACACTTAGCCCTCCAAATCTGCTTCCTCCCCTGTTAAGTCACATTAGTAGCTCCTGGTTACCTAACGAGGAGCAAATGAGGTTGACACTTGCAGGGTGAAGTTTCTTGGCATTTTCCAAGTGTAAGGGGTCACTATGGCTATAACTGATTCCTCCCAGGGAGCGAGTCCAGAAGAGTTCCTGGTGTTGCCAGGCCGGCTGGTGGTGTCGGGGGCCGACAGCCCCAGGACTCTTGGGAGAGAACCCCTACTCACTTCAGTCTTTTCTGTCGTTTACACAGCTTCTGAGGCATATGTCATCACTGTGAGTGTGGGGAGCTTGGCCGACAGGGAGCTGTTCTGTCCAGTGGGTGGTGCCCCTTAAAGGTGATCCTGAGAACCAGGATTGATAGCAATGCAACAAGCTACGACATGGTGGATATCCATATCCTGTTGGGTCTGTTATAACAGGTTTCTATTGGGTAAAAGTA
Organism: Rhinolophus sinicus; assembly: GCF_036562045.2. Taxonomy (NCBI): domain Eukaryota; kingdom Metazoa; phylum Chordata; class Mammalia; order Chiroptera; family Rhinolophidae; genus Rhinolophus; species Rhinolophus sinicus. Next base: position 110,465,194 of record NC_133768.1, on the reverse strand, counting down.
AATAGATTTTCTGTTTTACTTTGAAAAGAGAGGCAAACAGTATGGTAGTTCCTTAAAGGCTAAACATAGAATTACTGTATGATCCAGGAATTCCACTCCTGGGTATTTACCCCAAAGAAATGAAAGCCGAGACAGGAGCAGTTATTTGCACACCCATGTTCACAACAGCATGATTCACAGTAGCCAGAAGGTGGGAACGATCCAAGTGTGCACTGACAGATTAATGGAGAAACAAAATGTGGTCCATCCATACAATGGAATGTCACTCAGCCTGAAAGAGGAAGGAAATCCTGACACGTGCCACAACATGGATGGACCTTGAGGACACGATGCTAAGTGAAGTAAGCCAGTCACAAAAGGACAAATACGGTGTGAGTCCGTTTATATGAAGTCCCTAGAGGAGTCAGATTCATAGAGACAGAGTAAAAGAGTAGGAGCCAGGGTGGAGGGAGGCGGAAGAGAGAGCTGTTGTTTGATGGGGACAGATTTGAGTTTGGGAAGATGAAAAAGTTCAGGAGACGGATGGTGGGGACGCTGTACAGCAGTGTGAATGTCCTTAATGCCGCCAAACTGCATACTTACAAATGGTTCAGATGGTAACTTTTATTTTACCTACACACACACACACACACACACACACACACACACGTGCATGTACATATGTATATTATAACCACAATAAAAGCTATAAGCAATATCTACATTTTGTAGCTCTTTAACCAAAGACATAAGCTTTAAGGTCCTCCGAAGGTCTATTCCGATGCAGTTCAAATATTACAACTCAAATCGGCCCAGCCGCTCCAGGGCTTAATTTCTAGGATCTTCCCAACACTTTCGGAAGCAAGCCTGGCTAGGCCCAGAAGGAGAGCAAGAACCCTGGCCCACACACATTTAGAAATGTGCGAAAGCACTCCGGCCTTTCCCTTACCTGAACCCCAGCCTCTTTGCAAGTCTTAATGACGTTCTTGGTGCCAATGTAATTCACTCTGTAAAAGAGTTCCTTGTTGTTACTGGACGGTGGGGGTGATGCACAGTGGAAGACTGTGCTTACACCTTTCAGAGCTGGGTACAGGTCCTGGAAAAGCAAACAAAGACACAACGAATCACTCCTGCCTTACACAAGTAAACAGCCTCCTCACATTCTCCCTCTCCCATCTGCGGCACATAGATGTCCTTCCTTCCCTTTTATAATTCTACAATGAACACGGAAATACATTCTCATTGTGAAAGATTCAAACAATACAGAAGCACATGTCCCTGTAATCGCCCCCTCCTCATTAACTAGGCCCCAATAAAAACTAGTGGGGGGTATGAGAAGCCTGGGGGATCCAGCCAGAGGGGACATCTGTGCCACTGTGCCCCATGGGGTGGGGCACGATTCAGGGAACCTGGGGGGTAAAACTCCTGGGGAAGATGAGCTCATAGACACAAATTATGAATCATATGAAAAAGTCCCAAACCATGAAAGACAGTGTAAACAGCCAATACACAGGAGTATTCCTTTCTGTGAAACGAGACATAAAACAGCAACCTGAACGGGATTGAAAACAGGTGTATTTAATTTACTGCTAAGAGGAACCAGAGCTCCCCCAGAGCAATGGCTGATTGCAGATCTGGGGCAGGAAATAGACGAGATGAGCCAGGAATACCTTGTCATACCAGAAAGTAAGGAAGCTAGCCAAGGCTCCTGGGGTCCTGCTAAAAGGACTTAAGAGCCAACTTACAGAGGCTCCCACTGGCCAAAGGGAGAATTGGATCACCAGTGAGAATAAGAATTCTTTCTGCAAACTGGTAACTAAAGGGAAGGAGCCAAGCATTTAATCTGCATAAGGTACAAAGATTTGAGGTAAGAAACAAAGAGAGGACGATAGCATGTTACCATTTGGTAAAACGTTAATTAATAATAAGATCTAGGAATGATTATCAAGAGATGCTAACATCACCAAAAGAAGGACACCCATAAATAACATGCCTAATCATCACTGATTATTAATATTTTGTGACAATTCTCTCTATGTAGATACATAGACATATGATTTTTTGTTGTGAAACCATTAGAGAGTTAAGTCACACACATCATGCCACTTTGCCTCTTCACCGGGTATCTCCTAAGAACTAAGCCATCCTCCCAAATAACCACAAAACAACAATCATACGCAGAAATGGAACAGATCAGACACTCTTATCCAATCAGTCTATATCCACGTTTCCCCAATGTCTCAGTAATGTCCTTTATAGCTGTTTTTATATTTGGATCCAGGATCCAATCATGGATCATATCTCTTCCAACTCTTTGAATCTGGAACAATCTCCCCATCTTTTCTTTTTTGTCTTTTGTAACACTGCCACTTTTCAAGTCAGTTATTTTAGAGTGTCCCTCAATTTGGATTCGTCTGTTTCCTTATGATTAGATACAGGCGTAACACTTTCGGCATGTTGATTTCGATCACTTGGTTAAGGTGATGGTTGCCAGATTCTGGCCATCAAAAAGGCACCTTGCCCTCTCTGTAATTCAAAAGTAATCTTTGGGGTAACCATTTGAGACTGAGTATCTTCCTCCCCAGCAACCTTCTACCAATTGATTTTAGCATACAGTGATGATCTCATTCTCTCTCCCTCCCTCCCTCCCTCTCTCTCTCTAGACACACACACACACGTCTCTCTGGAGAACCCTGACTGATACACGCAACAAAAAGAAAGGGGCCAGAGGGGTGAGGATTATGCAAGAGAACAAGTCAGCCATGGAATCAAAGGCAGTGAGGACACGAATGGGATGAGGAACAGTGGCAAACAGCCGACTGTCTGGTGGGGTCCAATCATTGGTCCAGTGGAGGTCAGATGGGAGGTGGCGCTCAGTGTAGAGTGCCTGTGAGTGAGATCATAGAGAAGACACATTTACTGGTGATGACAAGGCCAGGGGCTCGGGAATGATGACAGGCGTGGAGGCCAGGATGGGTGGGTGAGAGGAACCCAAGGAGATGCGAGGCGAGAGTACTGGCAGGGTCATCTGTGTGAATACGCAACACGCCGACAGTGAGCTGAGGCTGCCTTGGCCAGGAGCTGAAATCACTCCGGAGTGAGGTGCAGTCGCCTGGGAAAGGGAGTGGGTGGCTGTGGATGAGTGCCACAAGAAAGGAGGCTGGGCTGGGGACAGTCTGCTGGTGTCATCTGCAAAGTTGGACGGAGCTGAGGGCAGAGTGATGGAAGCGGCAATGACCAACAGGAAAGACCTCTACCCCATCTCAGGCCCAGAGGTGTGCGTGGTGTGGGAAACAAGACAGCCCGGACTTGGACAGGGCTGCCCGAAAAGCCACGCCCTTAAAATTCAAATGAAACTGGTAAATAAGGCCAAAGCCAAGAAGAAGAGCCCAGTGACTGAGGGAAGCCACCTGGGATATATACAACACGCAAAGGATAGGCATTCCAAAGAGAAAGGAATTACAGACCCCTAAGGAAAACACAGACAGCCCAAAACAGACGGGTGAAGGTCGCGGAAGGCATTTCACACAGAAGCCTGGCCACCTGAACAGGGAGGACACATGACTCTAAGCATCGCGGATGGCAACACCAAGAAGTCTAACTGTACCAAGTGTTGGCAAGGACATGGAGCCATGGGGATCCAACCCCACGCTGCCAGTGGGAACGGAAAAATCAACAGAGCAGTTCTGGGGAGCCATTTGGCAACATCTAATAAAATTCAAAATATTGATACTCTTATGACACGGGTAAAGATTGAAGACATTATGTTCAGTGAAAGGAGCTAATCAGAAAAGGACAGACGCTGTATGATTACACTTCTATGAAATGCTCCGAGTAGGCACACCCACAGAGACAGGGGATGGGTGCGTGCCAGGGCCTGGGAGGGTAGGAGAGGAAATGGGGAGCAACTGCTAACGGGCCTGGGGTTTTCTTTCGAAGTGATGGAAACGTTCTGGAATTAGATAGTGGTGACAGTTGCACAACTTTGGGGATGTACTAACAACCACTGAATTGTGCACTCTTAAAACGTGAAGCTTATAGAATGTGAATTATGTCTCAGTAAAAAAAAAAATAAGAGAAACCCAGCAAGTGCACTTTTGGGTATATATTCTAGAGTAGCAGACGGCACTCTGCAGCCCATAGACAACTTCGTTTGTAAATAAAGTTTTATTAGCACACAGCCACACCCATTCGACCAGGCTGCTTTTGCACTGCCACGGCAGAATGGAGTAGCAGTGACAGAAATGATACTTATTCATTCTGAGTGGTAAGAATCTGGGCGTGTGTTAAATTATTTTCTCTATCTTTAATTTTTTTCAAAATTAAAACAATGTTTTTTGAAACAACAATTTGGCTGGCCTCTGAGCAGGGAAGTCCACTGGTTTCCCTTTGGTGGCCTGTGGGAAATCGGTAAGGCTGGGTGATCCGTTACCTGTTGGCTGCAGAGGTCGCCCAGAAAGAACTGCACCCGAGGATTGTTGAATCCCTGGCGCATATCAAATACATTGACGGTGTAGCCTCTTGCCAGCAACTGCTCCACCATGTGCTGTCCCAGGAACCCAGAGCCTCCAATCACTGTGCACTTCTTGGCCTGTGGAGAGAGGGATGGCAGGGGGCACAGGTGTGGTGAGAGCTGGAACCTAAAAGGAGTCTGGACTCACACATCATGAGCTACTGCGATGGCTTGTCCCTGTCTGTTTGTTTGACATTTCCTGAGCCAGCGGGAAGTTTTAGACAATTCTGGTGTTCTCTCACCAGTGGTAACCTTCTCTTCTGGGCTCACTCAGGACGGAAGAGAGAGCAAATGAGACTGAGAAAGCCTGGCTACACGGGATGACCTGATACCCACTGCATGTTCAGTGAAAGGAAAAAGAGGCATCGCTGAAAGAAACTAAACCACCTATGATCAAAATTGGACAATCTAAAAAACAAGCAAACAAACCAGCAACAACAACAAAAAAACCCCAAAAGTGACATCTTCTTGCTTCTGATAGCTGATCCCTGGGCATTTATAAGACAAAACAAACACCAAAAACAAAACACCACCCACGCAACTGACAGTGTGCACTTCAAACATCAGAAAGAAGAAAGCACAGCGTCCATACTTGCAGGAGAGTCAGGCCCTTTTCCTCTCGACTCTAGGGGGCTGGGCTGGGTGGCTTTGGGCTCATCGCCTTACCCCTGTGGCCTCAGTACATCCAAGACTGTTGCGTCTGATGGGATGTGCTGGCGGGACTGCAATGGGGATGGGTGCTTCCCCTTCTCCGAGCTCTGAGGAGGCTGACGAATCTGGGAGAGCTCTGGTCTTTACATCTTAGCTTCTGCACCACTTTCTTGACCAAATGCCAACTGTGGTCACTGGGGATAATGGAAAACCAGAGTGCCACGGGCAGGCACTTAAATATTCTCACTCCAGGGAGTCAATGCAAAATTGCGACTGCTGCGTGCTGAATAAGCTGGCTACAAGTGTCCCCAAGCGAGGACCTCCTCCTTGGGGTCTGTCTAAAACCACATCTGGACTGCTGTAAGATGACAAAGCCCCCTTTTTCCTAAGCTCAAGTATAGTGAATCAAAAGTGGGGTGTGGAACCTAAAGATCTTAAAAGAATTCTGTTCCCGATGAAAAACAAACGAACAACTCCCCTCCTTATTCCTTAAATACCTATACAATTGAGATATGCAGGAGACTCAGGGGTACCAAAGCCTTCTACAGGTCCACCCCTGCCACCCTGCTGTCCCACCTGGGATGACATTTTTAGTGGAGTCCACTGGACGTCTAGAGATGGTTCTGGGCCTTTAGCATCATTCTACCTTGGTGTGATTTCTGAAGTGTTAGCATTCATTAAAAGTGGATCAAAAAATCTCTAGGAGGCCTGACAATCCCTTAAAGTCCCTTTTGATACTCAAGACGCTAGACCTTAGGAGGCCTTGGTACTGCCCTTGTGGCCCCTGAGAAAGGCGTCTGCCATTCCACCCAGAAGCCCAGTCTAGCCTCCCTAGGCCATATGAAGGCAAACTGAGGCACCCGGCTGACAGCCGGTAGTTACTGCCGGGTGTGTGAAGCCACCTGGAACATACACATCAGGGGATCCCCATGACTGCAGCTGTGGGAGTGAGCCCAGGGGAGATCAGCCACGGACCTCCCAGCTAGGCCCAACTGAACAAAGAAATGGGTGTTGTTTTAAACCACTGTGTTCTGACATTGTTACACAGCAAGAAGTAACATCTTAAATAAAGACATAAATTTTCTATAAAAAAACAATACTCAACATTAATTGATTTAATAAATGTACCGAGTATAATAAAAGAACATCTTTGGCATTGTAGCTTTTCCCATGCACTCACCGAATATAATTTTAACCCACAGCTAACTATCAGTGGCTTGCTGGTATGTATGTGCTCGACTTTCCCCTTACCTGGTTTTGGCTAACCTTTTTTGTGTCGGTACTTACTTTTGGAATGTCTTCTGTCAAATGTGTCGTTGTGACCTGACCTCTCATTGGCTTGCCAACTGCTTGTTCCATTTCAGCTCCAAATATGGTCCTGTAGCGATCGAGCCTTCTCTTCTTAAAGACATATTTAGAGACAAACATTTATGTTGTATCAAGCACAACATGCTTTAGCTGTTAGTGTTTGCTGTGAATGCCATCTCCCTGTCGAGTTTTCACAGAGCTGTACCGTAGCTGTAACCCTTGGATGGAGCCCTCAGCTGCCATTTGTGTGACGCAGGCTGCTGTCTTAGAAAAGGCCAAAATTGGGCCCATATCTCACCGTGTACGTGGATTGGAGGCACAATGGGAGGCCAGTTAAATAACCTCAGTCGTCAGTTACAACAAAAAGAACATCTTGGCATCGTAGCTTTTCCCATGGCACTCGCGTGCTTCAGTTACTCTCTCTTTCTCTTGTGTTGATTAGTAGACTGCGGCAGTGCAGTGGGAAAATGCACAGACCTAGGGAGCCCTGGGGTCCAGTCCTGGCCCGATCACAAACTGTGTAAATCCGCTCTAGTTATGTCTCTTTGCTTCAGCTCAGTTTCCCCACCAATAAAATGAACTAGCTGCTCAATACCAAGATGCCAGGGCCTGGGATACTGGGAGGGACAGAGTGTAACAGAAGGTGGAGCTCTCCTTAGTGAAATTAAAGCCATCCTGACTATGCATGGAAGAACTCGGAGTGTCTGGGGCCATCGGAAACCTCAGGAGACATTCGTGAAGCACACCAAATGACAAAGCCCCACAATGATACCCAACAGGAGAACAGTTTATCATGGATCCCCTAACATCTGGAGACAGCGAAATCCTTGACAAGGCAAACAGTCAAACTGCTCACAAAACGCTAGATTCACAGAACACTCTTCGGTGAGGAGGGGGCAGGCCAGCAGCCAGCACTGGGGTCTCCAACACTCTGGACTGATCCCGTCTGATTCCACACCTTGAGTCACACACACACGGTCATGGTCACGTGTCCCTGTAGGAACTGATTTTGTGGGTGGCTAAAATGACCTTGAAACAGATGTTAGGATCCTCACTCTCTGATGGGGCCATTTTGGGAAAATATATTTCTGAAATCATAACGAAAATTATCTGGAAAATGTATTTCAAACACTTCACTTTTTATAGGTCTTTTCAGAATGTATAAGTTGACCAGCTGTTCTATGCCTATCCTATCCCTCTTTTTATCCCATAATCCTCTTTGTGTGGGCTGGGGGCCCTGTTACCCATTCACCGTAAACAGATATGGCTGGGGAGCTTTGACTCATTTGTCTCAACGTGTATCAGCTGGGGAACCAGCGTTTGGGCCCTTGCACCAAGGCCTAGCAGCGGCCTAGCAGCGTGTTAGTTCCGTCTTATTCACCATGGTATCTCGGCATGAAACCCAGTGCCTGACACAAAGAGTCCACTAGACTCATGAGTACATGAAATGTATACACGCCCATGCAGACCCCCTTCTGCTCTCTACCACATATACATAGACGCTCATCTAAGATGCGAGAGCTTCACAGGGCAAAGGGTTTATTATTTTTCTGTTGGTGCTATCCTCACAAATACCCACCACTGACTTCTTACTCAATTTTCCCAGGTACTCAGGGAAGCATTAGGAAATGACATGGCACATGGCATCCGGAGTGATACAGTCAAAGCTAAGGGACGCCTGGGGCCACCAGAAGCTGAAGAGGCAGGAAGGACCTTCCCCTAGAGCCTCCAGAGGGAGCACGACCGTGCCCACACTTGATTTCAGACTTCTGGTCTCCAGCACTGGGAGAGAAGAAATGTCTGTTGTTTTAAGCCCCCAGTGTGCAGTCATTTGTTGCAGCAGCCCCAGGAGATCAACACAAGTATTTTCCATAGTCCCAAAATCCAAATAGCACAGCTGCCAATTCCATAGCCCACCCAAAGCCTGTGCTCCCTCCATCTCTAGGGGCGGATCTGGGAGGTGAAAGAAGAAATCCGTGCTGCCCCCATGGATCCATGCCATTGAAACAAGGCTCATGCAATTCTCAGCAAACCAGCCTCTCGTGAAAACCCAAACAAAAGCAAATCTCTGTTGTCTCAAATTATATACAAATTAAAGTTTGTAAACACTATGAGCCAGGTAAGGATTTTGGTGGTACTTTAGTTGTTTCTAGGAGCTGGGGTACCCAGGACTAGCCTGGGGAACGAGTCAAATCCTACTTGCAACCTCCTCCCCACCTAAATTCCCATATGATATACACTCAGGTTAAAATAAACACCAAGAATAGCTCTGAATGAATAGATGGACTTTTCTCCAGAAAAGATGAACTTTACAGATGGCCAGTGAGCACATGAAAAGATGCTCACTATCATTAATCATTAGAGAAATGAAAATCAAAATCACAGTGAGACACCACCTCACACCCACTGGGGTGGCTATTATCAGAAACCAGAAAACAACAAGTGTTGATGAGGATGTGGAGAAACTGGAACCCTTGTACACTGCCGGTGGGTATGAGAAATGGTGCAGTCGCTATGGGAAACAGTAGGGAGAGTCATCAAAAAATTACAAATTGAACTACCATATGATCCAGCAATTCCACTTCTGGGCATATACCCAACAGCATTGAAACCAGGATCGTGAACGTATGAGGACTCCTAAGCTCACTGCAGATTATTCGCGATGCCTAAGATGGAAACAACCTAAACATCATGGACAGATGACTGGATGAAGAAAATGTAGTGTGTACACACAATGGCATCCTATTCAGCCATAAACAAGAAGGAAATTCTACAATATGTGACAACATGGGTGAACTTGGAGGACATTGTGCTAAGTGAAAAAAGCCAGTCACAGAAAGATACTTCCTGTATGATTTTACTTATATGAAGTACTATATCTATATCTATAACTTATATATTAGGTTGGTGTAAAAGTAATTGTGATTTTTTGCAATTATTTTTAACCTTTTAAACCGCAATTACTTTTGCACCTACCTAATATTAAAAGAGTTAAAGTCATAGAATCAAAGAATGCTGGTTACCAGGGCGTGGGCAAAGGGGAAATGGGGAGTTACTAATCAATAGGTAGAAAGTTTCAGTTATGCAAGATGAATAAGCTCTTGAGGTCTGCTGTACAGCACTGTACCTGCAGACAGAAGTACTGCCTTGTACATTGATACATTTGTTAAGAGGGTAGGTCTCATGTTCATTGTTCTCACCACAACAAAATACAATACAATGCAATACAACAAAAAGTTCAAAAAAGGAGAAATTCTGATGCACTCCACAACACGGATGATCCTTAGGGACATTACGCTATGGGACACGAGAACCTTGGGAACGTCATGCTAAGTGAACAAGCCAGACACAAAAGGACCAATACTGTATGATGAGTAGTCAAATTCACAGTCACAGAAAGCAGCATGGTGGGTGCCAGTGGCGGGGGGAGCGGGGAATTGGGGCGTGACTGCTTAGTAGCTATAGAGTTTCAGTTCTATAGATGAAAAGAGTTCTGGAGATGGACAGTGGTGATGGTCGCACAGCACTGTGAATCTACTTAATGCCACTGAACTGTACACTTGAAAATGGCTAAAATGGTCAATTTTCAGTTCTGTCTATTTTACCACGCATACACTCAAAAGAACAGCTCTGAATGGAAAAATAAGACCCCAAAGAGCAATGTTCTAGGGACTGGGCTTGTTAAGGTTCACAAATCAGAAGCCTGAAGTCTTTCTCCTTTAAGACGGTAGGTCTTGGAATCCATTAAAAACCAGTATGCATGCCCTCTTACCCACACTGGGACAAAGTCTTAGGCGGAAAGGAATCTAGGAAAAGAGAACCACCTTCCACTGGTGAAATCCGAATGCCTCGCTCAACTTCTGGGCAAGAAGAGGAGGGCCGCTAACAGAATTCGACGAAGAGAGGAGCGAGTGAACTCAATCTCCTCCTTCCTGCTGGGAAAAGTTCCACGTTACTGAGTCCTGGAGATAAAAGGAAGGGATAGTCTGTCCATTTCAAACCAGAGAGAGAAAGACGAGTGTTCCCTCCTTGTCTTTCACAGACCTGAGGTATGTGCAGGTTTCTGTCCATCGTTTGTCTCTCTGCTTCTCTATTCACTTGTACGACAAGTGACTTTGAATTTGTGGTGGCCACTGAGAAACCCATCAGCATGACTGGGAGCTTTAGCGTATGCTGTTCCCTCCCCTCTCTGTGGTACGACCTTTCTCATCCTTCCAGGCCTAGCTCCACTGTCACCTCCGTAAAAGCTCCCCCCCTCCAGGAAAGGTTAGCTGCTTCCTTAGCACCTGTGTCTGCTCCCATTCTAGCACATAGCACAGGATTATACTTTTCCCCCCACATCTGTCTTGGCCCACTAGGCTGTGAGCGTCTGGAGTGCCAGCAAAGAACCGGGAATGGAATCTGGGTTGAACTGTGCTGCTGCAGCTGGTCTAAGAGGGTTCATCTGTAGAGCAGTAATCTCTCCTGCCGCCCTCAGAGCTGCTGTGGGGCACAAACAAGCCCCACGGGTTAAAGCGGAGATGCAGCTTGTGAAAGAGCCTCTGGGTGTCAGCTCGCTCATTCCTACATTCCATCATTCACAGGGCACCATAAACCGGACACCGCCAAGCAGAACCTGCATAACACAGGGAGCTCGCCACCTAGCGTGGGAGACACACCTAGCAGAGCACTGTAGAAGTGCCCTTGAGCTCTGCTGAGGATAAACACAGGTCAGGGAGCCTGTCCCAGAAGGCGATCCCTGAAAGGCCCCAGAGGAGTGAGTTAAGCGGAGAGGGTGGGTGCCCGGAAAACATTCCACAGCCCGGGGTGGGAAGGATGAGGCGATAGAACACAGAGCCAGCATGTTGTGGCAACTACGACAAGCTGTGTCATGGCGAATGTGAAGCAAGATCGGGAGCAAAGTTGGGGAACACACAGGGCTGTTTGTCAGGTTAAGGAGTTACCCAAGGAGGAGATGGGGAGCCCCTGGAAGTTGTAAGCAGCGTGAGTGTTGAGATCAGAAATATCCCTCTGGCTGCAGTGTGAAGGGATTTTAGCCATGTCTAAGCCTCCAGGTATGCCAGGTAGGTGGAATGACAAGAATAAATCAGAGAAGAGAACTGATATTGCCTGAAAACCTGCTGTCAGGCCCTTGTACATATAACTATATTATACCATTAAGATCCAAAAAGTATCTAGTTAGGGAGACAGTAGTGGTCTCATTCAATAGAGGAGAAAGCGTCTCAGAGAGGTCAACCAACTTGCCCAAAGTCACACAGCTCCGATAGGCCAAGATAGAACTTGTGGTGGTTCCTTCTCCTCTGCCATGCTGCCACCTGCAGTCTGACTGGGAAGTAGGGTGTGGAGGGACACGATGTTAGAAGGACTAGCAGGGACAAAACAGGGCAGGCGGCTCGGATGCCAGGCTGAGTCTGGACTTTACTCTGTAGTCATGGGAAGCCACCGAAGGTTTAAAAGCATGGGGTGACCTGGCCAGAGCTGTTCACTGGGAAGATTAACCTGGCAAAGCAGGGAGGACTAGACAGGTGAGAAGCAGGAAATGGGGGGACTACTCACCAGTCTTTCAATTGAGATTTACTGAGCACCTAATATGTGCCCATCACTGTTGCTGGTCCTGGAGTGCTAGCAGTGAACAAAACAAAGGTATCTGCCCTTACTGAGCTTATCTTCTACTGGATGGACAATAAAGAACATAGCAAATAAGTAAAATATACCATAGGTTAGAAGGTGATAAGCCCTACGGGGGGAAAAAGCAGAGCAAGGTGGGTGGCGGCCTTGGGTGTGCTGGGGGCTGCAGTGCTAAATCGGCTGCTTGGGATGGCTCACTGAGCAAGGACCTGGTGCAGGGAAAGAGGTGGAGCAAGCAGGCAGAAAAGGCACAGCCGGAGCAGAAATTCTAAGGTAGGAGTGTGCCTGTGCATTTGAGGCCCAGCAAGGAAGCCAGTGTCCCCGGGCTGGAGGAGCCAGGGGAGACGTGGGGGCATGTCATACCAGGCCTTGCAGACCAAGGGGAGAACTTGAGCTTGAACTAGTTGGGACTGGAGCAACAGAGGTGGAAAAGAAAATAAATGGCAGTTAACGGGGAGAACTGGTAGAACTTGGAGGTTGGTTAATGGGGGAGGGAACAGAAAAAGAAAGGATCAAATATAACCAAAAGGTTTGGGACCTGGTTCGTGTTCGAAGGGGAAGAGGGCAAAGGGCAGAAGATCGGTGAACATTTTCATTTAAGGAATGCTAATAAACCTCAGGCCTTTCTCAGCCTGAGAAACTTACGCTGTGTCCCCTGCCTGCCTAAATACTGCCCCAATGCCCAGAGGGGAAGCAGGTAAGTGCTGAGAGCCACAGAGCGCTCTTGGGCGGGGCGGACCCTGGGCCTTCAGCCCCACTGCTGCAGCTCCATTTCAGCCCAAACCCTTGCACACGCCCCCTTGTAATTCTCCAAGCATGCCTCACACTTCGAAAACTCCTCTGCTACTTTGCTCATGAGGGTATCTCGGCCTGGAATGCCCCTCCTTTTCCGCCTTTGACTGGATGTCAGAGCATTTTGATGACCTCTCCCCCTCATGCTCGCTCATATCTCCTTCACTCCCTTCAAAGTCTATTCACCTTCCTGGGCTGCTTTTAGCCAGGGGAGAACTCAAATGATCCTCTGTTGGAACCTGGCCTGGGGGGCGGATGCTCTCAAAGGGACACCCTCAAAGAGCCACAGCTGGATTCAGCTTCTAAGTTTCAGCTGTCCGAACCTGTGCCACAATGCTTGGCATGTCCCTTTCCTTTTCTGGGTCTCAGTCGCTCTGTGAGTAGCCGGCACTCACCACCGCGGACAGACTCCGCAGCCCATTGTTGCTACAACCGACGTACACACACAACTCAGCGCAGTTCCCACTGACCCGCGCGGGCCGCCCCGCTCTCCATAGGTGATCTGTAAAGTTATGATCTTCTCTGACTCCTCTGAGTCCCTCTGACTCTAACTCAGTTTTAGACCAGAGCCGAAAGCCCCGACCCGGATCGCCCCACCCAGCCCCTTGCCCTCCCGCCCAGTTGCCTACATCAGGCGGCCTCCAGGGGCTCGGAGGCGACACTTACCTGTCCGTAGATGTCCCCCTGGCCGGCCTCAGCGCGCCCGCAGCCAGCACCCGCCGCGCTCCCGCCGCTCGCCGCCCTTTTCTCCCCGCCCGCCTGAGCTGATGATCGGCCGACGGTCCTCCACTACCCCGACTGGCTCGGCTTGGCGCTGGCTCAGCCAATCATCTCTCGCGGTGTGATCCAGCCCAATGAGGCCAGGGCTCGGCTGCCTGAGCGCTGCTCCCCGCCCTGATCCGGGCCTTGTCGGTGTACTCCCACCCCCTCCAGCCCTGCGCCAATGGTGAGCGGCGGCAGCGAGCGGGTCAGTGCGCGCGGGTCGGTGGGAATTGCGCCGAGGCCGTGTGTACGTGTGTTGCCGTAACAACGGGCAGAGCAGGCTGTCGGCGATGGTGAGTGCCAGCTGCCCTGTCGCGCCCCTTGCCCAGAGGCTGAGCCCTTCTGACCCCGCCACCTCTCCTGCACCGTTCTCGGCTTTGGTGCGCCCCTACTTCTATGATGTGTTTCCCGGAAGGGCTGGGAAGAGATGCCAGCCATCCTGCTGGGCCTGTGATTCGCCACTGCCTCCCCTACACCCACAGCCGGTCCCCACCCGCCCTTCGGGCTCCCCTGGCCTTCCCTGCCCCCTCGATTACAGGTTCCTGGGTGAAGAAGACTCAGGTTCCCCGCAGGGCCTGATCCCTCTCAGACCGTGGTCTCCTGGCCGCCTTGTGCTACCAAAGTTTCCGTGCAATGCTGGGGGCGGTGGTGGGGGAAGTTTATGACGTTGGATTGTTAATTTGCATTTAAAATTTTAAGTATCAGGTCATTTGGGAGACGCTTTGAGCTTTTTGGGGAAGGCACAGATGGGCCAAGTGGATTGAATTGTATTATTCGATATTGACAGAATATACATCTTAATAACAGTAATATTTGGCTAAATCTAGAAGTAGTCAGAAAGTCAGAATACTTAGAGGGAAGCGGAGTACCGCGACTGGGCATTGTAAGGACATTTCTAGAGTTAGGATCCCCAAATTCAGGGAGAGTTTATTATCTGTCCAGTTATCCGTACTCTGCTCCTTGGCTAGCTAGCTCTCTTTACGGATGATCTTCAATAAGGGATGTCCTTGTTTCTAGAAACAATAGTAAAGAAGAGGAAAGGGATAGAGGTACATGGAAAGATTCTTTGATTTGCTCAGTAAACCCTACTATCTCTCCAGTTAAGCAAAGCTTTGGGATTGGTTGCTATAAACTATTTTTAAAACAGATATGGTTGTCTCTAACGATTTTATGCAAAATGTGGACTATGGTACATAATATTGTGCTTATGTGTTTGTAAAATGTCTAAAGGCCTCTAACTTTAAGAAGGCAAACATGGCATCAACTACCCAGCGAAAAAGGATGAGTCCTAAGCCAGAGCTTACTGAAGAGCAGACACAGGAAATCCGGGAAGCTTTTGATCTCTTCGATGCTGACGGAACTGGGACTATAGATGTTAAGGAACTTAAGGCAAGCCCTGTACAATCCTACTCTGCTGCCTTGCCTTTCCTCTGCCTCTTTGGTTTTTTTCCCTGTCACTGCTCTACCCCTTCTGCCCTCTTTTCCCTGAAAAAAGTAACAAGGGAAGAATGTGCTGTGCTCTGTTTTCCTGTCTTTACTTACCCCAAGTGTTATTAAGTAAAATGAGTGCAAATACCAATTTGTTTAATGCTCTAGTGTTTCCCAATTATTTTTACGTGATTGTGTCAGATGCTGGCTTAATGCTCTCAACATTCATTTTTGCTCCTGCTAGGTTTCGATGAGCATATTGAGATGATCCTATTTTCATTGTAGGTGGCAATGAGGGCACTGGGCTTCGAACCCAAGAAAGAAGAGATCAAGAAAATGATAAGTGAAATTGATAAGGAAGGGACAGGAAAAATGAACTTTAGTAAGTTTTTGACTGTGATGACTCAGAAAATGGTAAGTTAGCTAAGATAATCAGCATATTTTCCACCCATAATGGACAAATTTGAATCTCGATATGAAAATGTCTTCATTGAAGAAAAGTTAATACAAACTAGAGAGTTCAGCTGATAAAAGATAGTATTTGTGACTGAGAATTAAGATGTTTCGGTTCTACTTGGCTTTCTTCAAGGCCACAAAGTCACAGGAAAAGTAATTTTACCCTCTGTAAAGTAGTGAACGTATACTGCTGTCACATTTTTGCTATTATCTTTCCCCAACTGAATTGTCAATGTGATAACCACAAGCAGTAAAACCTATAAACGCCAACGCTATTACAGTGTCTCGCATTTTGATAAGACAAAGTTCCTATATTTTAAAGTTTGAAATTCTTTTCTCTCCCATTTGTTACTCTGGGCAGCCTTAGCTTGAGGATCTGTAACTTCAGCAGCCATTCTTTTTGGCTGCGCGGGGGAATTGGTCTTTCAACACTTTCAAGGTTAAGTTTACCCATTCTCTAGTGTCTCCGGTGTCCCTCTTTTAAAGGGTCCAAAGGGTCAAGACAGACTATAAGATGTCACCCCAGCAGCCCACCTCACTGTCCTGTCATCCCACCCAGGAAGTATGTTCCCATTGGGCCATTGCTCTTTCTTTGGCCTCCTGGCTCTTCCTTAGTGTGGCTCATCTGTGCTCCACCGGTCCATCGAGACAGATACTGAGTTAGTAGCTCCATCAGTTTCTCAGGTGTGTTTCCCAGGGCACAGATCGGTTCCTACTCTAATAACTCTATTGCTTTGAAATCATCTAATTATACCTATATTTTTCTTCATGGACTAACTTAAGAGATCAGAAAGCTTAACATTCTGTCGCTACCTAGTAAAGCTGTCCCACATTCAAGGGTGTTCCCGAATTGCTCTTATTAGGGGTTCTCTCTATCTTTAGCTACCTTTCAGGAATATTGGGAGTTTGAGCTTTTAGAGATTTCCCTCTCTTCCTCCATTAGAGGACTTGGGATCCCAGTAATGCTATATGATCTCATCACAAGTAAAACAGCCTTCTCTTTGCTTCTTGACCCCTCCACCAAGAGGATCCCTCTTCCACCAGCTTAAGGAGTATATTCTCCCTGATGTGAACTCCACCTTCTTCTGTATTTTAAAAACGAATCCAGTTTCTCTTTGGTTTGTACAGAAAGAATGTTTTAAGTGCAGCCCTTTATATTTCATTGTTAGCCTCTAAGTTTGTAATAATGTCATTGAGTTTGTCCTCCTTTTCTCCCCTGGATGATGTTTGATCTCCTGTGACCTAGGACCTCTGTCATAAAGGCCATCACCATGAGCATGTAATGATGTAGGGGCAAGGCAGAGAGGCTAGGCGCTGTGGGGCTACAGGACTAGTCACTGCAGTGTTTCCCTACTCATATGTTTTATGTTCTACTTGTTAAGTCTGAGAAAGATACCAAAGAAGAAATCCTGAAAGCTTTCAAGCTCTTTGATGATGATGAAACTGGGACGATATCCTTCAAAAATCTAAAACGTGTAGCCAAGGAGTTGGGCGAGAACCTCACTGACGAGGAGCTGCAGGTTTGTAGTGTGTCAGATTGGAATGCAGAATCCCTGCTTGGAGCCCTGGGTGACTTTTTTGAGTTACACTCTCTTGGATGTGAGTGCCACCTTGAAGGAGAACTAGTGTTTTCTTGTCTCCGTGCTGACCATTTAATTTCTCTTTTGATGGTGTGACACTCCTTATTTGCCCTGCTCCCAGAAAAATGCACACATGGACAGTTTTACTTATAAGTTTAGATTTTAGGAATCCCCCTAGTGAAGATGACCTTTGGGCTCCGTTCTAGGTGATATGCATGACAAACTATGACTTGGATTTCAGATCACTTTCAGGAACCACGCTATTACCAAAAGCAGCACATTTGCATGGGGTGGACTACACTTGTCTATTCATGTAGCATGATAAGAGCCTTTTGCTTAGTCATGTTTGCGTTTCATTTTGAATTGATCTGACCTGAGTCCTTATTGTCACGCAGGAAATGATTGACGAAGCGGATCGAGATGGAGACGGAGAAGTCAATGAGCAAGAGTTCCTGCGCATCATGAAAAAGACCAGCCTTTATTAAGATTGTTCTCTCCTTTTCTATTGCAAGCACACATAACTAGATTTAGTGCCTGCATTGTGTGAAACCTGGTTTTCGAGAATAAAAATTGTTTTCTTTCCCCACTGACCTCCCTGTGTAACCTTAGTAACAACCTCAAATCTCTTTTCGATTTTGGAAAATGTTCTTTGACAGTAAAGTTCTTTGTGAGGTGGCCTGCTGGTCGCTTTAATTCCCCAAAGCAGAGCGCGAGCATATTAGAGTGGAGAAAGGGGTCTTAAAACTTTTGCCCACCCGCTGTTCTGCCTTGTATCTCTTCACTCTTGTCACACATTCCCATGTTTATGCCACCACAGAAGGACTTCTGAGACAAGCACATGTTTTACCTGTGTCACCAGGCAGCCAGCATCTTTTCAATGGTTCTGGTTTTAACTGACACCTGAGTGCCGCTTTCGCTTTTACAAAACTCCAGTGAACTCTCTCACTTGCGTTTGGAAGTGTGTGTGTGTGTGCTATTTGTTTTGTCTTAAAAATAAAGCCTTTTCTTATTTTGAGCTTTTGTTCTCCAAGGATGAGTTCTTTAAACTTGACTATGAGTAGCTCTTCTAAACCATTTTGTTGAAGGCAGTCTGGTAAGTCCCAAACTCCTTACTCCCAACTCCTTTTCAGCCTGTGGCAGAAAAGGAAATAACCCTTTGCTACTGGCATGAATTGGTTCTTGCCTTGGGAACCCGTTGGTGTGTAAAACGAGCAGAATTTCATTTCACGTAAGCCTAAATGATGCCCTAAAAATAGTTTTGGCAAAGTATAAGACCAAAAAAGAGTTATTGGTCATTTATGCTTGGACAGATCAAGGAAAGCAAGGTTATGATGACAGTAGGTTGAATTCAGCCAATATCTGCTCAGTGTCCTTGCTGGATGATGTCTCAGAATCTTGGTGTCAGGTTGGGCTGAGTGGTCAGTTCCTGTGGGGCTGGACCCGAACGATGGAGGGGATAGGAGGGATGGGGAGGGTGCACATGATGCAGAGGGTAGGAGAGTGAGTAAAGGGTGATGGGGAGAGGGGAGCAGAGGGAAGCTCACGTGGGGCTGGACCAAGAGATGTAGGGGAGATAGGAGAACAGAAGTAGAACACGTTAGTTTCTGTGGGGCTAGGTCAGGGAGATGTAGGGGGAGTGGTTGGGTAGGGAGGAAAAGGAAGGGTAGGTTAGCTCAGGAGGATGGTCTACAGAGGTGGAGGGGAATGGGCAGGGAAAGAGGGAACGGGATAGCCCTTATGATTGTGCCAGAGAGATGTAGGGGGAGTAGAATGGGGTGGGGTGGGGGAGGTAGTAGAGATCAGTTCAACTGGGGATGGACCAGCAAGATATTGGGGAGTGAGGTGGGACTGAGAAGTAGAGGGACTAAGGTCAGTGCACGTGGGCAGGAAAGTGATTAGGAGGAGGGGGAGGAAAAGGGGGCAAAGGTTAGTTCATGTGCAGTTGAGCCAGAGCTGTGGGGGCTTGGGGGTGATGGGGAGCAGGACGGAGCAGGTGTTAGTTCATGTTCAGCCCCAGCAGAGAGTGTAGTGGGATCAGGGATAATGGGGAGAGAAAGGGCACAGAGGTCAGTGCATATCGGGCTGGACCAGAGAGGAGTGGGTGTGGGATTTGACACAGAGAGCACTGACATCAGTTTAAGGATGAACCAGAGAGCTCCATGGGAGTTGGGGGGGGGCAGGGAGAGAAAACGGGAGGAGAGGTACTTTCATGTGGGACTTGGCCAGAGATATGAAGGTGAAATCCATGGGGATGGGAGCAGAGGTCAGTTCCTGCAGGTGGGGCAGAGAAAGATAGAGGTATGAGAGGGGTGGAGAGAGGGGGGCAGATTCCGTGTTGGGTTGGGTATTGGGAAAAAGAGGGAGCCAAAGTCAGTTGATGTAAGATGGACCAGAGAGAGTCATAGGGAGGTGGCAGGGATGGAGATGGAGAGGGAGCGGAAGTGCCTTTATATAACGCTTTTGCACAGAGTTGTAGAGGATGAAGGGATGGAGATGGAGAGGGAGCTGGCATCTTCAGTTCCTATGAGGATGCGCAGAGATGCCGGGAGATGGAGGGAATGCAGCTTTAGGGGAGAGAAGGTGGGAGGGATGCGGAGGGAGAAGAAGGTAGTTGCTGTTGGGCCTGTGGTCCTCCCTAGTAACTCAGGGAAGTCCTTGAAAGAACTCTCTGGTGGATTAGTCTTTCCTTTGCTCCAAAGTGTGTCAACTGCTAGGAACAGCTGGATTCATTGGTAGCAATAATCAGGCTTGAGATAAGTCGATTCTAAGGAAGCTGTTTAAAGAACGGAAGTAGCTCAATTCCTGTCCCCTTTTAGACATGGAAGAACTGCTGGAGGAGACTATTGACTGGCTATTGAAGGGTGGGGATACACATTGACTGTCCTAGGGGGCGCTATTGAGGTCCTTTCACTGTCTATCAGATTTTAAATTCTTGTTTTTGTCAAATTTTCAAATGCTAGGATTTTGGGCAGCACACTCAAAGGGAGTAATACACTCCAAATAACACGTTACTAGTTAGTGATTACAAGTCACAGCTCCATAGAAAACAGCCACTGGTCATCCCACTACACACTTAGTCCGTCTTCTGTTTGACTAGAACTGCTTGCTCCCCAGTGGCACTCCCTCACCAAGTTCAAGTTCTCCCCCAGTCCAGGAACTACACCTTTTTAAGCCCCCCAGGGCCATTGTGATAAATGTCTCACAGCAAGTGGCAACCTCTTCCACTCCATGTCTCATGACACGCTCAGCTCAACATCCTATATTCTAGAAGTTGCTGGAATAGTGTGCATCTTCCATTGCAGCAAAAGCAATCAGTCTGTGTCTAAAAGCAATCAGTGTCTAAAATTCTCACCGGGATTCTGGGCCCATTTCAATAAACATCACTACCAGAATTTGATGTGTCTGGAAACCAAGTCACGTCTTTTCTAGTTTCCCCCCCTGCTGACCCCGTCTTCTCTCCTGAGCCTCCCCTTAACCACCACCTTTCCCCTTTTTCTTTCTGGTTGCTAAGTTTAGAGGTTCGTCCTTTTCATTTCTTTTCTCCTCTTTGCCCTGGGTGTCATCAAGCTTTCCCTACAGTAGTCACTCTGATCCACTCCTTCCTTTTTCATTTCTGAAGCCACCATCTGAAATCAAATTTGGATCATTGTGATGTCCTCTTAGCTGCTGTCTCTGTCCTGTCTTTTCCCAAGGTGATCTGTGGTACAATTTCCTCATGTCACTATCTTGCTCAAGAAGGAGCCTGGCCTTCAGACTCACTCATACCTGGTTCAAATCCTAACTCTTCTACTCAGCAGCTGTGCTTTGGGGGACATGACTTAACTGTCTTGAGCCTCAGTTTCCTCATCTAGAAAACAGGAGTGCTGTGAGGTCAAAAGAGCTAACAAACGTCAGGTGCTTAGCTTAATGCCGCAAGACACTTTGTGGGCATGCAATGAGTGTGCTCCCGCCACAGCCTCATGTAGAGCCAATCCACCCCTCCTGGCCACCGATGATCACTGTCCATTAGCCTGTTTTTTGCCTTAACTTGGACTGTTCTGTCCTTAGTTAAATGCCTATGAGTTATCCGTGGTATAGAGTTCACTTCTATACCTGTACTTATGCCTCTGCTATTGTTCCTAATTAAATATTACCCCTATCTTTTCCCCAAATCTGCATTCTTCTCTTCTTACGAAACTCCCTCTCAGAGCTCTCTCCTTGTAGAAAAACTTTGGTTTGAGAGTAGACAGGGCTTGTACGCGGCTTCCCAGCTGAAATTCTGAAACAGCAGCCTTGCAGATATGTCTCTTGCCACTAGGTGGAGTGCCAGGACAGAGAGCCTCCAAGGCACAGAATCACCTGGAGTCCAACAATGGTTCAAACTGGAGCTCCTTGGTGCCTTAGGATGGCTGTGGCTCCAACCAACCTTGGAGTGTAAGGGAGAGAATGTCATAGTGGAGAGATTCCTGAAGGGGCTGTGGAGTCCTCAGAAAACCCACCAAGTGTGGACACTGATGGAACGATAGTTTGTCAGGTTGGATGCTCGATTAGGTCTAATTAAAAGAGAATAAATGACATATTTGCATTTCTGAGTGTGTGCAGGGAAATTTGTTTACCTGCTACATGGCCTTACTGAGACTCCTCAACTACACTGAACATTTCTCAAGGGAAGAGCACAGATGTGCCTTTGATTTCTTCATAGCTGTGCTTGGTGCCTCGTAGAACGCTGTGTTTACAAAAGCAGGCTTACTCATTTACCAACCTTGTTGATCCTCTAGCAAGGATTTATTAGCTCATTAGAAAAGTCTAGCATCCTGTGGCTCTTTTTCGTCTGACCATTATCTCTTGTTATGCTTTGAATTGTGTTCCCTTAAAAGATATGTGGGAGTCCTAATCCCCAGAACCTCAGATTGTGACTGTTTTTGAGCACAGGATCTTTACCAAGTTATAATGAGGTCATTAGAGTCCAATATCACTGGTGTCCTTAGAAAAAGGGGCAATTCGGACACAGAGACACACATTGAGGAAAGACAGCGTGAGGACGCAGGGAGAAGATGGCCATCTGCACGCCAAGGAGAGAGGCCTGGAACAGATTCTCCCTCACAGCCTCAGAAGGAACCTGTCCTGCTGACACCTTGATTTTGGCTTTCCAGCCTCCAGAATAAGGAGACAATGCATTTCTGTAGGTTAAGTCACCAGTCGGGATACTCTCTTCCTGTAAAACTTCCTTTGTTCCCCCAAGTGTCCTGACCAGAAGTGCACACGGTGATGTTGAGAAAACAAAGCCCGGCCTTGGAATCCCCGCTGTGGAACTCCTCTCTCCGTGGACACTGGATGTGGCCTGTCCTGAGACATCCATGAGCACATGGGGGTGTGTGGTATCACCACCTGAAAGCTTGTACATGGATGTGAGGCCATCTCCTTGGGAGATGGTGTGTCCTGCAGGGTGTCATGCAGAGTGTCTGGTCCCGCTCCCCACATAAGAACACAGGACATGGTGAGGCCAAAAAGGACCACCCACGGAGCCATAGATAGGGGAGTCATACCGCTATAGTCTCACTGGAGGCTGGGTAGGAGACACAGGAAGCAGGAGCCACACAATCCGCAACCTGCTGTCCACTTCTCTGCCAACCAACCAACCTCACTTGCTAACTGCCATCCACTCTGCTAACTGCAATCTGCGCTGGCTAGCTCAGCTACCATCTTCTTGCTAGCCCCCATTTGCTGCTGGCGTAGCCACAGCGGTTATATTCATGGCCAATGGCTCACTGGTTACAGCTGACGGCCAACTAGCCACAGCTGACGGCCATCCAATCACAGTTGATGGCCATTTACTACCTGAGCCAGCACCTTTCCACGTGAGGGTGAGAGCCTGGAAACTGTACTCCTGGCTCTGTCCCCACATGGTGTGTGTGTGTGTGGGGAAATATTTATGCAATCCCTCATACAAAGAGGTCCAACAGGTATGCTGATGACTACAAACTGAGTCAGAAAAGCATGGGAATGATGAGTGAGTAGAGGCAGGTGACAGAGCCTCAGATGGTGGAGGGGGCTTTGTTTTTTCTAACTGCACTACACGGTTGGAAAGAAATACTTTCAGGATGCACCTGGCTGTCTGAAAGAACTGACACCAGCCTCATGAGGGGCATGAATAGCTGTGAAATGTCTCTGGAGCTGGCGTAGTGAAGTTCCTTTACATGACCTCTGGCAAATTACCTCATTGGTTTCATCTGTCAAAGGGGGCTTATTAATAGAACTCACGTCAAGAGTAGCTGTGAGGTTTAAATAAGCGAATATACCGTGTTTCCCTGAAAATAAGACCTAGCCGGACAAGCAGCTCTAATGTGTTTTTGGAGCAAAAATTAATATAAGACCTGGTTTTATCTTACTATAATATAAGACCTGGTCTTATATAATACAATATAAGACCAGGTCTTATACTAATTTTTGCTCCAAAAGACACATTAGAGCTGTCCAGCTAGGTCTTATTTTCAGGGAAACAGGGTATCTGAAGAGCTTAGATCAGAGCCTGGCACATGGAAGGCATTCAATAAATATTTGTTGAATGAATAAATTCAGAATTTGGCTGCAATCCTCAACTATAGGGTTCAGGGGTTCCATCAGTTATCCCAGTGGTACAATGCAGGGGTATACCAGTAGAATGCGGATTCCTCACCTGGGTCACTTACACTTCCGGGGTCCATAAATTACCCTGAGGTGGTTCTTAAATCTCCTGAAACAACACACACAATTTGTACATATAGGCAGGCAGGCAGTTTTCATCAGATTTGTTCAAAGAGTCCATGAGCTAAAACAGATTCAGACCCACTGCCCTGGAGTTGGACATTGCCATTTGGGACATGGAGAGAATGATGCAAACACATAGCATTATATCATCCAGTGTGTGTGTGTGGGGGGGAAACTTCTGTTGACACTTTCTGTCCTCATAGGCACTCGCTGAGGTCTTCCTGTTTTCCTGGTCCTGCCTGCCATGCCCTAGGGCCTGAAACTGCCGCTTAGCCATTGTTCTGGGGCCTGGGGAGCTCTATGAAGCTGTCGCTGTCCCTGGCCAGGCCTCCTGCAGTCATTCCCTCCTTTTTGAACTGCCAGGATCCAGCAATATCATCATTGGCCTGGATTTCCTGCCATCTCTCCTCCCTCCCCTCCAGCCTTTTTAGCTTGAAAATCAATCCTCGGGAAGGAAAATGCCACTGAAGAAGATTTATTGCCTTCTAAGAAGTTGCTCTTTGCCCTCCTTATACCCACTGAAAGGCCTTTTACTTCCTTGTCTTCAGCAGGGTTTTTTTTGAAAGCCTCAAGCCATTTTCAGCTTTAGCCTCCCCCCGAAATTACTCTTTGGGATCTACAACACTGCTTTTTCTTGAATCCATCATTAGATCTGTTTTCTCCTCCTATATTTTTTACTGTTTATTCATTCATTCATTCAGCAAACACTTAATGAGCACCTGTTCTGACCCAAGCCCTGAAGTGAAGAAATACAGTCCCTGGCCTCATGGGATTTACATTCCCGTGAAGGAGACTGTCATGTGGGGCGGCCTGCGGGGTGGCCTGCGGGGTCTTTGCTCCCGCTCCCCATACAAGAACGCAGGATATGGTGAGGCCAAAAAGGAACACCCACGGAGCCATAGGTAGGGGAGTCATACCACTATATTCTCTCTGGCGGCACTATACTCTCACTGGAGGCTGGATTCACACTGTCCGCAAACCGCCATCCACACTTGCCAGCCCAGCCGCCATCTTCTTGCTAGCCCCCATTCTCTTTCTCTGTCTCTCTGTTAGCGTAGCCACAGCAGTTATATTAGTGGCCAATGGCTCACTGGTTACAGCTGATGGCCAACTAGCCACAGCTGATGGCCATGCAATCACAGTTGGCCATTTACTACCTGAGCCAGCACCTGTCTATGTGAGGCCGAGAGCCTGGAAACTGCTTTCTGGGGCTCTGCCCCCACAGAGACAGAGAAAAACGTCTCAAGAAAATAAAGCAGGATAAGGATATAGAAAAAGATGGAGGGGGTACTACTTTAGACAGAGTAGTCAGGAAAGGTTTCTCTGTGGAGATGGCAATCAAGCAAAGACCCAGAGCTGTGTGGGGGTCTGGGGAAAGAGTACCCAGGCAGAGGGAACAGCAAGTGCAAAGGCCCTGAGGCAGCAATGGGCTTGCCATGAGTGATGAACAATAAGGCAGCCCATGTGACTGGGGCCAAATGAACAAAGTGAAAAATGGCAGGCTGCAGAAGGAGGCAGGGGTAAAGTAAGGCTTCATATTCATAAACCCCATCAATAAGGGTTATGCTCTGTGGGTGACGGAGTATCATCACTGGGATCCGAGCAGGAAAGTAACATGCCTTGTACTGGAGTTCTCGTGCTGGCAGCTGTGTTGAGAATGTTAAGAATTGCCTGTGGGACAATAGTTTAGTGGTTACCAGAGGGTAAGGGGGGCGGGGGGTGGGGGGTGGGAGATGAGGGTAAGGGGGATCAAATATATGGTGATGGAAGGAGAACTGACTCTGGGTGGTGAACACACAGTGGGATTTATAGATGATGTATTACAGAATTGTACACCTGAAATCTATGTAATTTTACTAACAATTGTCACCCCAATAAATTTAATAAAATTAAATTTAAAAAAAAGAGAAAAAAGAATTGCCTGTGGGAGCAAGGGTAGAAGCATATATCTTTTCACATATGAGCTCATTTAGAGAGCTCTCTGCATAGCCACATGGCAGACTTTTTTTTTTAAATCGCATTTGGATTATTTGAGATTGGGAAATTTCTGGAGAAACTTTTGATCTGAAATTTAAAGTGCTAGAGGAAGATTTCCCCTTTTGAGAATCCCCATTTTTCAGCAGCCATCTTCCCTTCTAGAGTCTTGAGCAGTGGGATTACAAATTGTGTTGTGTGCTAGTTGGCTTTCTGCCCCTTTCCTCCCAGAATCTTCCTTCTCAGGTCCTCTAGTCTAAGTTCATGGCTGAGAGCTGGCAGGCTCAAGACCCAGATAAGAGCCCATGTTCTAGTTCGAGTCTATTATTATTATGAACTTCAAAATGTCATGATTATTTTTTCCCAAGTTCTGGTCCTTTCCTCATCCACAGCCACTTCTTCTCTCTTGCTGGCCGGGTATAATAGATCATTCTAGAAACAGTAGCCTGTAATTCCCAGTCCCAGGATTCTGCAAACTCTTTATGGTGGAGAAAGGACTTGATTCTTGCATTATCAGTGTTGGGTGGGGGTTGTTATGACCCCACTTTGCAGATAAAGCAGCTGAGCCTCAGGGAGGGTAAGCATGGAAGCTGAGGCTCAAGCTCAGAGCTTCTGACTCTATGAAGTTCACGCTCTTAGTGCTACTCTACCTCACTATTCTCTAAGCAGACAATGTACTCCTTGTTTCAGTGAGCTTAAATATTTTCAAGTGAAAATTAGATGGCTTATCCTATTCTCTTTCTCTCTGGCTTGGCTTATGATTTCTATTACTAATTTATTTATTTTTAACTTTTTAAAATTTATTTTAAGTGTGTTTTTCCAGGACCCATCAGCTCCAAGTCAAGTAGTTGTTTCCATCTAGTTGTGGAGGGCGCAGCTCACTGGCCCATGTGGGGATTGAACTGGCAACCTTGTTAAGAGCACCACGCTCTAACCAACTGAGCTAACCGGCTGCCCCTCTGTGACTAATTTCTTACTTAGAATTTTGATTGTCTACAACACCCATCAGGGCAATTACTTAAGGGCATCACGGCTTCCCGCTATGGGTTTAGGCCCCCAAAGAAGCTCACGTGACCAGTGCGATGGTTGATTTTATGTGTCAACTGGGCTATGGGGTGTCCAATATTATTCTGGGTGTTTCTGTGAGGGGGTGTTTGGGATGAGACTAACATTTAAATCTGTAAACTGAGAAAAGCAAATTGCCCTTCAAACTGGCACCTGGCTTTTTTCTGCCTTTGAACTTGAACTGAAACGTGGGCTCTTTCTGGGTTTTGAGCCTGCCAGCCTTCAGACTGGAACTACACGGTCCACTGGCCTGGGTCCCCAGCTTGCTGACTCACCCTGCAGATCTTGAACCTTGTTAGGCTCCATAATCCTGTGAGCCGATTCCTTATCATAAATCAATCTCCCCCCACCCTTTTCATCTCCTATTCGTTCTGTTCCTCTGGAGAAGCCCGATTAATAGGGCCAGCAGAGGGCGCTCTCCCACCAAACACGGCCCGTTTCTTGTTTGGCACTGCTGGACAGCTGTTTTCTTCAAAAGAGAGAAAATCTTTTTAATTCCTTTTTTTCCAGACAAAGGAAGGTAATTTCAGAGAGAAAAAAGGAACATCGCTGTTGGTATATATGATAGAAGAAGTTCATACTGTGTTGGTATATGTGATAGGAGAACAGGCTTGTGACATCCTAGGAAATGCATTCTGCATGAGATGGACGCCAAAGCTCTGCTGCTGGTGACAAAATTAACCAACACAGCTAACTCTTCCTGGAAATCACAGACGGCATTATAACCAATGGGATAAGCTAAGGGCAAGGTATCAGAGATGGAACTTCTCTAACAGAAAGAAGGATGGAAACTGACATTACTGGCCTAATGTATGCATATACATTCTGTGTAGTTTTGCATTCATACCTATGTGAGAATGTAAATGCACAAAACAAGGTCTGAAAGGATGGATACTAAACTTTTCACAGTGGCTTTCTCTGGAGAGAGGAAGGCTCTTGGAAGGAGCTATAGTGGCATGGACTTCCTCTTTTTATTCTGTTCTGGGGTTGAATTTCTTAAAACAAGAGTCTATTCATGTATGCTTTTATATTTTTAAGAATTATTAAATAACACTCCACTCATAGTAGGATGGCTGTAATTAAAAAACAACAACAACAGAAAATAACAAGGGTTGGCAAGGACGTGGGGACACTGGAACCCTGTTACATTGCTGGTGGGAATGTAAAATGATGCAGCCACTTTGGGAAACAATTTGACAGTGTCTCAGAAGAATAACTGTTGAACTACCATATGACCCAACAATTCCATTCTTAGGTATATCACCAAAGAATTGAAAGTAGGGATTTGAAAAGATATTTGTATACCCATGTTCATAGCAATATTATTCAGACTAGGTGGAAACTCGAGTGTCTGTCAACAGATGAATGACCAAAATGTGGTATACGTACACAATGAAACATTATTCAGCTATGAAAAGGAATTAAATTTTAATATATGCTCTAACATGAATGGACTCTGAAAGCATTATGCTTAGTGAAAAAAGCCAGACACAGAAGGACAAGTGTTGTATGATTCCACTTGTATGACGTACCTAGAATAGGCAAATACATAGAGACAGAAAGTAGAAGTTACCAGGGGCTGCAGGGAAGGGCGAAGGGCAGCTATTATTTACTAACGGGAACAGAGCTTTTGCTGGGGATGATGAAAAAGTGTTGAGTGTAGATAGTGGTGATGGTTATGTAACATTGTGAATATATTTAATATATGAATATTATGTATGTTTTACCACAATAAAAAAACCCAGAAAAATTCTCCAGAGAAAGGGTGTTGTGCTATTAGATCCAGTTGTGCCCTTTTACAAAGAGGAAAATTGTGGCTTCTAAGGACTATAGAGGGGCAGCTTCAGTTTTATGGATGGTGTGTTTGTGTGAAGCAGCAAGTGCTGAGGAAGTTTCAGCTGCAATATAATAAGGAAATGTGAGGATTTGCCGTCATCCAGCTCACGCTACACTCTGTGAGAGCGAGAACTGGGTCTATCTTTGCTCGTCATTGCAATCCTAGAGCCTAGCACAGTGTCTGGTGTACAGTAGGCATTCAATAAATAGTTATTGAAATGCAATAATGAATTTCTGTGACCTGCTAATAATCTACTTAAAAAACATTCTCTAGCTTATCATTTTTGGTCACCATTGTCAATTATTTAATGCATGATATGTACAGGCTTGGAGTCCATATATTTGGTTGTCATTAGCATAGAATCACAAGAGATTCTGGGAAATGTGGTCTAGCTGCAAGTAAAGGAGGAAAAGGAAACGGTGTTTGATGAACATGTAGCATCGTCTATGTCTCTGATATGAAGAGCACGCCTAGGACAACTGTGTAGTGGGTGTGCTAAGAGAAGGCCACCCAGGACCGAAGTCCCAGACGCTTCAGTGTGGAAGAAATGGCAACGGGAGAAGACTTCAAGCAAAAAGAGTGTGAAAATAAGGAAAGTGACTGCAGGAAACCCAGGGGAATGGAATGTCACGAAGGAAGGGGCAAGTGTGTCAAGAGACAGACCTTAGCAAGAGAAATTTCTGTGGAAATCAGATTGTGGTGGCTTGGGGGTGAAATGTGGGTGAGGAAGTAGAGGAATATATGTGGAATATTTTTGAGAAATTTGGCTGTAAAAGGATAAGCAGAGAAGGATAGTAGGTAGTGGTCTGCTGAAGTGACATGGGGAGAACTGGGTTTTGTTTTTCTTTTTTCTTTAATGGGAGAGACTTGAGAATGTTTGAATGTTTAAAAGAGAAAGAAGCACAGTAAATAAAAATGGCGTGGTATAGGGCCAGGAACAAATAAACAACTATTGCAACAGAAGAAATGGTCTCAAAACAGACTTAAGTGCGTGTAGCAGTATGGTTTATTTCAGGGCTGGTGGGAAATGATGGACAGTTTCTGATGCATGTACGTATGTGGTCATCTACGTTTATACTTTTCTTTTTTTCAGAAAGGATCTAAGGTAGCTCAAAAAGATGCATTCTGGTGACAAAACAAATGTTCAAAGAGGAAGAAAATGACATGTTGGAATAATGAAGTGAAATACACGTTTAGGTCTCATAGCATCTCTTTGATTTTGACTGCTTTAAACATCAGTGCTCGGCTGATTGTAGAGACCTGGATCAATTTGTGCTGGGATCTATTAGACAAAAATTCCATTTATGTAACTTGCTCTGCAATGTCACTTTTCAGGCAGAGATTCAAATTTGTTCTAGATGTTGCTATGAGAATCAAGCCGTCTCTGAGCTTTGTCCCATGTATTGTGCAGCAGCCTTTGACCACACGCAATAAAGCCTGACATGACCATCAGACAGGCACTGAGTGTTCTGATCTCAGAAACAGCTTGTAAGTTGGACAAGAAGCTCAGTTTCATTTCTGTATAATCATATCTTGTTCCTGACCCCGACTCGTACCCTGTGAACCATCCTATGCTGTATTTACTCTGAACTTTTGCTCCTAAGCTGTTTGATACCCCTAAGCCTTTACATATCCTTATATCTACAATGTCTCTTCATTGCTCATCTCCCCGCTGAAAGACTCATTCTTATCCTATGATACCCAGCTTACCCGTTGCATGCTCTTGGGGAATCCTTTGTGTCTAGCCCTGGCTAGATCTGTCCACCTCCCTGTGGTCCCCAGCCCCTCTATTCTCTCTTATAGCTCCAGTCCTGCTAAGTTAGCAAGGTCATCTACTCCACTGACCTTGTGCCTCAACTCTCCATCCTTAGGCTCAATACCTGGCCAGAGTTAGTACGCCGCTCATGGAAACCTTCTAGCAGAGAGGTGGGTGTTTCTATTTAAAACCACCACAACCGTTTTGACCTGGATGATCATGTGGGAGTGTAGATTTGTGAAATTTCTCATCGAGCTTTATACTTACAATCTGTGGAATTTATGGTGTGTGCATTAAAACTTGAAAAAGCTCTGTTAGCTTTATTTTTTAAAAAAGGTAAAAAGATGCAAACTCCCTTGAACTACCTGCAGTTGCTTTTGCTTTCCAGGGGCGTGACATGGTTTTCTCTGGCTAGATAGATTTGCTTAGGGAGATACTTGGCTGCCTCGGGGATGAAAGTAGGGAGTCAAAGAGAAAGAATGCTGAATTGCTCCCCTGCGTGCAAGCAGCAAAATCTGGGATTTCCCGGTATAGCCACTTTAACCCGAAAAGAAGGTGTCCCCCTAGTGCTGAGGGTTTAGAGACCCCATGCGGCTGCTACTTTGCTTTGTGACACTTTTCGAAGTCCTTTCATATCCATTCTTTTGTTTGGTCGTTAAGTCAGTAAAGGTCAATATGGCCTCAGAGGATCCAGCCAGGGCAATCATCTCAGCCTGGGGCATAGGTGCCAACCACCAGGAAACTTTGAGAAATTGGAATACTGGACAGAAATGTGCTGAGCATGGGCCTCGGGGCAGGAGAGCTGTGCCAGAAATCCCTGGGCCCACAGGATAGCAGAGGTACAGATATGCCCAGGAAAGGGCTTTGGTTGTTCTGAGTTGAGTGAGCTGGGGTGCAACACACCCAGGCTGGCTGAGTAGGAAACACAGGCTTGGGGGTCAAATTAAGCTAAGTCTGTGTCCTGGCATCGCTTTGTGGTAGCTTGTGTGTCCCTAAGCGTGATACTTAACCCCTCAGAGTGCCAGGTACCTCCTCTGTGAGCCAGCCCTAGTCTACCCCACAGGAGTGGGAGCAGTGAAAGCTATTGTGTTAGTCTTCCGGGGCTGCCATTACAAAGTACCACAGACTGGAGGAGCTTACACAATAGAAATGGATTGTCTCCCAGTTCTAGAGGCTAGGAAATCTGAGCTCAAGGTGTCAACAGGGCTGGTTTCTCCGGAGGCCTCTCTTCTTGGCTTGCAAATGGCTGTCTTCTCCCTGTGTCCTCACGTGGTCTTACTTCTGTCTGTGTCCATATGTCCTAATCTTTTCTTAATAAGGACACCAGTCATACTGGATTAGGCCCTACCCTAAGGACCCCGTTTAATTTTAATTACCCCTTTAAATACCCTATTTCCAAATACAGTCACATCCTGAGGTACTGGAGTTGGGACTTCAACATATGAATTTTTTTGTGGGAGATGGGACACAATTCAACCTGGAACAGATATCATCCCAGGTTCGGGCATCAGGAGGTCTCACTAAATATGTGTATAATATTGCATGGGGCTTTTCCTGTTGCCATAGAATTAGTACCTAGGGGACAAAGGGATGAGAAACATCCATTTTCTAAAGGATCCAGGGCAGTAGGAAGCACACATCCTCTTCAGGGTTTTCTAAGACATGAACAGAACCAGTGCTGCTACCACCTGCCATGGACTCAGCGCTGCCTCCGCCCATGCCAATTATGTCTCCTTCATGCTGGCACTCTCCTCGACTAGACCTGGAGTTCCCTGAAGCCTTGCTTTCTCCAGTTCTTTGTTCAACCCTTAGAACAAACGAGGGGGCCATAACTGTGGCCATCCCTATCTTCCTGCATGGGGATCCCAGGAATGCCTTCCCATGTTGAAGGCCTGTTCGGGTCAAGGTCCTCCAGCTGCTGGTGCCTGAAAGCAGCTAAGGGCGAATACAGCGGCCCCTAAGGTGGGCTTTCTGACATGTGAACTTGGGCTAGTTATACCTGCTCCCTATGGGTCAGTTCTCTCCGTTGCAAAATGGGAATTATAACTAGGACTGGCTGCATAACTTGCAGAGCCCAGTGCAAAATGAAAATGCAGGGCTTCATGTTCAAAAATTGAATTTCAAGATGGTGATAATAGAGCATTAGTATATTAAGCATGGAGAGCCCGTCTAAGCATGGGGTCCTGTGGGACTGCCTGGGGTGCACAGCCGTGAGGCTGGCCTTAGCTCTAACCTTGAGCCTTCTCTTGAAACCAAGCAGGTGTGTGTTACATGATAATCTTGTACGAACAGCCAAGTGCTGGACTTGGAGATTGAAGAGCTTCCCGAAAACCGGTGTCTTCCACTTACTGGCATCTGTTGGGCTCATTTGTACTTTTCTAATTATTTTGCTTACTCCACAGCACTCCTTCCTTATCCCCCTTTCAACTTGTCTATGGGCCAGGGTGCCCTGAAAAGATCAGAGTCCAAAGGGGACCATCCATCCCAGGGACTCAGACCCACAACTGTGCTCATGCCTCTGTCCAAGGGCTAGAGCAGTCTTGCTCATGCGGCAGCCTAGGAAATCCCAGCGTTCCCTAGCAACAAGGCTGAACCAGAGCCGTTGCTAGGGAAACCCTGGGATTTCCATAGCTACCAGAGCGCAGTGAGCATCTCCGCTCCTACAGCTGAATATATCTGGTGTTAGCAAAAGAGGGGAAAGAGGAGCTGATGCTCTGCTGCCAAGGGGGCAGGGCTGCATCCTCTGAGTCTCATTACCTGCATAAAGAGGGGCAAACAGGTCACCGGGGCAGGACCACTCCTCAAGGCTAATGAGTGGTTGGTACTCCTCCGAGACCTTCAACAAATGGCTGCTCAATTTGGCGTTGCATAGTCTGCTGCTGCCTCTGGCACACAAATCACAATACTATGTTGTCTCTACACATCTGTATGCCCCCCCAGTCCCAGCAGCTGGGATCTTACCAAGGCTGTGTCCCCAGAAACCAACATAGGGCAGGGCTTCTTCACCTTTTCCTTGATCATCTGGGAAAGCCTGTGGGGCCCTTCTCGGAATAATGTTTTTCAATGCGTGAAACAAAATAGGTAGGATTACAAAGGAAAGCTTTTTAATTGAAATATAGTTATCAAAATCTTTTAAAATCACAATTGTGATATTGTAAAATATACGTGCATCTTCATTGATGCATTAAATAATAAGATATAGTGACATGTCTAATAATTACTGTAATTTGTAAGTAGTGACAAGTGTAAAGGATATGTGGAGAGAGCTGCTGCCACAGTAACATGGTATGAAAATATCAGGGATTTCTCTTGGTGAAAAAGTCACAGTTACTGCCAATCTTCCTGTGGTTGGTTCCATAATGCTAAATTTCCATAATGCTAAATTTCAGGTAGAGGTTAGGGAACATAAAGAATATTCTTCCCCCATCCAGTTCCACAGACCCTCTAAATTCTACATAGGTTGTGAGCTCTGAGTTTGGGAATTGCATGCTGTATGAATGAATGAATGGCAACTGAATGAATGAATGAAAAAATGATGAAAGAGTAAAAGCTGAGTAACTTACGCAGGTTCCTTGAGCAAGTGAGTGGCTCAGGGAGAGGAAAAACCTTGTTCACAGTCATCCAGTCACTTTCAGGCACCCTGTTCCTTGTTACTTCTTCCTTTAAGAGCTGAGGAATTTCAACAAATGGTCTTGGAACAACTGGGTATCTTACGCAAAAGAATGAAGTTGGACCCTCATCATATACCATATACAAAAATTAACTCAAAATGGATCAAAGACCTAAATATAAGGACTAGAACTATAAAACTCTTAGAAAAAAACAGGGGATAAACTTCATGACTTTGGATATGGCAATGATTTCTTGGCTATGATACCAAAAGCACAGGCAACAAAACAACAAATAGATAAATTGGACTAAATCAAAGTTAAAAACTTCTGTGCATCAAAGGAAACAACCAACAGAATGAAAGGCAACCTATGGAATGGGAGAAAATATTTGCAAATCGTATGTCTAAAAAGGGGTTAATATCCAGAATATATAAATACCTTTTACAATTGAACAACAAGGAAACAAACAACCTGATTAAAACATGGGCAAAGGGCATGAATAGACATTCCTCCAAAGAAGATATAGAAACAGCCAATAAACACATGAAAAGATGCTGGACATCACTAATTATTAGGGAAATACAAATCAACACCCCAATGAGATACCACCTCACACCCATCAGGATATACTACTATCAAAAAATAACAATAATAACAGGAAACAGAAAGTAACAAGTGTTGGCAAGAGCTATCATATTGATTCAGGAAATTCCACTTCTGGGTATATATTCAAGAGAATTAAAAGTAGGTTCTTGAACAGATATCTGTTCACCCATGTTCATAGCAGCATTATTCACAATAACCAAAAAGTGGAAACAACCCAAATGCCCATCAAAGCGAATGGATAAACAATGGGTAGGATGACCATATTATGGAAAATTATACAGCCTTAAAAAGGAAAGAAATTCTGACACATGCTACAACATGGATGAACCTTAAGGACATTATGCTAAGCGGAAGAAGCCAAACACAGGACAAATACTGTATGATTCCACTTGTATGAGGTCCCTAGAGGAGTCAGATTCATAGGGAAAGAAGGTAGAATGGTGTTTGGCAGGGGGTGGGGGAAGGGGGTGGGGAGTTAATGGGGACAGTTTCAGTTTTGCAAGATGAAAAGAGTTCTGGAGATAAGTGGTGGTGATGATTACACAACAATGTGAATGCACTTAGAATCACTGAACTGTGACTTAAAAATGGTTCAGATAGCAAAGTTAATGTTATGTATATTTTACCGCAATTAAAAAAATCTGAGGGAAAGGAGGCGGAAGACTCCTGGCTTGAAAACGTCTTGTCAGGGGAAAAGGTGCCCATGAATCCTGGTGGGGGTCTAGCAGGGAATCAACAACTTCCCTGCATGGTCCTGGCACCTGAGAATGAGTGGGCTAGTATTTTGGACAAACGACCTTCGTAATCCAACTGCCTCATGGGATATCGGAAAAGGATGCTTATGACAGGGAATCCTGCTACAAGAAACTTGTTGGAGGGCCCTGAGGCATCTGCCAACAGCTCTCAGTTCTCACTCAGGCCTTCCAGCTTTCTCACTTCGCAGCTTCTCATGTCCTGCAGGCTGGGCTGAGACCCATACAGTCTTAGTGCCTTCTTAGCTAAGCATCTGGGGAAGCGAAGCTAGAGGAGGCATTACCCTACAATCCCATGATTGGGTCCTCAGAGGGGTAGAGGCCTGGTAAGACTGAGCCCTTGCACAGGGTGGCACTCACAGGCCACAGAAGATCAAGGGCAGGAAAGCATGTGCATAGGGGTCCCCAGCATGGCAGGTAAGAGCTTCATTTGAGGGATGGTGGAGCCCTGGGCCTCAGATTGCAGTCAAGTTGGGAGACTGGTAGAAGGCAAGGCTGGGTAGGGGGCCAACATATTCATTGTACAGGACATGTGGGCCGTGGAAAGGGGTTAGGACTTTATTCTGAGGAAAGCAGGGAGCCACTGGAAGGTTTAAGCAGGAGAGAAATGCGATCCAATTGATTTTTTAGTTAAGATCTATCTGATAACTGTGTAGACAGCCAAAAGATACAGGCTGCAGGTGAGGGGCTCTTGCACAGTTCTCCCCACAAGTGGTCATTCCTGGCACCTGCTGAGGCACAGTGGTCACAGGATGGGGCCTGCTGTCCCCTTCCCATGTTGGCTTGGGCTCCTGGATGTGGAAGTCGGGGCTTTGATCCAGAAATCAGTTGCAAACTAGTCTGGTTAGTGAGGGCGCAGGGCCCCCAGTGGGCTCGAGGAAGCAGGGGCAGCTGGGAGGACGGGGGGTGGGGGGGAAGCAATCGGCGTTGGCAGGGGCTCCTTCTTGGGATGCCCTCCCCGGGCAGACTGTTCTAGGGCAGTGGGGGCGGTCAGGCTCTCTGCAGAGGTGAACAGGCGACTAAAAGTGGAGGGGAAGCAGGGGCAGATACAAATGTTGCCATTTCTCTCTGCTAAGCAGAGAGAGGCACCCTCTTCCCAGGACCTTTGCTTTATGTGTCTTCTCAGGCTCCACTATGAGAAACCCTGCTTCCTACCTCCAGCACTGCGGGCACAAATCGCTGTGCAAATAATGCATTTCTAGGGACACCATCTGCCATCATCATTGTCACATTCTGCAGTTACCCAATGAGGAAAGGACTGCAAACTAGCCACAGTATTTAGCAACAGACAGTGGAGATGAGGTTACAGTCATTCATTTCACTAAAATGTGTTGAACATCTGCTATGTGACAGGCACAGTGTTAAGGAAAACGGAAGATAAAGAACAATAACAACCAGGAAGGAGCCAGGTTTCAAAGAAAGGGAGAAGTCTAGGGCCAAACCTGTGTCTCTTCTGTCCCCTCAATTTCTAAAAGAGGCTCTGGCAGCCCTACCAATGGGTCCATATGACCCAGTCTACCCTCCTTCTCAGAGGTAGGCTTTGCCAGGTGGCAGCACCCTGGGAGACCACGGGCCCCAGCAGGCTGAGCCCAGACGTGGGGAGAGGACTGTTCTACTGCCTCCTGCGGGCGGGAGTGGTGTGAGCTTTGCCCAGGGAGAACCCACTGCTCTTTGCCTTCTTTCTGTTTCCATTTATTGTAATTATTAGTATATTTGCATTGATTTCTACCATCTTATTTTGTGCTTTCTGTTTCTATGCTTCTTTTTTCTCCTTTCCTTTCCTGTTACCTATTAAATCAGTCAAGTTTTCTGTTTTTTTTGTTTTCAATTTAGTTCCTTCTTTCCCCCTCTACTGGTTTGGAAGTTATACATTATATATATTTATACATAATACACTTATATATATGTGTGTGTATATATATCTATGGTGGTTTATCCTTGGGTAGTCAAACATGCACAATTGACTAAGCAACATCTAAAATTCATCACCATTTCTACACTCCTCTCAAACTGCACAAAGGTTTCATAACTTTCAAATTCCTGCTGCCTTTTCCCATCTCATATGTTATTGTTGTCCAGTTATTTTGCATTGTTTCTGTTCTTCTCAGATTCAGCATTTTCTTCATCATGATTGTTATTGTCACAGCCATCATT
Organism: Rhinolophus sinicus; assembly: GCF_036562045.2. Classification (NCBI taxonomy): domain Eukaryota; kingdom Metazoa; phylum Chordata; class Mammalia; order Chiroptera; family Rhinolophidae; genus Rhinolophus; species Rhinolophus sinicus. The sequence goes on along the minus strand of NC_133768.1, from coordinate 110,427,616 downwards.
GTTTTTGTTGTTTTATATATATGAATATAAAATAAATTACAAATATATTTAATTTAATTTATAATAGCACAAGTGTGTTTTAAGTAAATTTATAAATATAATGTATAACGTATTATAACCATAATTTGTATAAATATGAATTTATAAATACCGGGGGTGCCAAAAAATGTCTACATATTTTAAGAGATGTTAACACTTTAGTCAAAGTTGCTCAAGCAGTGGTTCACCGTCATCAGAAGTATCTGGACGCTGAAGGTAACCACTTTGAGCACCTCTTGTCATTGCAGAAGTCACATGTGACTTGTATTCATCTTTTGTGATCGGTATATATTAATATCGTTTTGTTTTTCTTTCTGAAAATGTGTATACATGTTTTTGGCACCCTCTGTATATAAGCACCTTTGATGAACCCATCATCACTGCTGGGCAGGTAATTACAGGTGGTGGCTGTAGTGAGGAGCTGCCCTCACCAGACTTCCCCGGACACAAAAGTGCACAATGGGGACAGGAATGGCAAAGGAAGAACATACCTTGTGTTCCAGGCTGAGTGTAGGTGAGAGACTTGCTTGCAAGCCCCTGTGCACCACACTCTGGAAATCCCAGAGATCCCTGAGTGAAGCTTTGATGTTACTGACAGTTTTGTACTACCAGCTGGAGGCCAATTAAGGGCTATGGACTCAATGTAACAGATCTCTGTGATCCAATTCTGTCTGTCCTGAAATATGTACCAAAATCTGTATGTCAAAACCAAGAAATTGTATAGCACAAATCTACCACATCACAAAACAAAAAGAAGGCTCAGAAATGGGCGGTGGCCTGATCAGAGTCACGTAGGAAAATCAGGACTATCACTCAGTTTTGTTGCCTTCCACCTCCGTGCTCTTTTCACTACAACATGCCATTCTCCTCCAGTCACTTGCAGCCTTCAGTCCTGCTCTGCCTCCAATGTTCTAGAACATTGAAATCACCAACCACTGAACAGCTCAAACCAGAAATCTCAGAGTCATCCATGACACATCCCTCTCCTTCAGTCCCCACACTTCATCTATCTCCAGGTCTTAGAAATTCCTCAAATCAATTCACTTCTCTCAACCTCCACTCAGTTAAAAAATATTTATTGAGGGCCAACTATTCTGAAGCACCATTCTAGATATCAGGACACAGAAAATGAATAAGACAAAGTCCCTGCCCTCAAGGATCTTATACTCTGGTGTGTGTGTGTGTGTGTGTGTGTGTGTGTGTGTGTGTGTGTGTGTGATACAGAGAGAGAGAGAGAGAGAGAGAGAGAGAGAGAGAGAGAGAGAGAGAATAACTAACAAGTAAATAAATACATGACTGGAAACATTGAATTGTACCTTTTAAACGGATGAATTATAAGGTATGCAAATTTTATCTCAATGAAGCTGTTTTAAAATATCTATGGACTATTTGTGTTTCTTTTTATGTGAAACTCCTGTTTATTTTCCCCATTTTTATAATAAGTTGTCTTTTGCTTGTTAGTTTATAGAAGTTCCTTAGATATTCTGGATACCAATCCTTTGTTAAATATATCTGTTTTAAATATATTTTTTATAAATGTGAAATATACATACAGAAAACTGCATATATGAGGTCTGACAATTAAGTTCGTGAACTTGTTGTAACGATGTTGCTAACTTTTTTTTTTATATCAGAGGGATGATTCATTATGAAATTGTACCAACTGGACAAACAGTTCACCAAGATTACTGTTTGGAAGTGCTGAAAAGGCCGCTTGAAAAAGTTAGACAACCAGAACTTTTCGCCAACAGTTCATGGCTCTTGCATCACGACAATGTACCAGCTCACAGGGCACTCTGCAATGTTTTTTAGTGTTCAGTGTAGAGTTTTTAGCCAGTAAACAAGTAACTGCATTGGAACACCCTCCCTACTCACCTGACCTGGCCCCCAATGACTTCTTTCTTTACCTGAAGATAAAGGAAATATTGAAAGGAAGATATTTTGATGACATTCAGGACATCAAGGGTAATATGACAGTTCTGATGGCCATTCCAGAAAAAGTTCCAAATTGCTTTGAAGGGTGGACTAGGTTTTGGCGTTAGTGCATAGCTTCCCAAGGGGAGTACTTCGAAGGTGACCGTAGTGATATTCAGCAATGAGGTATGTAGCACTTTTTCTAGGATGAGTTCATGAACTTCATTGTCCGACCTCATACACAGTTTAGCAGTGATTGTATAATTAATACCCATATAACCACCACACAAGTCTAGATATAGAATATCACCAGCAATGCAGAAGTCCCCCATATGAATCAAAAAGGCCTATGCCTCTCAGCGAATGAGAGCTGGCAAGGGCAAAATGAGAAACCATCATCGTATCCAGCACAGGGGACCTTGCATCATCTGTAATGAGGACAATGGCATCATCAGAGCCTTCAGAAACATCCCTAGAACTATTCTGTGAAACATAAGCAAACTGAACATTTTACAACTTGCTCCTGGTGGCCATGCAGGCCATGTCTGTGTTTGGACTGAAAGTACTTTCCACAAGTTAGATGATCTATATGGCACTTGGCATAAAGCTGCCTCCCTCAAAAGTAACTAAAACCTTCCTATGCACAAGATGCTCCATACAGACCTGAGCAAAGTCTAGAAAAGCCCAGAGATCCAAAGGGCCGCCCGAGCACCATGCAAGAAGATTCATCGCAGAGTCCTGAAGAGAATCCACTGAAAAACCTGAGAATCATATTGAAGTTAAACAAATATGCAAAGACCATGCGCCAGAACACCATTCTTCATCAGGCCAAGAACCATAAGCACCGGGTGGATAAAGCAGCAGCAGCACTAGAAGACAAATCCGATGAGAAGGGGGTTCCAGACAAGCAGCCGGCGGTAGGAAAGACAGGAAAGAAGGCTGTTAGTATTATGAAACAGAAGAAGCCTTTGGTGGGACAAAAGGCTGCAGCTACCAAGAAACCAGCAGCTGAGAAGAAGCCCACAGAAAAGAAACCCACCACAGAAGAAAAGTAGCCTGAGGCATAAACTGAAATTTGTTTCTTCCATGAAGGTCAAATCATTTTGGACAGCTAATTTTGAATAACAACCTGATCAAAGAGGCAGTGAGAAACATGAAAAAAAGAGACTTCAGTTAATAAACTTGTTCCTCAGAATATCCTAGTCTTGTTTCAAATCTGGGGATTGTGTTCATCTCCATAGGTGTAGTATCCAGGCTTGGGTTTTAACAGTGTAGGGGGAATGAGGGAGATATTCCCATATGGATGTCATCCTGGATGTTTGCACGTAGGAAACTAAAGCCAAGACTAATGATATCACGGTGTGGGGTGGAGGGGGGAGTTGTTCAACATTTACTTGAAAGTTTGTCTAATGCATCAAGTGGAAAAAAGACCTCCCAAATGAAAAAGAAGAGTAAGATTGTTTTAATTCGAAGATCACAGGACAGTTTGTGCAGAAAATTCTATTAATCTAAAAAATATTTCTAGAACTAATCATTGAGTTTAGCAAGGTTACAGAATACAATATCAATATAAAAATCAATCATATTTTTTACATGACAGAAATAAATATTTGGAAATTGAAATAAACAACAGTGCAATTTAAAATAGCCTTAAAAAATATGAAATGTTTAGAGATAAATGTAAAAAATATGTAGACGACCTCTACACTGAACACTAAAAAACAATGCAGAGATAAACTAATTGAGACCTAAATATACAGAAATAGATATCTTATTCAAGGGTTGGAAAACAGTATTGTTAAATGTCAATTATTTCCAAATTCATTGATAGGTTTGATGCAATCCCAACCAAAATCCAGAAAACTTTTATATAGATGGCTGTTTGATCCCAGCATTCATGTGAAAATGGATATGACCTATGTAGCTAAAAGAAATATAAAAAAGAAAACGAAGATGGAGGGGTTACATTACTTGATTTTAAGACTCATTAAAAAGTGGAAATAATCAGTACAATGTGATATTGGCATAATGATAGAAATATATCAATGGGACAGAATAGAGAGTGCAGAAATAGACTCAAATATATACCCACATACAGACAACTGATTTTTAAAATAAAGATACAAAGAAAGATTAGAGAAGAAGGGAGAAGTTGTCTTTTCAACAATTGGGTGTGGAACAATTGAATATCCATATGCAAAAAACAAATTTCAATCCATATCTCAAATTATATAAAAGAGTAACTCAAAACGGATAATAGACCTATATGTAAAACTAAAGGTATAAATCTAGAAAAACCACAGAAGAACATATTTATTGCCTTTGGTTAGTCAACAATTTCTTGGGATAAAATATTCTAAAATAAGATATCTGATAAATTTCTTATATCCAGAATACATAAAGAATGCTCAATACTCAATAAGAGGGAATAAAGCAATCCAATAAAAAGTGAGCAGAAAATTTAGACACCTCTCCAGAAGACATATAGATGGCAGATATTTACATGAATAGAAGCTCAACATTGTTAGTCATTAGGAAAATGCAAATCAGAACCACAATGAGATACCAGTACAGAACTATTAGAATGTCTAAAATAGTAAAGATTACCCATAGCAAGTGTTGGTGAGGATGTGGAACCCTGAACTCTCATTATACACCTGGTAAGAATGTAAAATGGTACAACCATTTTTGAAAACAGTTTAGCGGTTTCTTAAAATGTTAAACATACATCTACCATGTGATATAGGCATCCCACACCTAAGTAATTATATAAAACTGTTAAAATGCAAAACAATCTATTGTGACAGAAAGCAAAATAGTGGTTACTTGAGAATGTGGGTGCAGGGAAGGGTGGACGGGAAAAATTACAACGGCTATGAGAAAACTTTGGGGACGATAAATATAACTACATTCACTATCTTTTATTGTGGTGATGGTTTTCTGGATATATACATATGTCAAAACTTATCAAATTTACATATGGAGGTTTTTTTTGTATGCCAAATATACCCCCAATAAAACTTAAAAAAAAAAAAAATTGTATTCTTTGCAGAAAAAAAACAAGTTTTGAAAAAATAAAGATAAAAGATTTGGTGAGAATGTTTAATCACTGGAATTACTGAGAAATGTGGATATTGTGATGAGTAAACCTGCTTTTTAAAAATAGACTTTATTTTTTAGAGAAGTTTTAGGTTCACAGTAAAATCAAGTGGGAAGTATTGAGAGTTCTGATGCATGCACAAGTTCTCCCACCATTCACATCCCATTGCATAGTATATTTGTTACAAATATTTAACAACCTCCTAAAACAGAAAGCAGCAGGCCCAGAGGGGTTTACTGGTGAATTCTACCAAACATTTAAGGAAGAAATTATACTAATTCTCTACAATCTCTTTCGTATGATTGAATCAAAGGGGATACTTCTTAACTTATTCTATGAGGTCAGCATTACCTTAATACCAATACTAATAGACAAAGACATTACAAGAAAAGAAAACTAAGACCAATATCTCTCATGAACATAGATGTGAAAATTCTCAACAAAACATTGACAAATCATATCCAACAATGTATGAAAAGAATTATACATCATGACTAAGTGGGACTTATCCCAGGTATACAAGGCTGGTTCAACATTCAGAAATCAATTAATGTAATCCATCACATCAACAGACTAAAGAAAAATCACATGATTAGATCAATAGATACAGAAAAGGCATTTGACAAAATCCAATACCCATTCATGATAAAAAGAAAACAACAACAACAACAACAAAAAAAAACTTTTAGTAAAGTAGAACTAGAGGAGAATCTCCACAACTTGACAAAAATTCTACCCAAACCTACCACTAGCATCATATTAAATTGTGAAAATCTCAAAATTTTCCCACTAAGATCAGGAACAGGCAATAATGTCCCCTCTCACCACTACTTTTCAACATTGTACCGGAACTCCCAGCTAATGCAATAAGACAAGAAAAGGAAGTAAAAGATATACAGAATGGGAAGGAATACATAAAACTCTTTGTTCACAGATGAATGATCATCTATGTTGAAAATATGAAAGATTCAACAACAATCCTGGAATTTATAAACAATTTAACAAGGTTGCAAAAGTCATTCACTTTCCTATGTACCAGCAATGAACATGAAGTTAGAAATGAAAAACAATTCCATTTACATCAGCACTACCAAAAATGAAATAGGTAGAAATCTATAAAAAACCACAAAATTCTGACAAATGAAATCAATAGATTTCAAAATAGAGAGGTGTTCCATGTTCATGGATAGGAAGACTAAATATTGTCAAGGTGTAAGTTCTTCCCAACTTGACCTAAGGTCAGACAATTAAGTTTGCGAACTTTCCACCATGGAAGCGTCAATGCAATTCCAATCAAAATCCCAGAAAGTCATTATGTGAATGTGACAAAAACTGATTCTAAAGTTTATATTGAGAGAAAAAAGATCCAGAATAGTCAACACCATATTGAAGGAGAAGCACAAAGCTGGAGACCTGACATTACCTGATTTCAAAATATATAGAGTGACAGCAATTAAGACAGTATGATATTGATGAAAGAATAAGCAAATAGATAAATGGAACAGAATAGAGAGCCCAGAAATAGACCTACATAAATATAATAAATTGATCATTGACAAAGGAGCAAAGGCAATACAATGAAGAAAAGACAATCTCTTCAACAAATGGTGATGGGCAAAATGGACACACACATGCAAAAATAGATCTAGACACAGACCTTACACCCTTCACCACAATTAACTCAAAGTGGATCATAGATCTAAATGTAAATAACAAAAGCATAAAACTCCTAGAAGATAACATAAGAGAAAATCTAGATGACTTTGGATTTGGAGATGACTCTTTAGATACCACACCAAAGGCACCATCCATGACAGAAATCTTTGATAAGCTCTACTTTATTAAAATTAGACATTTCTGCCCTACAAAAGACACTATCAAGAGAACAAAAAGACAAGCCACAGACTGGGAGAAAATCTTTGCAAAGACACATTTGATAAAGGACTGTTATGCAAAATATACAAAGAACTCTTAAAACTCAACAACAAGAAAATGAACAAACTGATTAAAAAATGGATGAGAGAGCTGAACAAATACCTTCTTTTTGCTTCCCCTTCCTTTCTGACCACCCACCTCCCTTCAAAAGCAGTCTTTTCGATTATTTGCTTCATGGATTTAAAAAATTATTTTCTGTCCTACCCTCCCTCCATTCTTCTTTCACTTTTCTGCCTTCCTCCCTTTTTCCCTGTTTTATAAAACAAGGCTACTATTTACTCAGAGAGTGATTTCAACTGGTTCTTTATAGTCTACTGTAATTAAGACCAGACTTCCCCTTCAATCCTCATCATTCCTCAAAGTGCCAGATTCATCGTCTGAGGTTTGCTTTAAGAGCGCCCTAGGCAGTGAGGATTGTAAAGCTGGAAGGGATTGGGAGAAGGTTGTCACACAAGAATGGGGGTGGGAGAGGGTTGGGGCAGTCACCATTCCACATGGGTCTGAGGCTATGCACCTTCTAGCTGGGTGTCTTGGTTTCTTAATCTTTTCCTTTCCTCCTCTCCTCAGTGCTGTTGTGTGTCTTTATATTTAAAGTGGAAAATATGTATTTAAATCATTCTGTCTGGTGCTTGGACTGAAAATCGCTTTTTACTGCCCTCCTTACTAGTCTATCTTGTATTTGCAGCCTTTGTTTCTGATTATTTAGAGGTGACTCATGTCTAGCTGTCGGAATAAGGGAGAGAAGAGGCCTTCAGGAGAAAGTGATGTGGGTAGGGGATGTGGAAAAACTCAGCCATTAATGCCTGAAGCCTTTCCACAGTGTAGATAGTACTAAGGAGGCAAATGGGGTCTCAGGTAAGGATGCGTGCTCTGCCGGATGCTATTGCCCCAACAGTAGTGTTTTCCACAACTTTGGGGACAGTGTCCTCTTCAGGGAACCAGGTCTATGCTGACTGTCCAGTTCTGACTTTCCTGTTATCTCTGTTTGTCAGAGATCCTCAGTTTCCCTTTCATAGCACCCTCAGACCACTTCTAAGTCAAATTTCTGTATTTGAAATAAAATCACAATCAGCTCCAGTAACTTCCTCTTACTCATAAAGGGATCATTCTCCTTCCCTTCCTTCCCCAGGTTGTCCTACCCTGGTGATCCCCCGAGACAAGGCCCCACCCAAATTTTGGGCACACCTAAGCCACTTCCAGTGGCTTTTCTGTACAAACAGCCTATCTTAGCTCATGCTGCAGACTTTCCTAAAATCGCTCAATGGTTCACAAAATCCGAGCAAGCAGCATCTGGCTTCATGTAGTCCATACCGCTGGCTAAGCAGCCCTAAGCCCAACAGCAGCAATAGCTTGCCTCAGTTTGTGGCTTGGCCTCTCTAGGCACCTCCAAGTCCAGAGAGGGCACTAGCCATCTGAAAATTGCTTTGTGACTCATGCCAGTTGGCCCTGGGCAGGGCACAGGCTGCAGTTGAACTTGGCCTGTCACTTACTAGTCATGTGACCTTGAGAAAATTACCAGGCCTGTGAGCGTCAGGTTCTTCATCTGTGAAGTAAGTGGGTCTGATGAGCCCTGTCCTGTAGGACTGCAGGAGAGTATGGAGTGTTTGTAAAGCCACTCGCACAGTGCCTGGTGTACGTTGCAACTTTGGTGAGTGGCAGTGATGTCTAGTATTGTATTACCCCCAAGCCCTACTGCTCTCTCCTCTGGAAAATTTGGTTTTTGTTTGTTTCTCAGATCTCAGAGATTATGCAATGCTAATTTATTCAGAATATTAAATTAGCCAAAAATACTACTTCACAAATAAAACTCAGGACAATTTCCCTCCTAGAGGACCTATTATTTAATTTGAGTGTAGGGGAGTCTTTCCCAGCAGGATACAACTCAAAGCTCCTAGAATTTGAGTCAAAGACCACCCTTTTCCCTCCCGCCCAGCTGCTCTTACCTCCAAAGCACCATTTTCATTCATGCACCCTCACCGACATCTAGCCCTTGCTTAGAGTTGTACAAATTACACACAAGATAATGTAATTAAAGTATCCTCTTTAATGCGCTGTGGCTGGTGTTCCATGGCCGGGGAAAGAGTGTCAGTCTAGAGGCTTCTCGGCATCACTTCAAAGGGACATGACTGTGTTTCTGCAGAAATCCTTGCAGGTGATGGGTGTGAAACATCTAGTTTGTACTCTGTATTCACCTGCACTGGAACAAGCGTGTGGGACCCCTTCCCTATCTGCCCCGGGTGAGGATTGCTCTCTGGTTTATCCACTATCCCCCAAATAACTGCTAAGTGCAGTTTTTCTTTCCAGGTTTTCCTCTTGCGTACAAGACACACCATCTGCCCACCCTGGCCGCTGCCACCACCGGCTTCATCACAATCATCTCCCACACAGGGAACCAGTTTCCCAAAGCCCCAAACGACCTGAGTTAAGGCCTTTTACACTTGCGTGCTCCCCCTGGAGCCCCACCGCCTCTCCCCTTCTTTCACTTGTTCTCTAGGACTGAGGGGACCCCTCATCACCTTCCCCATAGGACTGGGGCTCCCACCCTATCATTCAAGGGTGGGTGTGTCCTGCTGATCCTAGTGTCCCCGCTACTAACACAGGGCCTTCCAGAGGACAGAGGCTCAGCGAACCTCAGGGGATAGAAATGAGCCAGTGAGCGGGGGTCGTCCTTATTCAGATGAATTGTCTCTAATTTTCGTGGATGTACCAAGCACATCAAGGTATAAATAGATAATTTATTTCACAGAATGACTGAGAAGAGATAACAAGCAGAACTAACAGCGTTTTACTTTTATTTCTCTATTTCTTGACCCACCGACTGTACTGCTAAGGTCTTTCACATTTCCAAGGAAATCCTGCTCCAATGCCATGGGATCTAGTTCGGGATCACAAACTGGGATGGAAGGGGTGCCAGTTTGTGTTACACAACAGCACAACTCTTACTCTCAAACTGCTTAGTACAAATACATGTATGATCAAAATTATTCACAGACATAGATGTTGAAGCTTATTAAACCTTCTATTAAAAGGAACAACATTTGAGAAATCACTAAAGGAAAATAGATCAATTTCTAAATCATCACAGGAGCCCAAAAACGTTACACGCATGTTCCCCAACTTGCCCTGGCCCTCACTACCTAGAACGCTGAGGGCTCTCTACTCAAACACAGAATGAAGACTGGACCTCACTTTGAGCCCAGCAGGAGAAGCTACTGGGCGTGGGCCTGAACTGTGCCTGGATGCACGTGTGGCTCAGGCCCTCTCTTCCTCGTCACTCTCACCCTCTTCAGACTGGAATGGGATGGGCCTGGTATCCATGCTACTGACCCTGAACAAAAACTGAAGGACTTTCACCTTGGTGGTTTCAGCGTGGGCCCTGGGACCCCACAGGAACTCATAACGAGCAGGCTCAGTGTTGGCCACCTGCCGATACTCCACATACTGTTCCTGCACCAAAACCTTGGTGATAAGCTCCCTGGGTTCCCCATAGATGGAATGCTCCACCCCGTCATACACCCCCATATCATTCAGCGCCTCCCACACTCTCTCCTCAGGGGCACGTTCTCCCTCCACAGCAATAACACACAGGAGCATGACCAGCAGGCTGGTCTTGGGCATGCAGCACCGATCACTCCCCATCCCATCATAGCTGAGGCCCAGGGTGGTGACCATGACATAGGAGTGGTTGCTGGCGTCCACTTCCTTCACATCAATGCCAAAGAGCAGCTGCAGCCACAGCGAAGCCTGTTTGAGGAACTCGGGGAACCGGTCCTCGTGCTCTCGGATGATGCTCAGCATCTCCGCCTGTGTGGTCGGCTCCTTCGCACGGTACTTCAGGAGCAGGTAAGTCAAGAGCTTCTTCATGCTGAAAGGCCGGGTGCTTCTCGGGGAGTAACTGGCCCCTCCCGGGACCTCCGAGGCGCTCGGCTTCTCCTCACCTTGGCTGCTGGAGCCCTCATCGTCTGACTGGCTCCATGGAATGGCTTCCATGGCAGAAGCGGAGCCACAGGCCCCCTGAGAGCTGTGGGGAAGACTCCCTGCCACAGCAGCAGCCACCGGGCTGTGAGGGAACAGGACAGAGTGGGAGGGAGAGCTGGAGGAGGAGGGGGAGGGGTATTCCTCCCCCTCAGCCCCGAAGGGCTGCTCCTCCAACAGGTCCTGCGTCTCTGTTGGGTCCTGATAGTCTTCCCCAAGGTTGCCCAGCTCATTCATCTGGTTCACAGGCATGACAACTCCTGCCAGGAGGCAACAAGAGTGTGGGCAGCAGGTGGGCGATGGGGACCCACACCTGGGGGGGAGGGAGTGTGAGTGGCCTCAGCTGAGAAACACACCCTAGGTGGCTCTGACCAAGGCGACTTACAGGTCTCTTTACAGTTGCTCTCAGGCCTCACAGCGTCTCCTCTCCTGGGCAGCCTGTCCACTAAGAACCTAAAGGAGGAAGTGAGACAGCGTCTCAGGTTCAGGTGGCACAGCCCGAGGTTTGGGGGCTGACAGTGGGGTGTCATGGGGTCAGAAACTGTTGGGTCTCCTGTGTACTGGGGTGGATGGTCCCCTCTCTGTTTACTCAGGGTCCTCACCTTTTCCCTGTCAGGGCCTGTTCCCCCATTCTACTGGCCCGAGGCAAAACTCTCAGAACAAGACTATATACCCCTGTGACTAAACAGAAGGAAGTGAGGGGGACCCCACATCTGGCCACACTTGCCCAGGGCCTCCCAGGGATACTAGGATGGGGAAACTGCTGGGTTCCCCCCGGGACCCCTACCAGGGGTCCAGACCCTCAGACCAAGGCCCTCCAGTAGCTGAGCCAACCAATCTGGAAATGAGGAGGGGCACAGCCAGACCCTGGGCTGACAGTAGGGGCAGGCCAGATTTCTGTGTGGCCCCTCTTTATTCCGGGGATTAGGGTACACTTACTCATCCCTCAGGGTCCTCACCTTGGCAGGACCTGGTTCTCTTCTCTCTGTTGAGCAGATGTGCTTCCTCAGATGACCGGATATCGTTCTTTCAAACCAAGGTCCTCACCTCCCTGAGAGCATGAAGATAAAAGTGAGGAGGCACCATATCGCAACCCACACCAACCCCTGCCAGTGTCACAAGCCTGGCAGCGAGGACCAGGCCATCTACCCTGAGTTGGTTCAACAGTCCTCCTGTAGGTCATTCATCTTTAGTCCTGCCAGAACCTACCCTTCCTCTTCACACCTGTCCTGGGATAGCTGACCTCTCCCCCTTAGACCAAGACCTCACCTCACTGAGGACTCCCCACTGTCCCGCCCATGGTAGAACTCAGCATGCCACTTAGGGTGACCATTGTTTCTTTCAGAGCTGAAAACAGGTGACAGCCAGACTCTGTGCGGTCCTTTCTTTTCTGAGATGGGGGTGAGGGGGCACATTCTAGCTTCACGAATGGTCCTCAGCTTGACACGTGGCCGATCCTGGGACTTTTCCCTCGATTGACCTCATGTTTCCCCTTAGACCAAGGTCCTTGCATCCCCAAGAAGCCCCTTCCCCAACCACATGGCAGTCGTGGGAGCATGCCACATCAGTCATCCCTGCCCAGATCCTCCCAGGCCTGAGAACAGGGCAAACTGGACTCTAAGGTCCCTTATCTTTTGGGGTGGGGACACCTTCATGCCCTACATCCTCACAAGGGTCCTTATCTTGAGACCTGGCAAATCCTGGGACTCCTTTCTCTGCTGACCAGATGGAGCTGTCTCTGCTGACCAGGAGTTGCCCTTCAGAAGGAGAAGAACCTAAGAGCCCAAGGCAGAGATGGTGTACCACCTGTGGCTACCCCTGCTTGGGGACTTCAGGGATGATAGGTGCAGGGCCCATTTCAGTGGGGGTTCCTCTGTCTGCAGTGGGAGTCCCCTGAGTCACCTCAAGGTATTCAAATTTACTCCTGGGAGGTCCTGGAACTATCCCTTCTATTGACCTGAGGACACATCCTTGCAAGACAAGGCCACCATCTTGCTGATACCCTCCAAGAGGACATGGGGAGGCTACTTCTCCTGATATCCTTCCTGGCTTCCCAGGACAAACCACAGGGCAAGGCTTCTGCTGGGGTCCCCTGTGTCTGGGGTGGGGGTCCGCTAAGTCATCCCTCAGGGCCACACTCCTTAGTTCAAGGCCTTTGCCTCCCGAAGACCCCCCAAGGCAGAAGTCAGGAATCATGTCATCTTGTTATCCTGCTCTGGGACCTCCAGAGACCGAGTGTAGAAGCATAGGCTCCATCTCTGATTTGGGGTCTGTGGTCCTCAGCCCTCCCTCACGGTCCTCACGTTAATTCTGGTAGGTCCTGTGCCCTCCCTCTGCCAACTTGATGCTCTGCTCTTTACATCAAGCCCCCAGAGTATCTCAGACCCAGATGCGGAAGTCAGGACACATCGCGTGTGGTCATCCTGTCCTCTGGGCCTCCCAGGAGTGACTGTTCTGGGGTCCAGAGTTCCTTTGTCCTCCCTCGGAGTCCTCACGTTGAGCCCTGGTAGGTCCTGGGAACCTCCCTGTCTTGACCTAAGGCCAGGCACCTAAGACCAAGGCCCTCACTACCCTGAGACTCCCAGGTGAAGTCTGGGGACATCACATCAGGCCACCAAGCCTAGGTATTCCCAGGACTGTCAGCAGGGGATGAGATAGATTCTGTGGGTCCCTCAGCCCTCCCTCTAGTCCCCACCTTTATTTCAGGTGAAGTCTGGGCCCCGCCCCCTGCCAACCTGAGGTGGCTCCCCTAAGGCCTTGTCCTTGGTTCCCGACTTCTCTGAAGATGTGAGTGTGGGTGGTGGTGGTGGTGGGCGGGTGAGTTGTGGGGGGTAGTACTCAGCCACAGAACCCAGTCCCTGTGGGTCTGAGTGCTACCAGCAGGGCGAGCCTGGATGGTGTGGAGGCCCTCGGTTCTCCCTCAGGGTCATAGTTTGACTCTCTGCCTCATGGGACGCCTTCCCTCTACCGACCTGAAGCCGGCCTCCCAGGTGTGATCTTCTACACTCTCACTCAGACTTCCGAGGCGGAAGTCAGTGGACGTCACATCCGGACGTTATTGCGTCATATCTGGGCAGCATTTCTTGGGTCCGCCAGGACTGACCGGAGGAGCAGAGATGGGTTCCGTGGGAACCCGAAGTGTTCACTCTGATCTCCATCTTGACTGGCAGGACCTGGGGCCCTGCCCTCTGGTGACCTGAGTCTGTGCCCTCAGATGAAGGCTGTGACTCCCTGAGTTCCCTGAGGAGGTGGAGGCGGGGTGGGGTGGAGGGTGGTTGTGGTGGGGGCTGTTCAGACCGACTGCCCTGCCCGAGGTACCTCAGAGCTGACAGTAGCACCGGGAGTTGGATTCTGCAAAGCCCTCTGAGGCGGGTAGACCCCTCAGTCCTCACTCCGAGGATCTTCACAATCCATGCAGAAAATGCAGTCCCAGGACAGAAGCTAGAGGGGGAGCTGCAGCTCCTATGGCCGTGGGGGAGGGTCAGAGAAGGCCCCCTTTCAATGGCGTCCCTTCATCAGTCTGAAGGAGACTTTAGAAACAGTGTGTCTAAAGGTTTAGTTTTCACTGAAGACGCTGAGCAGCAGCAAGGATTTGGGGAGGTCCTGCGGCTTTGCAGTTCTTTACATTTGCCTTGTCCAGTGCAGGGATTTTCACTTTTTCATCCTCATTCATAGTAAGGAATACATTTTACATCTCTACCTAGTATATTTTTAGAATATACATTTTTTTCATAAAAGAATACCTACCCTGTGGTTCACTCATTATTCTATGTGTATTCCATTCTTTATTTTAGATTAAAATAATAATTTTTATGACAGATGCGTCCTCACCCACTAAGACGGTTTCAGATAGCTATAGCACAGACTCCAGACTCCTACAATATACCTGATCAGTACTCCTCAAAAATGTCAAGGTCATCAAAAATAAGGAATGCTTGTGAAATTGTCACAGCCAAGCATATCCTAAAGAGGCATGATGAATAAATGTAATCTGGGATCCTACATGGGCTCCTGAAACAAACAAACAAAAAAGACATTAGATAAAAACTAAGTAAATCTGAATAAAGTGTAGCCTTTTTTGTTAATAACATTGTAACAATATTAGTTCATTAGTTGTGACAAATGTACCGTAATATAGCATGTTATGAACAGAGGAAACTGAGTGTGGAGTATATGTACTATTTTTTTGTACTATCTTTGCATTTTTTTGTAAATCTAAAACTGTTCTATAATAACAAAGTTTATTAAAAATTAAAAAGAAAATTTAGTCAACTAGATAAAGGATATGCACAAAAAACACAGCAAACATCATACTTACATGAGGAAAAGTTGAAAACTTTTCATTTGAAATTGGGAACTAGACAAAGATACCTGCTATCACCAATTCTATTCAAAATTTTGATAGAAATACTAGCCAGTGCAGTCATGGGAAGCAGAAAAATAAAAAAGATTGAGATCAGAAAACAAGAAACAAAGCTGCCGAGATTAATAGATGATTAGACTGCGTGTGATGAAAATTCAAAAGAGCTAAAGTTAAGCAATTCAATCAATAAAAGTGTATATATAAGCTGCTGGATTTAACACCAATGTACAAAAAGTAAACTTTGTTTCGACAGCAACAAATAATATGAAAATAAAAGTAAACAAAATGTAATCTGTAATCTATCATACCAAAATATCAAGTACCAAGAACAATTTTAGCCAAAGAACATTTAAGAACTTTATGGAAAAAATGTAAAAATGCCATTAGATAAATTAGTGAAGCTCTACATAAATGTAAAATATAATATGATCATAGCTGTGAATATTCAATATCATAAACATGTTAGTTCTCCCTAAAATTAATGTATAGATCGACTGCAATCCCAATAGAAAGCCCAAAAGACTTAGTGGGTGAATGTCTGTGTTTATGCATATTTGTGTATGAAACATGACACAAGGATTCTAAAATTTAAAGTGACATAAAGTAGGCCAAGACACTCTTGAGATATTAGAAGATAAGACGATTTACACTACTAGATAAGTAAGGATTGTTAAAATGTTATAGTAATTAAGTTTGTGGTATGGATATAGGGGTTGACAAAGAGACCAATGGAACTAAATAGAGCCCTGAAACTTATATATGAACCCTCGATTTATGAAACAAGGTGCAATCTCAGAGCAGTGGGGAAAGGGCAGTCTTTAAAGTGAATGGCGGTGAAACTACTGGAAACCCATATAGAAAACACAATGCAACTGGAGCCCTGTTGCCAACTGCAGAGGGATTAAAGACCTATTTTTTACATTGTTATTATACAAATGTTCAACCATATGTATAAGTATACAAAATAGTAAAATGAACTTTTATATATTCTATCATCTAGGCATCCAGCTATCTGGGTCAAGTAGGGCATGGATAATGCTGGAGGAGAAAGGACTGGAAGAGGCTGGGGACATTGATCAGATCAGTAACAAAAGGGTGGAGACAATATGAATTGTGGAGGAGAATAGGAAATAGTAGCTCCTTCTGCACCCTTGTCTCCAACATTGATGGCCTTGCCACCCGCATGGGCCTTTGCTTTCAAAGAGCAGGGCCTGGTACTTAGCAATGGCTTGGGAGAAAGCCATCTGGGCAAATGATCTGTTCATTTTGTCTCCCACTGCACTAGTCTTTCTGCTGACCTCTGAAGCTATGGAGACTATATCTTGACAGACCCATAGATGTATGACTTGACAGCATGATTCCAGAGACTCATGACAAGGGGCTGTTTTGCTCCAGTGAAGGTGTCCTGCAGATCCTGCTGTCCTGCAGGAAACCCTTTCAGTAGACCCCCACTACTGAGGCTTGGGTTACTTAATGGAGCAATGAAGGGGGTCTCTCTCCTTCCTCAGGTCAGGGGTACTTTAAGTGGTGAGAGGATAAGAATCAATGAGTGATTCCACACTGGTCAGGGTCCTTCCAGAAATGGCAGTGGGAAGGCCACCCCTCTAGCACATGGACTGCCACCGGTCTGGGCAAGAGGTGTCATGGAAGTGCCTTAATGAAATCTCTCCACCATCAAAATGGGATTTGAAGCTCCTGATCGGAAGGGCATTAGGCAGGCAGTCTCATTCTCTGAATGAGAATGGAGTCACAAGTTCTTTGGCTGAGGGGATTCTGCGTGAGGAGAGTCCATTTGGGTCATCTCATCCACCCATAGGGAGTTGCTAGGTTAGAACAGGGCTCACCCCTATTTCTGTTCCACATACTTCCTTTCAGCTGCCCTCACTCTTGACAGGACTCTCTGAAGAATTCAGAAACCCTGAGATGCCAAAAGAAGTTTACTCGTAGTTTTGTCAGTGATTTCACTGAAGGCTTGGCCCCCTCTCCAGATCCACTTTGCCCAGGACCAAGTCAGCTATGGTGGGGTGTGCTTTCTTCCTCAGTTTTGGTTTTAGTGTCTCAAATGCAGTTCGCCTCTCCTTGTAGCTGGCATTGGGTATACATCCTCAGTGGTAAAGGTGGAAAGCTCAGATAAGAAAGGTCTCCCAAACCAGGACACAGCTAGAAGCTGGGTTGCAGCTCTTGGCCCCCACGACCTCTGGGATTTTGGTAGTGCAGCCATTTGAAATAGCAAAGGGCTGTCTTTTCTTTTTCTGGGGGAAGACTGAGAGGAGTGATTGCCTAGCTTAATCTCCTTCTGGACACTGTGGCCACACCCACACACCATGAAGGTGTGACCTTCAGCTAGTGCAACTGCCCCAGATGGGAGCATTAGTGATTGGCCCAGAGTGACTGAAAGGATAAATTGGAGTCCCATCGATAGGAAGGGTACAACTTCCTCCAGAGGCCAGAAAGCCCTCCTCCAAGAATAGCAGACACTCCACAGGTAAGTGAGATCATGTGGTGTTTGTCTTTCTCTGTCTGACTTATTTCACTTAGCATAATACCCTCTAAGTCCATCCATGTTGTCGCAAAATGGTAAGATTTCATTCTTTTTTATGACCAAGTAATATTCCATTGTATATATGTCCACATCTTCTTTATCCAATCATCTCTTGATGGGCTTTTAGGTTGCTTCCATATCTTGGCTATTTTAAATAGCGCTGCACAAACAAACAAAACAGAAACAAAGTCACAGAGTCATAGATACAGAGAACAAATGGAGGGTTGCCAGATGGGAGGGGGTTTGGGGTGAAAATGGTAAAGGGATTACGAAGTACAAATTTGCAGTTACAAAATAATCATGGGGATGTAAAGTACAGCATAGGGAATGTAGTCAATCATATTGTAAGAACTATGTATAGTGCCAGAGGGGTACTAGACTAATAGGGGGATCACTTTGTAAATTATATTCATGTCTAAGCATATGCTGTACATCTGACACTAATATAAAATAATATTGAATGTCAACCGTTACTGAAAAAAAAAACACGAATGGCAGACACTCTCATTGATGAATGGCAGGATTTTAGAATTTTGATGTATGTTGCTGACTCATGTGTCAAAGTTCAAAGTGAGCAGACTACAACAGAAAGAGTGCATGAGTGCCTCTGAGTGGGAAGAGCAGCAAGCAATGTCCCTGCAAAATCAAAGGAAACTCCCAGTAGTCGTTGCTAGTACTACTTATTGATATGTGGTTCACCTCCCCTGGGTATGTAGCAAACTTGACGTCCTTGCTCCTTATAGTTGGGTTGGGCTATAAATTCTAGCTAATGAATTGTGAGTGTGAGTGACATGTGTCCTTCCCAACTGCAGTGTTTAATCACTGGTGTGGGACAGCTCCTCACTTTTCCTTCCCCCTGCTACAAAGATTGGAGAAGCACAGGTCAATGAACCCTCTGTGAGCTTGTCCCTGAGTGGCTTCATCGGGCAGAAGCTTCCCTGATGACCTGCATTGGACACACAGTGTGAGAAGGAAATAAATATATTTTGGGGTTAAGTCACTGGGATTTGGGGATTGTCACCACAGCAGCACACACCTAACCTCTCCTGACAGATTATCCTGTAACAAACTGGGCATTACATGGTTAGCCATTGTCTGGTGGTGTGGTGGGGCAGAGTCCCTTTTACTCACTGGAGGGGAAGGGAGGGATCTTCCCTTAGCAAAGCATCCACATATTCCCCTATGGAGAGAGTGTCAGGATGGGGACTGTCCTGGAGCCCTGGCCTACACCAAACCCCACAGTAACAGAACAGGGTCTTTGGTTAGGTGCAAAATTGTATGTGAAGGAGGTAGGCCTACATTAGCAATAAAAGGATGTGTTTGTGTCTTGGTCATGGAGGTGTGCCACTCAGATCTCCAGCAAGAGAACCTACTGTAGGGGGCAGTGTCGCTTGCCAGGTGTAGCTGCGTTTGAGATGAGGACACACCTCCCCTGGGCTACTCCCATCCAATGATACAGCATGGCAGGGGTGATAATGCTGGCCTCCTCCAGCCTGAGCAGGACTGGAAGGCTCAAGTAATTCCATGAGCAGATAGCTCAGACCTCCATAGTACCCACTGTAGTTGCACCAGCGCCCCTTCCCCAGCTTGCACCTATGACCATATGGGCTTTCTTTAGGCTCTGGCTGGTTTAAGCATGAGCTGGTGTAGCATGTGGGTACAAGCTGAAAACGGGATGGCACTTGGGGGTGGTCTTGAAAGAGTGTGGGGAGAGAAAATCTTCCTAATGGGCAGAGGTTTGAGGGCTGCACCAGGCTTGGGGTAAGAATGGGCTGGCTAGGTGGTCGGGGGACTGGGAAAAGTGAGGACTGGAAGAGGTGCCCAAATGAACAGGATCTTGCCCAAGGGCACACAGAGTATTCCAGACAGGAGTGAGGGCTGGAGTCCACTCTCTCCAATACATTTTTAACCTCTGTTCCCCCATGTGATATTAAAGGGAGGCTTTGTAAGAAGCTGATTTGTTCCTGAAATAGAGAAATGTAGAGTTGAGGATGCAGAATTGTATTCCGTTGCAGCAAATCTTAGCCTGGCCATTGGAAGAGTTCATGTTCAAATTCTGGCACTTGCTCACTGTGCAGTCTCTGAGCTGCTTCCAGACCACTGGACAGAAACTTGTTTGAGTCTCATAACGAATCCGTCCTTATCCCCTATTACTTGTAAACACATCAATATAAACATACGCTTAAGTTACTAAAATGTAAAACAAACCTGCATTAGTTCCGTACACCTTGAGATTCTAATCAGGAGGAGAGCTTGGGAGAGACCTGGGCTGAGTAAGCCGCACCGTGACAATACCAAGGGGCCCCTGAGAGGCCCTGACAGGGCTCGCAGGAAGCTAGGCGCCTGGGAAGAGGCCTTGCTGAAAGTTAGGCAAGCTGCAAAGGGGGAGGGAGACCACCTCCCCCTTCTTTCACCCTATAGCTTAGCTCTTTCTCTGCGTTAATGGATTTCAAGTTTTTTTTCAAGTGTGTCAGAAACCCACAAAAACCAAAAAGTTGATATTTGGACTATTTTGCACAGTGAATAATAACAACTTGAGCTGCTTTGTATATAAATGACACTATTGTTACATATAAAAATTTACTATTGTTACTTGTTCTTGAAAAACACAAAAATATAGAATGTACATCTGCTTTCCTAAACTTCCTTTCCGGAGCTTTCCATCCACGGTCAGTGGATGGAAATATTCATTCAGATATATCCGACCATCGCAGCAAAAGGGTTAGGGTTTTTGGGTAGCAACAGTGGGTAGCAAGTGACAATCAGACTGTTCAAGGACCACAAGCTCCACCGGGGGTTGTGGGTCACCTTCAGACTTGCTGACTTGTTGGCAAGAACTTAGCCAGCAGAAAATAACTCAGTAGCTAATAGTGGGCTGCAGAAGTAGTGAAGTAGTGTGAAAACTCCCCCTCCCGACTGCATTTCCTCCTTCTGCATAAACTTGTGACAACACCAGCCTCCCCGCCGCCTCATGGGCAAAGCAGCCTCTGCAGGGTGTGAATACACAGCTCTCTCCCAGCCTGCTTTGGGCACAAAAGGGGCCACAGAGGAGCCATGAGGTTAGGATTCCTGTTACAACTCCAGAGTTTTCATCTAAGTGCTTGGAGGAAGGTGCTCTGACAAATGTGGGCTGCAGCAAGGACCCTGGGACGTTTTAATGTGACTCTGCAAACTTTTGAAAAGCCGAGCATGATGCCCTCTTCCCACCCGCACAGGGCTTTCTTGCCCTCTATTCTGCGTGTCCACATTGGCAAAGGAGATTTTAAAAAATGTTCTTTATGAAGACCTCCCCCCAAATGGAAATAAGAGTTCATATTGTACTTTGGCGCCACAATGGCTTGCCATGTTTTAAAACTTTTGTTTCAAATGATTAGAATGGCTTGTGCAAAAGTGTAAACTAATTTCAACTGTGATGTTACTATTTCCCTTCCATTTGAAAACCGCGGATTCAAATGTCCCCGGGTACTAGGAGGATAATGCACAGTGCTGGGGGAGGGCAAAGGTGAGCAGTGGAAGCCAGAGGCTTCCTGGGCCCAGATAAAGCTCCCTCCCATCAACAGAGAAACCACCATGACCAGTACGCATATTTGCCATTACATATACATTTATTTTTTCCTCTGGCCTATTTACAAACCTTTATTTCAGCATACTTTTCAGAAGCGTCGTTTTGTTTCTTCATGTTATCCTTTTTTGAAGTCAGAACTGCTCAAGGTCTTTTTCATTAAAAAATGTACATTTAATAAGGACAAAGAGGGCACCAGGTGTCTTGGGGGGGCGGGGTCTCTGTTGCTCTGTCCTTTCACTGGTCAGGCCATCCAGGGCACGTGGGTCTTGGTCCGTTTCCTTTCTTGGTTTCCACTATCTGGACCCAGCACCACTCCTGAAGACCTGCATGTGTGTGTGGTTTTACCGTCTTTCATCTGCCTTGGCTGCCTTCTGAAAAATTCCCTGGCACGGCGGCTAGTGGCAATACACCTCGGCACCTTCAGTTGTGCTGATGACTGCTGACCCCGGGAACACAGCCAGTCTGGCAAGATGTTGAGTCAACAGAGATGACCCTGACCAACTGGGGCTATTTCATAATTGAAGTATATGAGGGAGACACTGTAACACCCTCCCCCTCCCTACCCCGAAAACCCAACACTAGTAATAGAGATTTCATATTGATCACAGGACACTATACAACAAACACAACCGCACTTGGTAGGACAAGTCACGATTTCCTTCGATACTCAGCACCACAGTAGGGAACCATGCAGGTGGATAGCTTAGCAAATGCATTCATTAGTTAATAGCTCAGAGGGTTAGCTTTTTTATGTACAGAATAAGGAATGGCCACAGTCTCAGCAACACATCTCTAAATATGCAGACTTTGCAGCCTTGCTATTAACAAGATGACATGTACTGTAAGAATACATTTGAAAAGCTCTGGTAAGACCCAGCAGATTGTCTGTTATCTCTGCAAAGGCACCCCACAGTGGCAGATGGAATGGGCAAGAACTTGGTAGGAAACGTGTGACATCCTCACAACAAAACGACACTTTGGAGAGACACAGGATGTCTTTCCCATGGTGGTGACAGAGAAGGGATTCGAGGGGAAAAGTTAATATGATAGCCCATGTGAGGAAAAGAAAGGGAAGGTGTGTAGAGGAGTCAAGTGGGGGTGGCTCCATCCCAGACTTGGCAGGCTCCTTCCCATTGGCCAAGCTCCAAGTTATTTATCACAAGCATTCTCTGATTGGCTGGGGCTGAGAAAGGCTCCATGGCCTGAACCCCAGAAGTGCCCTGTTAGATGCTCTGTACTTCCAGAGTGACTTGGTGTGAGGTGAGGAGTGGGAGGGGATGTAGGCAGCCAGTTTTAGGAAGGTGTCCCTGCAAGGCTGGGGACAGCTGAGGATGGCGCTCAATGATGATGCTGATTACAAAACACACATAGGACATGACAAGGGGAGATCTGGCAATTTTCAGACTCACATGACCAAGTCCATGGCAAACTCAGAAGGTTCAAGTTTCTGAAAAGGTGTCATTGCCAAACCTCCACCTCACCTTGACACAACCTCACATAGTGAGTCGCAGTCGAGTTCAACTGCTCTCATTGCAGCACAATAGGGCAATTATACCTTTTTAAGGTATAATGTTATTTCTAGCTACATGGATCTATAGATATATTTACAATTGGCCTCTTTGCGCTTCCTCACTGCTCCAGTCTGTCTGTATGACCTCACCCCAAATGAACTGATTGCCTCCCACGGGGCTCAAAGGCTCTCCAGGGTCCTGGAAGCCCCAATCCAAACCAACCAACCAATGTTGAAGCCTTTCCATAGCCCTGAAGGGAGCTTTAGATGTGGGGTTATTTCTCTCCCCCCAATCTGGATCTCTCTGTGAAAGGGTGTCCACCTAGAAAGAGGCAATCTTAGACATTCCAGAGGCAACTTTCTTGTTTGTACCTGTCTTACAAATTTGTGTGTGCATGTGTGTGCAAATACGAGAATAAATGCATATGGTTGTGCTTGTGAACGTATATACTGCTGAGAGTGAGAGCCCAATGTGTATCCATGTATGTGTGACTGTGAAGGTCTCCGTGGGTGTGTATGTGTAGAAGGCTATATTTATATACTACGTGTATAGAAAAGAAGAGGAGAGATGGCAAGCTGGGCTGGTCCAGGCAGTCAGTCCCGAGGGCTCCTTTGCACTTCTCTTCTTCACCAGCCCTCTTACCCCTCTGACTATCTCTTTCCCTGGAGGAGGTGGAAAGAGGGAGTTCCAGCTCCAAGGCTGAAGTTCAGCCAACAGCCATCCCAGGATGGCTACTAAGTTGCCCCTGCCCCGATCGGGCCCACCACCACAGTCCATGCCTGCAGCCACCTCCCAGGCACCTTTGGTTCACTGCATCCAGCTGCTAGCAGCCGATTCCCTGGGCCATTTCCTCCCATCACCCACCTGCTTGGGGCTGCCTCCAAGGCCAGGCTTACAAGGTGACTGGAATGAAGGGATGAATTATAAAGGCTACATACAACCATGTCTCCAGTTCTTTAGCTCTCTGTATTACGTTTCTGTTCTCAATGCATCTTCAAGGCATCCCAAACATGTCCTTCCAGGACAAAGCAAAATGCTCTGCGGTCCCAGCCTATCCCACAATTGAGAACTTCCTACTTCAAGGCACTAAATTATCACTTCCTAGCACTCTAGGACTACATTCACTTTTTAGTGTGTCTTTTATCCAGTAGATGGGTGGAGAGAGGAAAAGAGGAGTGGATGGGGACCGGGAGATGCTTCTCCCTGAAACAGGAATTGGAAAGAAACAGTCAGTTAATCAAGCTGGCCAAATGGGGGCCCCCTTATGTGGGAACAGGTCAAGGGTATTCTGGTGGTTCTACAAGAGCCACCAACAGGGAATACATATGCTTTCAGGTGTATTTCCTTTCACGTCCATTCAAATCAGGGAAATAAACATAGGTATGCAGTTATACGCATATACAGAATTACACCTATGTGTGCACACACATAAGTCACAAGGGGTGCACACATACATATATGCATCCACACGTTGTTACATGTACACTTATACACACCAATATAGATTTACACCAATAAACATCCAGCTTCTCAAATAGTTGTATGTGCACAGAGAACTACCTTGATGAACACACACACCCAAGTATACGCAGAAACACACATGTGGAAACACCGTTAAAGGGTAGGTGGCTGAGGGGCTGTAGGGGAGGCTGCCTAGGGAGGGTGGAGGCATATAGGCTGAGTGCTTGGCAAGTCTTGTTGTCCCATGGCCTCCATCAGTGACGTGGAACTGCTTGGCAAGTTGGAGCACAAGCTCCTTTCTACTTCCCTTCAGAGCCTCACTGGCTGGGCAGTGCCCATGTTGCATCTGTTCGGTTCACACTGGTCACTCACCGGCCTCCATCTGCAGACATGCTCCCGGTGCTTTAGAATGAGGTCTGGTGCCTGGCAGATAAGCAGAACCTGATGGAGCACCCCATTTTATAACAGGGAGAGGTGAAAGGCGAGCGTCTCAGTTGACAGAGTTAAGAGGACAAGAAGAAGGAAGAGCAAGTGGGGGTGGCTCTACTACTCACTGGCTGCATGTCCTCAAGCTCCATTGTTTTCCCCTCAGAACAACGGGGACAATGTGCTTTGCCTTCCATGGTTCACAGAGCTCCTGTGAGGGTTTGACGATGTGATGGGTCGGTGACCTAGTTGACGCTATGCACTAGACAAATAGAAAGGATTAGTATACAGATTTACAACAGTTGTTCATCTGCTATTCTAAATCAGATGGTAGTCTTCGTTCACCAAGTGCTTGCTCTGTGACTACTGGTCAACTCAGCATCTGACCCAGACAGATGTATTGAGTCCCTATGGTCAAGCATTGTGAAGCAGAAATATGTACAAGAGAAGTTCCAATCCCTCCAAAAATGCCAGCTCAACTTCGGTAATCTCCAACCCGACATCATTCACCCCCACCCCTGCAAGCTCCTGTTGGAAACCTGCTCTCTCACTTGCCCTGACGTCTCACTCAGCACCCCTAACCATCCACCTACATTCCATGCCCAACCCTTGAGTGGGCCACAATACCACACTCAAAATACAATAGAACAAATAGTGGGGGAAAAGGCACTTTCAAAATTCCTCAAGTTCCCTAGGGTCAGTCCCCTGCACTTCCAAGTCCGACCTTGCAGGTGGGCAAGGACCATAATCCCTAGGAGGAAAAAAAAAGCAATGAAAAGGAAAATTCAACACCTCAGGGGGACAGAAAACTCCCCAGAAATGCTTGTGTGCAGGGCTCGGCTCCTTCCTTTGTCCCTCATCCTGGTTCCTCTAGATCCTTTCAACATTTCCAGGGGCTTTTCTGTGCTTATTAGCTGTGAGAAGTTTTTTGAAAAGGTGTTGTCTTCTAGCAGAAAAGGAAAATCAATGAGCTATTTACCTCCAACTCCTCCTCAGTCCTTTTCCTTCGAGCCAGAACACATCCTTTCCAACTACTCCCCACCTGGAGTTTCCAAAGAAAAGGGTAGAACTGATTCGACTGCCCAAAGACCCAAAACTAACATGAACAAAGAAAAGAAGTCAAAATGAAAACAAAAGAAACTGTGAAAGGAGCACAGCACAGCGTGCCTGCTACTCTGGGGCAATACGGGACTAATTGGTATGGTACACCCAGTAAACGATGTTGAACACCACAAAGGCCAGAGGGAAGAGGACCCGGGACCACTTGTCAATCTTAGGGACGTAGTCAGGGTCAAAGAGCTTCTGGGAAAACCTTTTACCACAGGAGTACCCAGGGCTCGGGGGACAACTGTCGTCAGATTCTGAGTCGCTGTCCTTGTCTTGATCGAAGCCCACGAAACTGTCACCATCATTGCTGCAGATAGTGTCGTTGTCACCATCACAGCTGCAGGTAGTGTCATCGTCATCCCGGCTGCAGATAGTGTCATCGTCATCATCATGGCTGCAGGGAGTGTCAACATCGCGCTGGACTTGCTCCTCCAGCGCAGGGTGGTTGCGCTGAACTTGGTTCTTAGGAACTCTAAAGAACTCATCGAGGCTTGGAGGGACACAGCTTGCTTCTTGCACGTACCTCTGGCCACGGACGAACAGATGCCTCCCTCTGGGGCCATGGTCATGGCTGTCATTCACGCTGGCAGTCTCTTCAGTGTCTTCTGGGTCACGGGTCTCAGCACAGCCCTGGTCCTCGGCACTATGGTGGATTTCAGCAGTAGTAACGCTGTCATCAGTATCGAAATCATTAAAGTTAATGTCATAGTTGTGCACGATATTCCGCGAGGTGGACGAGAGGTCATTGAGGCCTTCTTCACTGGGCAGGCAGGACTGGTCCGAGAGGGTAGACAGTGAGCTGAGGCTTTCTGAGGTGGCCAGTGGGGCCTGCTTTGAGACAGTGGTCAAAGACCCGAGGCTTTCTGAGCTCGCCAGGCGGGCCCGTGCTGGTCTGGAGGGAGGAGAGCCACCATCATGTTCGATGTTAACCCGGTCAATCTTTGAGGAGACAGTGGATAGACTCATGAAATCAACAGACTCAAACCCTACATGAAGAAGCACTTTCAGGGAGGGAGGACGGAGGGGGCCTTCCTCATCGGCACTTGTAATGTGCTTGTTGGTCTCTTTCACTAACAGAATCACCTCTTCCTGGGGTCTCTGGTGGGCAAGGGACTAAGGAATGGGACCGAGAGGCTGTTAGCATGTAAGGGAAGTCCCTGGTGGCCGCCAAGCCTGTGTGTCCCTGGGGCAGCTGCTCCCTCTGGAGTGCTGTGTGGCAGACAGAGGCAACGCCTCCTCAGGCAGGTGGGTTTGGGCTCCCTGTGAAGGAGGGAGGGGTTGCTGGCCATGAATGTACCACCACCATGAAAAGCCTCAGCATGGCTTTGGGAGTTGGAAGAGCAAAGGAATGAGGCGTAGGCCAGACTCTCTGGTGTCTGTCTCTTCTGTTTAGCCTTCCTATGCTCCCTTTCCCCCTGGCTCCATCGCCTGCCCTTGGAAGCATGCTAAGTGGACTGGATTTGAAAGCCAAAGGTCTGGGGAAAATCTAGCTCTGCCACTTACTAGCCTTGTGACCTTGGACAACAACAACCTATAGGGGAGTGATGATAAAGTTTACTTCTTTATTATCTGGGGTGTGTGTGTGTGTGTGTGTGTGTGTGTGTGTGTGTGTTAAAGGAACCACTAAAAAATGTGAAAGCGTCAAGGGCCATGCTTAGGGCGAAGGGGTACTGAGGGAAAGCTGACTGTCAGTCAAAAAGACAAACCTGGTGCACCAATTCCCGGTAACGATAGCGGGCCATGATTCTTCGGGCTCTCCTGCGTTGCCTGTAAAGGCGCTGGGATCCTCTTCGGTTGTAGAAAAGATAGTTGATGCAGACATATTCCAGCAAGGACAGGAACACGAAGAAGAAGCATACAACCATATAGATGTCAATGGCCTTGATACAGGAAAGATGGGGGAGTTTTTCCTGCAGATGTGAGTTGATGGTGTTCAGGATGAGCATTGAAGTCAGACCTACAAACATGGCACAAGGTTAGCCTCCTCAGGTAGCTGCAGTTCTTGACAAGCCACTGGGCCCACATCCTACAGGAAGGGAGCCATCTCTGTGGTGGGGAGAGCCCTCAGCAAAAGGCCTTCAGCTTTCTAGGACTGGGGTCTCTGCTCTCTTTGTTCCTCCTCCCCCATCTGTACACCCAGCCTGTGCTTCAATGGTTCAGCGACTTCCTATCGCACTTAGGATCAAGTCCAAAATCTCCAGCGAGGGTTTCGCAGTGATTTAGATCTCCAGCCCCATTTTGCCCTATAACGGCTCTTTCCCCTTTGCCTTCTACTCCGTCGGCTTTCCTTTAGTACCTCAATACTAAATGAAGTCATGTCTCTAGGAAGGTTTTGTGAGCCCTAAAATATTACACAAATATAAAGGGTTAGTGTAGCACATGCTCCTAAAGGAGGCTGAGGAGTCTGCCCCAAAGACGGTGAAGGAGAAACCAGACCTGGATCCGAGATACACTGCATTCTTCAGGGTGAGGCCAAATGAACGTAGGAGCTGTTTTCTTAGGCCCCTCCTTGGTACTGCTCAAAAACCTGTGATACTCCCATTGCTTAGACATGAAGTTCCAACTGCTTAAAGTGGAACTTTTAAGGTCTTCCCAAGTCATCCCAGCTACTTTCTGCTACTTTCCCCACTTCCCCAGCTCCTACTTCAAGCACCCTGTGATTTAGCTCCCTCCTCCCCCTCTAGGGCCCTTGTGCCTTCCATCAAGCTATTTCCTCTTTTAGGGAATGCCAAGTCTTGTGACTCTGCCTCCTACAAGTCTTCAAAACCCAGTTCGTGCAACACTTGCTTGGTGTGATGCTAGCTAACAAGACCTGGGTCACTTCCTTTTCCGGACTCCAATGGCATCTGTCTCAGCATTACACTAGATATTCAGCGAGGGCAGCTCCTCTGAAGTCCTCTGCTGCCTAGTAGGGTATTCTGAGATGTTATTTAATCAATGTTTGTTGTATTGCATTTCTGATCTATACGTATGACTTCTCCATTCATTTACATATCCAGAAAAGAATAAATTCTGGTACTTTGGGCCTAACATACAAAGATCCCATCCCTGATTTTTTTTCACACCTGTCTCCAACAGGTCTGTCTGCTAGGGATTGGCTGAATGCCTATACAAATGCTTGTCGAGAAGGCTCCATTTTGTTTGCTTGCCTGTGTAGTCACACACTCCTCCCAGTACTCTTCCTTTACTCTTAACTTTTTTTCTGAGGAAGATGACCCAAGTCCCTCTGTGGGATGGGGGAGGGTTGGGGAAGGACCTACCGACTGTCACCCTCGCAACAGAGAATTCATGGTTCATCCAAAATGATATCCAAGAGGTGGAAGTGGTGAGGACAGTAGGCCAATAGACCTGCACAAGGTAGCTGATAATTTCCCTCTGGACCAGGAACTTCAGGATCAGGCGCTCATAGGAACCTGGCAAGGAGACATACTGGTATCAGGGTGGCAGGGCTAGGGGATTTTCAGGGTGAAGTTCAGGATGGAGGAGGGGAAACGGACGGACAGTTCAGCATCTAATGGTTCAGCCTGGACAGTCTGCAGACCTGACCCCATTTGCTGCCTGAAGACCAGGGACAATGGCATGTGTCAGTAGGCTCATAGGGCACAGCAAGTCTGCTCTTCCTCCTTCCTTCCTTCCTTGCCCCATGTCAAGTGAAGTTTTGAAATGTGAGGAACATGAGATATTTCAAAGCTGTAAACAGATGGAGGGTGAGGGGCTGGCCCCGAGAGGCTTTTTTTTTCCTCAACAAGAGCATGAATCTTTTACACCTGATGAGCGTTAAACCTGGCCAAGTGCTCCCACACCCATATCCTTATTTGCAGAGTAAGCCATTGGGACTTCTGAAAGGGGTTTTGGAAGGTTCCAGAACCAGAAGGAAATGCGAAAGGAGGCAACACAGAGTGTGTAGAGGTCCAAGGCAGAGGTTCTCAGGAGTTTACCAGGGTACAAGAGACAACAGACAGGAGACAAAGAAGGGGGCAAACCTACCTGTGTACAAAGGCACCTGTTTGCTAGTCAACGTCTTTCCCAGGAAGCTGAACTGAGGGATGCGCAGCTTGTCAGTGCCCTGGATGGCACTCCCGTTGCCTTCCCAGTATAACACGATGTCATCAACCGTGTAGCCATCTGGGAGATGGAGAGAAACCGCGGCAGTCAGTCTCAGAAATCAGGCATTGGCAGATTTCACACCAGGGCAGTCTGTGGGATCCAAACGATGCTTAGAACCTGCACTTTTGGGGGTTCCTTTGTGTTTTGCTGAGCCTGAGCATGGGGGCACTTGGAAAGAGAACTCTCAGTTTGGAGTTCCTTAGCCAGGAAGGAAAGCACAGCAAAGAGATATGTTCCCACCACGACCTTGTGCACAATTTCCCAGAGCAAGGTAAAATAGTCCTGTGGGACTATTTACACCTCAAGGCCATCTTCTCCCAGATGCCATGTATCTATCTGTCTGTCTGTCTGTCTATCAAGGGGAGAGAGAAAGGGGGAGGGAGGGAGTAGGGGAGATATGCCATCCCTCTCACTGTCAAGTCTGCCTTTGGTTTTCTGATGGCTACAACCCAGGGCAGGGAAGAAGGGGTCATGGGAGACAGACGTACAGCTCTCCACCTCCAGCTTGCAAGTCTGCTTGTCCATAGGGAAACTGTCCAGATTCATAGAACAAGCTGCTGTGGTGGTGAGTCTACAAAGGAAAAGCAAAAGAAAGGAAAAAATGAGTCAAGCCCAGGCAAACAACCATTCCTGAGAACACTGCAGGGCTGGGGAGGGGGAGGTACCCCAAGGAGTGACCCATCCAATACCTTCCCATACTGCCTTACTACAGCTGGGCCCTCCTTCTCACCCTCACTCTCTTCTTTCTTCCCTTCTTTCCTTCCCAGAGGAAAACTGAATAGCAGTTGTGTAGGGAGGAGAAAGGGAAATTGTATGTGACAAAGAAACCAAGAGATCTGGCAGGACTTAAACAAATAACACACGTGCCATGTCAGGAAACCTCAGGGTGTCAGAACAGGAAGGGCTCTTGAGGAAACTGAAAGCAGAGACAGAAAGGGGTGCTCAGGTATGGATGTGAGCAGTGGTCCAGGCCCACCTTTGGCCATGGGAGCTGCTTCCACCCCACAGCACTCTCATCTCTGTGTACCTGCCTATGAGGGTACTGACACCTAGCAAAATGCCTGTGGGTATAAATAGATAGGAGGGATTAACACCTCTGAGGTGGGCAACGGAGTGTTGGGCAGGGGCGTCAAGCTGCCATGTGTTGGTTCTGTGAGAGGAATCTGAGGAGAGGTCTTGGAGAAGCTGGGGAAGTGGGAGAAGTGACCAAAGGTCAAGAGGATAACTCCAAAAGCTCTCTGCAGCCTCAGCTGGGAGGCTCTGCCCCACCCCTTATCCTGTCCTTCCCAGCTACTAACTCTAGCCTGGTCCCTTTCAACCCTTGAAGTGATTTCCATCTGCACAGTGGGTAGGGTGTGTGTGTGTGTGTGTGTGTGTGTGTGTGTGTGTGTGTGTGTTGTTCTCCCTCCTATGAATCCTCCATGCAGCACTCATCAGCTGACGCCCCCTTAAATGAAACAAGTGTGACCAGGCTCCTGTTCCCTGCAAGCTTTGTTGTTCTCTGAGCCCAGTGCCTTGGTCCCTGGGAAAGTGGATGGAGAAAGAAGAAAACAAGGGACAGAGCAGGACCACCCTAGAGAGAGAGAGAGACCCTGAGATCGCACTGAACCCTGGCAGCTACCTCTTAGATAAATTTCATGAGCGAAATTTATATCTTGCACTGGTCTTAAGGGGCGGTTTGTAGTAAGAGGTGATGCTGCAAAGCAAGCCTTGGTGGCGTCTGCTGTTGTAAATAGAGCAGTGAGGAGTTCCAGCATGCACATATTCTGTGCGTCCAGAGCCACAGATGACAGACGCATACTGCACACCCCTGGGCCCCTATATGATGCAAATGACCAATGGCAGAGATCGGTCCCCCTCCCTCACTGCATGGGCTTCAGCATTTATGTCTCCCTCCCTCACTGAATGGAAGAAAAAAGACCCAAAGAGAAATGACAACGTGTATACAATGGTAAGGCGGAGGGAGAGACCTTCCAGTTGAGAGAATCAAGGAGAATTTCTTGACAAAGAGAGCATCTGCTTTAGGGATTGAAAGATGGCCAAGGTTTAGACTCATGGAAAGGGCCATTCCAGACAGAAGCAGAAGCCAAGGTATGGGGATAGGACAGCCAAGGATGGCTGTGGGAAACTGGGTGGGGTGAGTGATGGGGCAATGAAGACAAATCTGAAAAGCAATGGGATCCTCTATGTGTCCGTTAGAGTGCGTTCCTCGGATACTCGGTGGGAAGAAGGAAGCCTGCCAGGACAGCCTCTAGCCCCTGGGAAACTCACCGGATGCCATATCGCACCGTTCCATCTGGCTGAAGCTGAAACATGCGATTTTCCACGGTCACATCATGCACGAAACCATCCTTGCTATTTAGAAAGTAGCAGTCGGGGACCCACAACTTCTCAAGCATGCGATAGTCCAGAGTCAGGTTCAGGTTGGTCTCATAGTATGCTAAACGTGGATCTTTCCAGGTCTGATGAAAAAACATCGTGATTGTGTAGTCCTGGGGAGAGCAAGACAAATCCCAAATATAAGCGACATTGTCCAGCTGGACAACTCTCTGTCCTCAGAGAGTGCGTGTGTGTATGCAGGTGTGCAAAATACATTATAAACATAGATGAGTAATGAAACATATGTAAGAATGTTAAATGTTAAGAACAATGAAATGAACCTTGTGTAATTAAAATCCAGGTTAAGAAATAGAACTATCAGTAACTTTCAAACTTCAAAGTGTCCCTTCCAGAACCTGTTTCCCACACTTCCCTGCAGTAAGCTTTGTCTTAGATTTAAATGATAATGCCCTTACTTTTTGTTAGAGTTTTATTGCCTGTGTATGTATTTCTAGGAAACACATTGCTTAGTTGGACCTATTTTAAGATTTTTTTTTTTCCGAATGGCATCACACTGTATGTATTCATAATTTTCTTCCTTCACTCAACATTGTATTTGTGATATTCTTTCGGGTTGATGTGTGTAATTAAAATTTGTTCACTTGCTTTGCTTGCATATTGGATAATCTTCCTGCATATGGATATATTATGCATATTATTGTGTGGATACACCATAAATACCAAAATCACGATGAAATAAAAACTATGATGCAAATGTTCCGCTTTACACCCCTGCCAAGAGCAGATGAGAATTTCCAATGCCCCTGCCTTGCCAACACTGGCATTGTCTGACTTTGGATTTTTGCCGATGTGGTGGGTATGTAATCGGTTCCCATCGTGGTCTTATTTTGCATTTTACCGATTAATAATCCAGTCAAGCATCTTTTCACACGTTTATCTGCTACTTGGTTTTCTTCACAACAGTGAAGTTCCTGTTCAAATTTTCTGATCATTTTTATGGGTTGTTAAATATTCTTATTAATTCACAGGAATTATGTATATTTTCAATATCTTAGTTCACTTTGACTTATCCTTTTGCACTTGTTACACTGGTTTTGTTTGTTTTGCAAAACAGAAGTTCCAGAAGTTTTGGCTACACAGAATTTTCACATAGTTGGTTACCAGTATTTATTTTCATGGTTTGTGTTTTCTGTTTCTTTTTAAAGAAGGCCTTAGCTACCATAAAGGTGCAAAGACACTATCTTATTATGTTTAAAAAACTTCATAAGCCTTTCACTTTTAGGTTCAGAATCCATCTGGATTTCTTTATTTTTTATTCCAGGTGGCTGTGGTTTCCAAAACCTACTGTGTTCACCCATGTGGGTTCTGTTGCAGGTCAGAACAACTGGAGTGGGCTTATGACCTTGTCCCATGTACCTTGCCCTCAGCTTCATGGCTGGAGCCGACACACTTACCATAGTCGTTTCTGAGATCTTTTCAATACTGGAGATATACATAGATACTCCCACTGGCACAGGGGCACCTACAATACAGGAAGACACTATTACATGCAGAGTAGGATAAAGAGGACGAGTGTGGACTCAGGAGCCAGACTGCCTGGGTCTGAACCTCATTTTGAACTAGCTGTGTGACCTTGAATAAGTTACCTAACCTCTCTGAGTCTTAGTTGCCTCACGGGTAAAATGGGATCATTAGAGCCCTGATCTCATCGCTAATGCAGGCCAAGTACTTAGAGCAGTGCCTAGCCCGTGATACACTGAAAGGAAGGAGTTGGGGCAAAATCAAGAGAAAATAAGATGATGAATCACTCTTCTTATAAATGTTTCCCTGATAGAAACTGAGGAGCAATGAGCCCCCCCAAAAGAGCTAAGATTTGTGGTGTGTATGAGCATATTTGTGTGAGCGCATATGAGTGTGCCCATGTGTGAGTGAATGTCTTTGTGGGAATAAACGTGAGCTGTGCACATTAGTGTGTGTGAGCATGTGTGTGTGAGAGAATGCCTGAGTATGATTGTGTGCTTGAGTGTGTTTTGTGGGAGCAAATGTGTGTGCTTGGACGTGTATGTAGGCATGTTGTGTGGGAAGGTGTGTCTATGTGAGCATGTCTGTGTATATGAGTATGTGTATTCACATGTCAGTGAATGTGTGAACATGTTGTGTGCTTGCATACATTGCATGTGAATACATGAAAGCACATGCAAGCAAGTAGGCATGTTGGTGTGTGGAAGTGAATGTATGAATGCATTCATGTGTGAGTGAATTTGTGTTTTCATGTATGAGAGCATGTTTGTATGTGCGTGAATGTGTGGCCACGTACATGTGAAGGGATGTGAAGATATTTACGTGCATGTATGTTTAAATATTAAATATTTCAATGTTTCTGAAGGAGTGAATGTGTGAGCATGTCCATACGGATGAGTGCACGGGTGTTCCTGTGGATGTGTGAGTGGAGGTATCTGAGTGTGTTGATGAGCCAGTGAATGTCTGAGCGCATTTCTGGGTGAATGCATGTGTGAGCATATGCGTGCGTTTGAATGTACTGTGTGGGAATGCACACGAAGGTGGTCTGTGGGAGCCTGTTCCTGTGTTAGTGCACTTGTCAGCATGTCCATGCGTGAGTGAGTACACGGTCACGTTTGTGCGTGCAAGGCTGTTGTGTTTATGCGTGTATGTAAGTAGGTTGGAGTGCCGACTCAATGTGTCTGTGTGTTCATGTGTCTAAGCATGTTTACATGCGTCTGTGTGTGAGCAGGCATGATGGAATGTGTCCGTGTGTATTTGTGTGAGTGAATGGGAATGTAAGTGAACTTATGAGTGTGTGACTGCCTCTGTATGAGTGAGCATGTTCATTGTATGAATATGTGACTGTGTGTCACTGTGCAGCTATGAGTGAACGTGTAAGCATGTTAATGTGTGAGTGTGTTTGTGCGTGCAGGTGTCTATGTGTTAATGAGCGACCACGTTCATGGGTGAGTGTGTTTGTGTGAATTGGCAAATACGTGGACGTGTTTGTGTGCATGAACATGCTCGTGTTTGAGTGAATTCATATGTTCATGTGTGTGAATGTGCAAGCAGGTGCATAAGTGAATTTGTGTATATGTGAGCATGTTTGTGTGTGAGTGGATGTGTGGACATGTGCATGTGTATATGTGATGTGTGAGCAGGTTTGTGTGTATAAATGTGTGAGCATGTGCAAGTGAGTATATGGCGGTGTGTATATGTATGGGAGTGAATTCGTGAGTGTGTTCATGTGAGTTAGTACATGAATGAAAAGTGTTTGTGTATTAATATGTGTGTGTGATTGAATGTGTGTGTGTGTGTTCCTGCCTCCTGGCTTTCTTTTTCAGGCCTAGGTGGTAGCGCTGCCCCCTCATATGTGAGCAGGGATGTGAAAATATGTAGTAAACTATAAGGTGCTGTGGAAAAATAAGTTTTTATTGTTGCCTCATTGGCTCAAAGCTGCCTCCAGCCATCCCCACAGTTAAGCCTTTATTCTATGTGTATTACATCACACCGCTGCTATGGAAACACGCATGACGCTTGCAATTCAGCCTACTGGCTTCACTGAAGGCTGATTGCCCAGAAGCTGAGCTGCAAAGCGGAAAATGTGTTATTCCCATCCCAGTGCTTCAAAAAGCAAAGTGCTATTGGGAATCAGTG
The DNA here is from genome assembly GCF_036562045.2 of Rhinolophus sinicus. Classification (NCBI taxonomy): domain Eukaryota; kingdom Metazoa; phylum Chordata; class Mammalia; order Chiroptera; family Rhinolophidae; genus Rhinolophus; species Rhinolophus sinicus. The sequence continues at coordinate 110,391,571 of NC_133768.1, read as the reverse complement.
TATGAATAGCAGCTGAGAAGTAAATGGACCTCTGTGTGAAGGTATAGCCCAGACTCCAACATTCAGGGCTATTGTGAATGATCCCCAGCAAAGTGCTATGTAGTGACAGGAGTTTCTAGAAATGTAGTTCTTTATTACAGTCTTTCAGGCTCCCCACATGCCTTTGGAGGATGGAAGCTGTGTTAGGCAGGCAACAAGCCCCGGAGAGGCCAGCCAGCCATTCCCCCACCACCTCACTGCACTGTTAGACTTCTTGTCCTAGAGCACGCCATGCCACTGAGGCAACCTGTCCCTTACAGCAGAATCCTGGGGCCCCAAACACTAAAGGACCAGAGTGTAGTTCTGTCCATAGGTTCCCAGTTGAAAGGGCAAGTGGGAGCTGAAATGTAGTCACCAAGCCACGAGTCCTGGCTCAGGGATGTAGCCTGGAGGAAGAGGCCCTGGTACCTTTTTCTAATTTATCCACCTAGAGGGGACACTTTATGTGCTAGCAGTGGTCAGTATGAGGGCTTAGCTAAGGTATCCTACATCCCTAAAAGAGGAGCAAGAATCTTCCAGATAAGATCCCTAAATGCTGTCACTGGGGTGATGGCCTCAGCCCCATAACCCTTCACTGTCCCTCCTGATGGGCTCAGAAAGGCAGGAATACTGAGAGAGGGTAGCCACTTCTCTCTCGCTGGGAAACTTTGTTGCACCAACTCCTCTTCCTCCCTAGAATCCATTAGAATAGCAGAAGAAGACAAATAAAGAAAGGAATGATGAGGATGGCCCAGCCATTCCTTCACTCCACACCTATGTCATGCCAGGTCCTGGGCTACAGGAAGTCCTCAGGGACCTGCCTTTTGCAACACTGTGGAGTCCACTTCTCTTGCCCAGAAAGAAGCAGTTTTGTTAACTTTCCCTGGCTCTTCCTCCTCCTCCCCCTCTTCTCAAGGAATAAGGCTCCCCTTTGAACCTGACCACTGTTAGGTACATCCCTCTTCATGGGGTGTGTGTGTGTGTGTGTGTGTGTAGCCTTGAAAATCTACTTCACCTCAGACACAGAGGGGAATCTGACTGTGTGTCTAGTGGGAGGCCTTCCTGGGAGTCCTGGGCTCCCCCAACCCTGAACCCCCTGGCCCAGCTATCCCACTGATTGCTTTCCCTCCACAATACAACAGCCTCAGACTTAGAGCCTGCAGTGTCCTCATTCTCCCACCTTCATCTCTGTGGATGTGTTTTGTGTGTGAACATGTTCATGTGTGAGTGCATGCACAAGCCTGTTTGTGTGCAAACATGTTCCTGTGGGAGTATGTGAATGTGAGTGAATGTGGAAATCAAGGACCCATCTTTTTTCATAAGCACCAGGTCTGCATGCCCATAATGCTTAGTGTAACCAAGAGGCTAGGCATCAGGTGTAAACAAATCTGAATTACCTCAAAGGATGGTGGTGAGGTGCCTTGGAGATATTGTGAACCAGTGACACCTGACAATCCCCAAAGGTTGGTCCTTGCCCCTGCTCGCCCCCCGCCCCTAGTCCTGGGCGCCTGCAGAGATGGCATCTTGAAACAGTGGAGAGAATGTGCTTGGTGTACTTAAATGGCTGTTGGTCAGCCTTTGCTAAGAAACAAGAGAACGAGGAAAGGAGAAAATGTAGTAGCTACTCCCTTGACACCCACTGGTGCTTGGTGCAACTGATCCAAAACCGGTGTCATGCAATGGGGTGCTGGCTGTGCCCTAACACCTGAATTCCCATATTGAAAGAGCCTGTCTTCCACCCTCTCCATTTCTGCTTCCCATCTCGGTGCATACTCACCTTGGATCCTGGAGATGCGCCATCTGCCCTCACACTCAGAAGGAGCAACAGTAGCAAAGCTTAGTCCGGGCGACAAACTTGGTTTTCAGGGCGACTCCCCAAGCCAATCACAGCACCCCCCACTGGTCTACCACCTGGGCAAGTCCGCAGCATAGCTTTGTGCCCTTTCCGTGGAGGCATTATGTATTCCTGGAGGCATTATGCATTCCGAAGACCTCTATTCATATGTACAAATGTGAACCATTAGCACCGATTAACCCTTTAGAGTGGGGCTAATTCTACCACCTGGAGGAAGTGGAGGGCTTTCTCTGGGTTAACCACTCTGCTGTTTGTTTGTTTGTTTTAGTTCCTTCTCTGTTCCTTTGAGCAGAAATGTGACTAACCTCTAATGCACCTTCCGTTTGTCTGTCCTTCGTCTAGGTTTCCTGGGTGTCCTGTTCTGTGAGGTCAGGGTAGGATGCCTGTCCCTTAAATCCCTGTGATCAGGCCAGTTATCCCTTCTAAGGGGCGGGAGGCTAGGCAGCAATATAGGGAGAAACTTATGTATTGGCTTCCGGGAGGTTTGTGCTTCAGTTTCTTTGTGGTTAAGATCTGAGTGCTAGGCTAAGGAATTTGGATTTTATTTGGCAGTGAAATAAAACCATCAAAAGTTCCTGAGGTGATCAGGCTGGATTTATAAAGATCACACTACCTGTAATGTATTGAATGAAATGAACTCGGTGGGAGCTGAAGGTCTAGGGATGGGGGCAGAGGCAGAAGTGCCTGGGAGCTGGTGGGGGAGTGGGTGAAATAAACAAGACTGAAAAGACATCGCCCTTAGTTTTGAACTAGCTGCATAGGGCTAGTGTCCAGGGTGCACAGAATGTGTGGTCAAGTAAAACACCGTGACTATAGATGAAGCAGAAAAATTCTAGCCCGAGAAGCATGGCACGCGTTTTGTCTGGCATACCCATTTCTGTGGTTAGCACCTTTCTAGCCACACCAGGAAGCGAGCTGTTGGTTCGCTCTGTGACATTGTAAAGGAGTGTGGAGGGGCCAGAACACATCCTGCATAAGAAGGTAGAGAAATGGGGAAAATTCCAGGGGTAGAGTTAAAGGCCTGCATGTTGGGGGGCTGGGAGTGCTCGCTGCAGGTCTCCCAAGGGGAGAGGTGGAAGTGTGGAGCCGGGGGAGTGCCACTGGTCAGCCTACTGGATGGGGCTGGCTTATTGTATCTCAGCTCTATTCCACCTATACACAGGCTTCTAGTGTCTGGACGTGTCTTACCTCCAAAATTTGGTCTCAGACGGGCATCATATCGCGACAGCACCCTGTCCAAAATCTTGTGAACCACAGCTCCATTTGCACAATTTTTGCTAAAACAGAGAAGTCATTAGTAAGTGCCACATTGCTTCTCAGAGAACAAAAACAAAGAGCGCACCAGGTGTCAATTGCCAGGGCCTTCCCTTCTGCACACACGCAGACATGTACAGTCATACATGTGGAGGTCTCTCCGTGCTCCTCTCCCTCCCCACAGTGAGTCAGCCAGAAGCGCAGCAGTGACGCAGACTCCTATTTCCCCTCCCCCTCCTTAGCTTGTATCCAGAGGGTAGGGCACAATGACTGGATCCTGGTTACCAGGCAGGATTGAGGGTGGGGAACAAGGGAGCCAGTAGGGGAAGTGGAGAGGGGAGGGAGTGGGCAGGTGTCAGCCCTCACATATATGCATTACTTCAACCCCCTAAGGGGCACCACTTGGATGCAGCTTTCTGGGTTGGTGGGAATCCTTCCAAGGGCACCTGATTGCCCTAGGAAAGGCCAGTCTTCTTCCTTCAGGGCCCGTCTGAGCTGAGCCATCCAGTCTACATTCTCCAGCTCAGTCACATTTCCCCTACCTGGTCTAGGGCTGGGCATTTAGTTGTCACGTCTATGTAAACCTTCTTTTTGTACACCTCTGTTTTAAGACTTGGCATGTGGCATAGGACACAGAGAGAGAGCATGGCGCATGCAGCAGAGATTTATGATCCTCACCCAACCGAACCATTTCAGATTCTTGGGGTTCAGGGCAGTCCTCAAAGGGACATATTCTGAGAGCAGGCATCCCTCTGGCTAAGTATGTGCTTCTAGCCTAGACGTGTCTTGGATGGGCACATATAAGTAGATCCAGCTCAGCTCGGCATAGATGGCCTTTCCAGAAGTCTCTAATGTGCTCACCCAATTCACCTAGCTCTTCAGTGGGTCTCTTTTCCCCAAGAGGGACTTGTGAATTAGAACAGCCCCTGGGGATCACTATTACTCTTAGAATCTTTGACACAATGACTAGGGGAAGACAGCCCCTGTAAATCTGTAGTGTGTGTGTGTGTGTGTGTTCACTAGCGCAGTCTGGTATGCTGGGTTGGGGTTGAGGCCATTGCAGAGCTGTCTGCTGGAACCTTGCCCAACTACTCCCCCTTTTCTGAATACGTATTCATTTCTGGTTTGCCATTTAAAAAATTATTTCCAATCATCTTTAATGACAAAATTTCATTTTGCATCATTCCAAAGTGTGCACATAAATTATTCCCGAATTAAAGCAATACACTCCCACCTGTTTAGGACCACATATTACCCATATGCCAGCGCTCAGGTTCCCTGGCCACCACAACTACACATTTCTGTGTGCTCTACATGTAAAGGCTGACTGTTTAACATCTCTTCTGTTATATGCAGACCCGAAGAAACTTGATACCAACCAGAAGAAAACCTGAATCTTCAAATGTTTTCACAGACAAAAGCGCACCTATCTCAGGCCACCCGGTTATACGGTTATACAGACACGGATCGCACTGTCTGGGCTCCGATTTAGTTCAATAATTCTATCTATGGCATCGGAAAAGGTCCTCACCGCTCAACACGCACACGCACGAACACACACGCGCGCGCCTCAGGGAACAGACTAAAATGCGGACTCAAACAGGTGTCTCTACTGTCTATGTTTTGAGACTTGCTCATCACCCTGTACCACCCCCACCCCAATCCCACAGGTGTCAAAGACGTGACTGGGAGAAGCTGCCCAGGGTCCAAATCGCTGGGGATGGATGGCAAACCCTGGGTTGAGGGCATTCTCTCCCCCACACCCCTGGCTGCACTTTGGGCACCCGCAGAGCTCTCAGGCGCCACAGTAACAGGTGGGCTTTAGCACAGCGCTCTTCCAACCAGTCACCCCTCACTGCTACCCCACTCCCCTCCAAGTACCAGCAGGTAGGGCCCGAGCAGCAGGGCTCGGCGAGCCCGGGGCCAAGTCTCCCCGAGCCCGCTCCGTCCAAGAGGCCTGAGGCCGCCCGCTCGCCTCTGTCCTCGCCCTGCCCAGCCTGGCGGCGCCCGCTTACCAGTTGAAGACGTTCTGGACGACTTCGGGCACGGGAGACGAGACCTCGAAGTGGAATTTCGGGATGGGACTGGCGTCGTTGCCCTCCGAGAGCCACGTCCTGATGAGTAGCAGGAGCACGGCGGCTCGCAGCATCCCTCGGATGCCCATGACCGAGGCGCTCTGCGGGCCGGAGGGCACGAGAAACGGCCAGCCGCCGGCGGGGAAAGGGACGGAGTAGGGGCAGTGCAGGGCGAGGGGGAGCTCCGGGGTCGCTAGGAGTCGCCTCCAAGGAGAACAGTAGACAGGCTAAGGGGAGCAGGGAGCGTGGGATGAGCAGCCCCGGCAGCTGTGCCCGACTCAGCGCCCTGGGACGCGCCCGGCAGCTGCGATGGTGCGCTCCGTCTGCGGCCGCTCCTGGCTGCGACTGGGCACTGAGCGGGTCGTTCGGCTGGCTCCGCCCACTCCGACGGCAGCACCGGCCGAACCAATCCGGCAGGTGCCAGGAGCACACAAAAAGGCGCGTACTCTTGCCTCCGCCCCGCAGCCTGCGCGCCACCCGGCCCCCCGCCCCTTCAGGGCTTTGCAGGCGTCCCCTGGCCAGCCTCAGACAGACAGGGGTGGGGCCCGGCCAGGGGAGGAGGAAGGGGACGGGGAGAGGGAGGGCAGCCAGCTGCTGGAGGGCTGGGCACCGATCCGCGGCTAGGGGCACCAGTTTGGTCCCGCTTTTCCTCTCCGCATATATGTAAAATGTGCGTTTCATTTGGAAAAGCGTGTGTGTGTGTGTGTGTGTGTGTGTGTGTGTGTGTGAGAGAGAGAGAGAGAGAGAGTGTGTGTGTGTGGGGTGAAGGGAATGGGGTGATTTGACTGCCCTGGCTGAATCTGTGTAATTAAAGAGCTGGACACATTTGGGGATCAGGAGGTATCTAACTGATGCTCATCGCCAAACCCTTGGCTCTCCAGTAAGCCCACGTGCCTTGACTCTGGGTGGAGTGGATCGGGATCACCAGTCGGTTTTATGACAGCTCTGGCCATAGCAAGAGTGCCCCTCCATTAGGATGAAAATTGGGCTCCAGGAGCCCAAGACTTTCTTGAGTGCTCTTGGCTCCAAATTTGGGTTCCTGGGACAAAGCTCTGGGAACTGGAAGGATTCAACAACTGGGATCACCCTGAGTTGTCACTCTGTCCCACAGCCAGGGCATGCAGAGTTGACATGAGGGTCCATGGCTGACACCATGAAAGGGGAAAGAAGTCAAAGGCCAGTGTTTCAGATGTTCAAGGGAGTTACGGCTACTCCAATTCTCCTGCATGCTAGCCCATCATGTGAAAAAGTCTAGAATTTTGACTACAGGCCTCTTATTATTTCCACTACTTCAAACACGGTCCTATGAAACAGAAGGATCTCAGAGGATAAGGAAAAACTTCCACCCAATCCCCTCTCTCCTTCCCATCTCAGATCCATAACAAAGCAAGATCATGAACTAGAAGGGCAGTCCACCAGTAGACCTCAGTCATGTTCACAAGTGCTGAACCTCATAAGGCATGCCATTGAGAAGAGTTGCAATGAAAATGGATTTCAAGTTCACTCTTGGTTAGCTACAACATTCACACAGAAATATAGTCCTCTTCCCCTTTCCCTCAGCATTTGGCGAAGGGAGTTGGGGCTGCTTGTACCCAGCAGAGAGAGATTCAGTTGCCTGGTTGGCCGAGGTTTTCCACTACTAAGGGTTTAAGTCTTTATCTCCATGTTCTTAACCATTTTAGAATCAAACTTTAAAACATTGTCTCATAGTCCTCTGCCTTCTTGTAATGAGCAGCGTATCCTTGCACCTTCCTTTCCCTCTCTTTTCCCTGCCATTGCAGCAAATGTTCTCCTTTCCATGTGAATGCAGAACCAAAAAAAGATGGCGGAACCTATATGTCACTGACTATCATATACAGGAGTGGATCAATCGACCCACCCCTATCGCTGTTAGTTCTGTCCCCATTGTTCATGGTCACCCAGGCGTCCTTGTACAGACAATCCTTGCTTGGTAAAAGTGGAAGGGCCATTCTAGGTCATTTTGTCCAACCATCTGGATTGTAATACGGGGAAACTGAGGCCCAGAGAAGGAAAATGGATTAGCCACATACAAAAAGATCACATAACAGTAGAAGCCCAAACTAGAATCCCCATTTCCAGGTTTGTCTATTTCCAGAACGTTGTGCTTTTTAGTGTGATTCAGCTTTGACTGGAAATTCAGGCAATCACCAGCAGGTGGCAGTAGATGTATTCAGATGTGGGATATTCCCAGCACCCTGGAATTAAATTCCGTGGGCAATCAGTCCCTCATTTATCAGGGAAAAACAAGCCTGAAGCTTGAAGTTTTATTCCTCCGGGCCTTTTTGACTATGAAGATTGCCAAAAAGTTGGTGATGATGATGATGAATTCACTTCCAGACCTTCTATCCCAGACGGTCCTCCCCCACTTCTGCTCTCCCTAGAGGTAACGCTTAGTTGAAATTTCTAATTCACAAGACAAATGGCCCGAAAAGCAACACGAAATGCAGAAATGCCACTATAATTTGTACTTGTTCAGATTTGGCTAGTTAATTTATTAGAATATCCATAAACATCTAGATTTAATGGACTTAAACATGAATATGGGATGATGGTGTAGGAGAAAGACTATTGACCTGGAAGTTAGCCCATCTGTGTTCTGGACCCAACTCTGCCACATGACAGTGAATGTTCCAGTTTGGCTGGAGTGTAGGGTAAATCTGGAGGAAAACAAGAGGTAAGAGGCAAGGGATTAGGTAGAACCTGACCTACTGAGCACCACACACACACAGCACACAATAAATAAATGAAGCCAGAAAGAGTTTTGTACCTAATTGTCCAAACTAAGGGATTTCATTTTTATTTTAGAGCAAACCATAAGCTTTTAAAGTGTCTGTGCAAGGGAGTGACTTAATCCAGTGGTACCTTGGAAGAATCCCTGTTTATTTCGGAAAACAGGAACCGGAAGGGAAAGGAGAACAGTTAGGAGGGTATCATATACCTCTGCTTCTGGTAATGGCAACCTAGGTGATTTGGACTCAATGTCCAAATGAGGACAAGTAATTGAACTGAATGAAATATAGGAGGAAATCATCTTCATTAAAAGCTAAAAATAATGAGGCTAATCTATAGATTCCATGAAATCCCTATCAAAATTCCCAAGTTACTTTTCACAGAACTAGAACAAACAATCCTAAAATTCGTACAGCACCACAAAAGACTCCCAAATACCCAAAGCAATCCTGAGAAAGAACAAAGCTGGAGGCATCACAATTCCTGATTTTAAAATTTATTATATAGGTATAGTAATCAAAACAGCATGGCATTGGCATAAAAAGAGACACATAGACCAAAGGAACAGAATTGAGAGCCCTGAAAAGAGCCCAAGCATCTACAGTCAATTACTATTTGACACGGGAGCCAGGAAGACTCAGTGAGGAAAGGATAGTCTCTTCAATAAATGGTGATGGGAAAACTGGATAAGCACATGCAGAAAACTGAAATTGGATCCCATCTTATACCAAGCACAAAAATTAACTCAAAAAGGATTAAAGACTTAAATGTGAGACCTGAAACTGGAAAACTACTAGAAGAAAACATAGGGAATAAGCTCCTTGATGTTGGTCTTGGCAACTAGTTTTTGGATATGACACCAAAATTACAAACAACAAAATCAAAAATCAAAAAAATAGGACTACATTAAACTAAAAAGCTTCTGCACAGCAAAAGAAACAATTGGTAAAATAAAAAGACAACCTACAGAATGGGACAAAGTACAGTATTTGCAAACCACACATCTCATAAGGGCTTAATATCCAAAATGTATAAGGAACCCATACAATTTAATCATCAATCTGATTAAAAAATGGGCAGAGGAACTGAATAGATATTTTTTTCCAAAGAAGACATACACATGGCTAAGGGAACATGAAAAGGTGCTCAACATCACTAATCATGAGGAAAATGTAAATCAAAACCACAAAGAGCTATCACCTCACACCTGTTAGAATGGCTGTTATCAAAATGACAAGTGACAACAAATGTTGGTGAAGCTGTGGAGAAAAGAGAACCCTTGTGCACCCACTGGGAGTGTACATTAGTGCAGCCACTATGGAAAACAATATGGCGGTACCTCAAAAAATTAAAAACACAACTGCCATGTGATCCAGAAATCCCACATTCGAGTATATATCTGATGGAAATTAAATCAGGATCTCAAAGAGAAATCTGTACCTCCACATTAATTGCAGCATTATTTACAATAGCCAAGACATAAAAACAACCTAAATGTTCATCAGGGGATAAATGGATAAACATGATGTGGTGTATATATACAATGGAATAATATTCAGCCATAAAGAAGAAGGAAATCCCGTCATTTGCAACAACATGGATGGACCTTGAGGCCGTTATGTTAAGTGAAATAAGTCAGACAGAGAAAGACAAATATTGTATGTTCTCACTTATATGTAGAATCTAAAAAAGCTGAACTCAAAGAAATAGAAAGTAGAATAATGGTTGCCAGGGGCTAGGGGATGGTGGGGGAGATGGGGAGGTGAAAGTGTGGAATGCCTTTTACTCAATTTTTTCATGAAAGACAATATAATAAAGATGTTACCCATTTCATTCCCAATTAATAAAATATAGTTAAACATTCGATTATTTAGAGCAACCTAACACGTAGAAGCCCTTTCCAGTCGTCATGCTTGGAAAGCCATCTTCCTATAAGTATGTTTCCCTCATCTCATGGGCCATGAAAGAGGCAAATTTTCTCCACGGGTCTGAAATGCTAGTTGCAGCTGAGTTCTAAGGCTGGAGAAATGTGCTTATAGAAAGCTTTCTAAGAGAAAGCAGAATAAAAGTGAATCTTTGTAGAAAGCCTTCCTTTTGCTTACCCCTTCCCCCCACAAACTTTCCCTCTGTTTCTAAGGAAAAGTATATACGATAAATAATTCTGTGCTTCCCAGGGTGTCTTACTACACCCTTCAGGCTTAACCATGTGCATTCACTCACTGGGCTATCTAATGCTGGACTGCAGTTAAATTCCTGCAGGGATTTATATTTGTGACAAACAGCAAAACATGCAATGAACTGTATTTCGAGAGCGTGAACTCCTGACTTGTTACTAGGGCTATTCGTACACTGACTGACTCAATGGCTCCCTGTCAGGAATGGCCACATGGGAGAACCAGACTTTCTGTGGTCTCCTGTACCTAAAAAATATCTGTTTACAGCATCTTCTAAGAGGAATTTCAAGTGTTTTTGATCAAACTCCTTCATGCATTTCCTGTTTGAGGGTTGAACATTGTTATATACCCTCTAGACACCCCCCCCCCAAAAAACAAACCACCACTTTTCTCCAAGAGAAGATACGCTGAGGACAGGGAAACTTTCTCTATTGCCTAACCCCAAGCCAAACAGAAAGTTGTCCAAGAATGAAGGCATAAACCTACCTTCATTTGTGGCATGCAATATATCAACACCAATGTTGACCAAATAAATGTAACTGAGAGAGGAATTTCTGGAGTTTTGATTCTGAGTTTGCAGGGTTTTTCTTCACTTTTTCTGGGCATTTACAATTTGTATAGATCACAGATTTACCCCCAAAGTCTGCAGAAACCTGCGCTTTAATATATAGCATCTTCAAGCGGTATCTCCCTCCCTGAGCATGGAATGGCAGGAATAGGAAGAATGCTCCAGTAACTCTGAGGTTTTTCTCCTAGTAGGTACTGGTTGTAGCATAGTGTGCTAAAGGGCATTTGACTTCGTATCTGAAGATCTCGATTGGAGCTACCTCTAAACTTTAGTTTTCTCATCTGCATATGGGGTGATAATAATGTCTACTTGTTAATGGAACAATCCTGCCAGAAGGGAATCCCTGTCCATCCCAATTTCCTAGCTCTGGAGCTTTACCTCCTGTATTCCCTCAGCCCCATCAGGTTTCTCATCATCTCCATCTGGAAAGACAGCTGTCATTACCAATGCTAGCCACCAGGTGTCCTCAGCTCTCTTGGTCTAATTGTGAACTGACCCTTTCTGTTTATCTAATTGTTTCCCTGAATCCATGCAAGCCAGGATGACATTTATGAAAAGAATTTTCTTCAGAAGCTCAGTGAAACAGAGGGGGGTAAAAGCACAGAGAGCAGAGATCCTTCCGAGGGAGGAGGTTTTAGTGCACAAATGGATGGATCTCAACTACACTGGGGTCCTAGTTGCCATTAGCTACTCTGCCTCTCAGCGGGGCTGCTGCTGGCGGGCTTTGGGCGAGAAGTAGGGGTCCTGTACACATGGTGAATGGATAGCGCCTAGAATTGTGTAGGGTGCAGCCTGTGTGTCCATATGAGGTGCCCCTGGTGAGAAGGGCTCCTTTCTTATGTGACTCCTAAAGCCCCCCTGCGTGTCAGGGGGCCCGCACTAGACTTGAACCAGTCCTAATTCCTTTTCAGTTCCACTCTCATCACCCTCCACATTTGGCTCCTAATTATTGTACGTCTGTGTTGTGCAGGGAGTCATGCGGGGTTTCAGCTCCTGCTCCCAGCATAAGAACGCAGGACATGGTGAGGCCAAAAAGGACCACCCACGGAGCCATAGATAGGGGAGTCATACCACTATATTCTCACTGGCGGCTGGGTTGGAGACACAGGAAACAGGATCCACATGACCTGAAACCTGCTGTCTGCTTCTCTGTCAACCAACCAACCCCACTTGCTAACTGCCATCGCCCTGCTAGTTGCAATCTGCCAAGCTAACTGCAATCTGCGCTTGCTAGCTCAGCCACCATCTTCTTGCTAGCCCCCATTTGCTGCTAGCATAGCCACAGCAGTTATATTAGTGGCCAATGGCTCACTGGTTACAGCTGATGGCCAACTAGCCACAGCTGATGGCCATCCAATCACAGTTGGCCATTTACTACCCGAGCCAGCACCTTTCCATGTGAGGCCGAGAGCCTGGAAATTGCACTCCTGGCTCTGTTCCCACACTCTTTATCCTTAGCCATGTTGTCTCTGCTCCTCCCTCAGGTTCAGCTCTACCAGACCAGGGGTTTTTTTTTCAGGTAGTCTTATGATCTCAATATAATGTAAACTTGTGGTAACAGCAATAATTCATAGTTAGGCATTTAATCTGTCAGTAAAACTTGTATTTCCCAAAATTGCTCAAAACAGCCCTTTTCTCCATGATCTCTGAGACAGAGTCGGTAGTGCTCCCCAAGCATTCCAGATGCTGCCCGCACTCTCCAGCCCTCTTTCATTTACCTGGAGCTGTGTGACTCATTCTAGATAATGTAATGCAAACATCAGTGGTACATATCATTTCCAGGATGTGGCGTTTAAAAGGCAATGTATAATCCATAAGCTTTCTTTTCCCTTACCCTGGTGATACTGAAAGCCAGATGTTAAAATGGTGACATTAGAGACAGAAAGAACATAGACCCTGAGTCCTCAGGTGGAAGAGAGAGCTGATGAATTGCCTCTGATCTTGTGTGAGCTCAAATTCAAGCTTTGATTATGCTAAGCTGCTGAAATTGGGGACTTATTTCAGCAAAGCCTCGCCTATGTGAATACACCCCTTCTCCAGGACACCTCCCAATACCTGTACTGCTATTATGAAGGCCTGTGGGGACAGAGTCCCAGAGAGCAGTTTCCAGGCTCTCGACTTCACGTGGAAAGGTGCTGGCTTGGGTAGTAGATGGCCATCAGCTGTGACTAGTTGGCCACCAGCTGTTACTGGTTAGCCATTAGCCACTGATATAATTTCCGTGGCTGCGTTGGTTGGTTGGTTGACAGAGAAGCAGACGGCAGGTTGCGGATAGTGGGGCTCCAGCTTCCTGTGTCTCCAACCCAGCCGCCAGCAAGACTATAGTGGTATGACTCCCCTATCTATGGCTCTGTGGGTGTTCCTTTTTGGCCTCACCATATCCTGCGTTCTTATGTGGGGAGCGGGAGGTGAGACCCTGCATGCCAAGGCCTATGGACAATTCTTTCTGCATGTTTCATAGGTAGCTTGAATCCAATGTATTCCAAGATCGTCCTTATCCCCTGAAACTATGGTCCCTTTTTTGGTATTCTTAATCTCTGTGAACTGATATTGAGTTGTGAGCTGATAGTGACCTAGAAGTCATCTATGCCATTTCCTTCTATGTCTCCACCCTTGTATCCATCCATCCATCCATCCATCCATCCATCCATCCATCCATCCATCCATCCAAAACCTATTATTGAGTACCCATTATATGCGAAGTACTTTTCTGAGAACTGGAACATAACAGTGGGAAAAACAAAAAACAGTCAAAATTCCCTGCCATCATAGAGCTTACATTCTAAGAGGGGAAAGCAGACAATACACAAGTGAAATGAGTAAAATATCTTATCTGTTAGGTGATTGTAAGTGCAACAAAGAAAAACAAAGCAGGGAAGTGGTGGCAGAGGTTGCTAGATAAATGAGATGGTGGTGATTGGAGGACGAGGATGTTATTTCAAATAAGATGATGAGGGAAGGGCTCATTATGAAGGTGGTATTTGAACAAAAAAACCTGGTAGAGGAGAGGGTACAAGCCAGGCAGACATCTGGGAAAAGAGGACCCCAGGTGAGAGAACAGCAAGGGGAAAGGCCTGAAGGTTGAAATATGTTTTGTGTACTCAAAGAAGAAGAAGAAGTGAGGCTGAAGAGGATGAGTGAGGAGGAGAGGAATGGGAGATGGTATCAGAGTGGAATCAGGCAGAACAGATTATGTAGGCCATGTAAAACCATTATGAGAACTTTGACTTTTACATGGACTGAGCTGGGAAGCCAGTGGCAGATTTTGGACATAGGAGTGACATGATCAGACTTATGTTTCAGAGGGACATAAGTCTCTAAAGGAGACAGTCCAACCACTGTATGGGAAATAGGCTGGGGGCGGGGGCGGCAAGGGCAAAAGCAGGGAGGCCAGTTGGGAAGCTACTGCAATAACTCAAGTGGCAGCTAATGTGATCACACCAGTATAGTAGCAATGGAAGTGGTGAGAAGTGGTCAGATTCTGGATAGCTCTTCAAGGTAGAACCAAAAGGATTCCCTGCCAGATTGGATATAGGATTTGCTGTGACTATTAAGTACCTAAGTGATGAAGTTGAGTAGGAATTTGAATATATGATCTCCCCCTTCTCTGCCCAGTGCATCGCTACTCATACTTCAAAACTCAGCCCAGCTGTTATGAAGCTTTTCCCAACTGGCCAGGCAGTGATAGTGACTCCTTCATTTATGCTTCAGGGGTACCTTGACAGTCTGCTAGACGAGCACTTGGCTCCTATATTGTTGTTATTGCCTCTCATCTCTCTTCCATGATGAATTGGGAGCTCCTGTAGTCTGGGGACTGTTTCTGACTCATCTTGTGGATACCTGGAAACCAGTCCAGAGTCTGCCTTATAGTGAGCACTCAAGAGATGTCTGTTGAATGAAGCATCCCAGAAACGAAGAGAGGAGAAAATTTCCCAAACTTGGAGTTCATGGAGGATGAGGACTTGGAAGTCACCATCATATTTATTGGCTAGAGGGCTCAAAGGTGACTCCTGGGAGAACAGAGGCCTAAGTGCCACATGTTGAGGGCTCAGGTTTTGCTACGTGGCCTTGTTTGGCTTTCATTTTGATGAACGGGATCCAGATTCGTATCTCTAACTGTATCTCCAAGAGGGCATCCTCTTCCCAAGAAGGAATGTTATAACTCAGTTAATGGGTGGGATTTACAGGCAGATGGATTTTGGCTTAGATTAGTTCTAATGGAGGGCGCGTAAGAGTCAGATAGATTTAGGGGCTCAAATATCCCAGTTCTGCCACTCACCATTTGTATGACCTTGAACAAGGACTGTCTCTATCTGATCCTCAGTTTTCTCATCTGTAAGATTTGAGGATTAAGTAGGGATTAAGTGAGATCAAGATAGTAAGGTACCCAGAGTGCTTACTAACACAGTAATTGTTGGGAAGAGTGGATAAAAGACAAACAACATTCAGGGGAAGCAGAAGACGGATTGAGCTCCCCATCACCGGACATGTCCAAGGACAGACTACATGACCACTTTGTGGCAATATTATGGAGAAAATACTAATGGTTGAAAACTGAGGTCCTTTCCAGTCTTGAGTTTTATAATTCCAAGAATCCCAAGCAATAGACATGCATACACAAAGGTAGTTACTGAGCACACTTGAGTGATAGTAAAGTGCTCATGCCCAGGTGGTTTTTTCTCTGCAGCAATTGGCCTAAGAGTGAGAGTACATGCTATCCAGTGGCCTATGTGTATGCAGCAGTGTTGCTTTTTGGGGGTGGGGTGGGGGGTACTGGTACTGTCTCAGGTTTGAGAGGACGTTGCCAGCTGTAGTGCCTGCTGCTGCGCACATGGCATCTCGCCTCAGCACTACATTTCCTTCCAATAATCAAATAAGTCCCAGAAGTGACTGCATGTTCATTTTGCTCCTTGACTCAGTCAATTGGGGCTTTCCATACTAATCTCTCATTTACTCTCTTGCAGTTTTATTACAGTTGACTCCTGTTTGAAAGAGAATACTGCAGGAGCTACAGGGAGAAAGAGTGTTTCCTGATTATCTTGGCTTTTCTGTGTGACTCACCGTACCTTTTTCAATCTGATCTTCGAGAATATCTCCATGATGCTGTCCCCCCACTGTGTCCCCCTCACACCACTGCTCCCGCCCCCAGCTCTGGTCTTCATGCCTGATTTGGACTCTTGTGATAGTCTTATGATTGCTTTGCCCTTTTGATGTTTGCTCCCGCTTTAATCCATTCTGCATTCAAACCATTTTTTATCTGATTCCAACCTACTCTTCTAGCTCTCCCCTACTTCCTGTTATGCATACCCAGCTTCCACCCAAAGGTGCTACCTGCCTTTCCCTGAGCAACAGCCTCTTGGTGGATATTCAGTTTGCCACCTTCGTCTGTCAAAATCCAATCTGTCTTTTAAGCCCAAGACCATATAGTCACCTGTGCGGATCTGACTGTGTGTGTACAGTGTGTTGCCTTTGTGTCCTGATCACACAGTGCCTTTTCTTAGAGCTCCGTGGGTACATGGCTTATTTCCCTTAAAAGTCTGCAAGTGTCATTTCTCTCATCATTAGCTGCGTTCTCTTCATGGCTCTTCTCATCTTAAAAGCAAACTCTTTTTTTGCCCACCATGCTTTCTCTCCTGAATCCCTATCTCATTTAACAAATAAATAAACCCAATCAAGATTTGTGTGGGTTGTACTGAAAAGTAATATTAACACCCTACATCCTAAAAGCACAAATTACATAAGCTATTTTAGGTACTAATTGACAATGTAGAAGTCTGAGTGGGAAAAAAACTCAGGTTACAAATGATCGATTCCACTGAATGTTGCCTAAGTGTTCTTAATTAATCAAAAAGAAGCCACATTTGCTCCCCTGGCACCCTTTTCTCTCCTTTAGAAATGCCAAACCCAAGGGAAATATTGCTTAAACTATTTATTTGATTCATTTCTTAGTGTCTGAGCTTGACTAGCTTAAGCCTTTGGTTTGTTCTTGGGGATTATGGGGGTTTTTCAAGAATTGAGCCATTCTCTAGTTTGCTCTTTTGGGATGTGGGCATATTGCATTTATTTCATCCCTTGAACTTACAGAGCATAGAAACCAGAGGTGAGCATAGCATTTATTTGGGTGGCATGGATTTCCATAAAACAAGATCACAGCAACCCACTGCACTGCTTCTGACAGCTGTCACGTTCCTGATGTTGTTTATGGGAACATTGCCAGTTACAGTGGGTTGGTTCCTCTAGACATTTCTTTCATGTGGGGTCTATTGAGTTGAGATGGAAAATGAAGGGCCAACACGCCTTAGTGGATGAACAGCCACCAAAGCTATGCTTGCTAGCATCGATACCACTGAAGTGGGACAAAAGGCTTTCAGAACAGGGTGTGTACATATTAAAGTACATAACATTATTCCACAAGTTATTTGGTCTTTGAAAGCTTTTCCGTGAACCCGTAGATGCTACTTAGGAGTCAGCTTTGGAAATAAAGTCAAAGTGACCTTTCTTGTGCTCCATTAACTATTAACATGTTAAGAGAGCGTCTTTCCAACAAAATTATTATGCAACTTTGTTTATGCAGAACTTCACTTTAGGTTCATTTAAGTTTATTAAAATAAATGGAAATGCTTGTTCCAGACTGTGTCTGAAACTTAATTTGCAAAATGTACTCTCAATCCCAGCACACTAGACAGAAAATGGCCACCCTGTTTCAAAGGACTAATAATAATAATTTTGTACTCACAACAGCTTTGTAAGCTAGGTGCTGTTTCACAGTCAGGAGTGGGGAGGATAAGATGGAGGTCAGAGCTTGGGCTGTGAAGCTAGACTGTCTGGTTTGAATCCCAGCTCTAATATTTACTAACTGCATGATCTTAAGCAAGTTACCTGATTTCTCTGTGCCTCAGTTTCCTCATCTCTAAAGTGGGATAAAAGGACTTCCTCATAGGGTAAAATGAATTAATATGTGGAAAATACCTAAAACAATTACTGAGCACATATTCAGTGTGCCAGCAATGGAAGATCTTTCGGAGTTAAGTGACCATTTGCTGGCCAGCCTGTAGGACAAGTGAGATGAAAGAAAGGAAAAATGTGGGTCACGGGAGCAGGCTGACCTTATCCATAGTTCCTGAGATGGAACTCTGGTAGGGGCAGGAGGAGATGTATAGAAGGGTTGCAGAATGTAGGCCAGGGAAAGCCAGTGCCTGGGATGGGTCCCAAATATGTCTGTCCCAACGTAAAGCTCCTGGAGCTCAGGAGGTAAGAAAAGGTCTTTTCCTACACATACCAGACTCTAGGAAGAGTTTAGAACATCAGATAACAAACTGCTAAGCTCAGTGAATCACAGTTCATTTTTACACTACTAATTTATCTTCTTAATTGAGATGTGGCAATTTACAAAGCAACTGATCACTCATCGTAGGTTTGTTTTGGGGGGCCTGGAACACAGTTGCTGGCTTATCCATTAGGGTTGTCAAAAACCTGAGTCACATGAGAGTTGTCCTTTTACCCTGGAATTCCTAATGATTTCACTTGGTGTTTTGTTGTCATTGAACAATGTAAATGTTTCAAAAATGGTTTTGTTCAAAGCTCTCAGTCCATGTAGAGTGAACGATGCTTCCCTTTTACTATCTAGAAGCACTTCCAGGGCAGTTTCTACAGCAGCAACTTCAGCATTTATACCCTACGTTGTCAGCAGCATCATGTCAGTTATCAACGTGGACATGGCTTTGGTTCACAATGAGCACATGGGCAAAATACAGGATTTCTTCATGTTTCTGTTTTGGTACAAAGAGGTACAGTGCACTTAAAAAGACCACACAGGCCCTTGTACAGCAAAGGCGAAATTCAGCCCAACATAGCGTTTCTTGGCTTGAGTTGAGTAAACCTAGATCTCATGCCACACACTTGGAATTGAATTCCAGTTTCTGACTACCCAAAGGATTTCACAGTGCACACTATGCAGCCCCAGCCAGCAACACTGGCTATGAGGAAGAAGTCATAAGGGTCCCTTAACACAGAGAGATTCACCAGGCCACTGAATAGATGGACTCAAGGTGATATGGTATTCCTTTATCCATTCTTTCTCTATTCTTTAATAGCTTTATTAAGATATAATTGACACACCACACAACTCACTCTTTTAAAGTGTACAGTTCAATGGATTTTAGTATATTCACAGTGTTGTGCAATCATCCTTCTATCTAGTCACAAAAATTTTTCACCACTCCCAAAGGAGGCGTCATAGCCACTGACAGTCACTTCCCATCTTCCTTCCCCTGGGCCCTATCAATTACTAGACTGCTTTCTGATTCTATGGATTTGCCTATTCTGGGCATTTCACATAAAGAGAATCATGTGATATGTGGTATTTTGTGATTAGCTACTTTCATTTAGTATAATGTTTTTAAAGTTCATCCACGTTGTAGTACGTGTCAGTACTTCATACCTTTTCAAAGCTGAATGATATTCCATTGTATGGATATCCTCCATACTGTTTCTCCATTCATCAGTTGATAGACTTTTGGGTGGTATCCACATTTTGGTTAGTGTGAAAAGTCCTGTTTTAAACATTCATGTATAGGTCTTCACCTTGTGAAAGAAAACATCTGTTTTAAATTTTCTTGGGTATATACATAGGATGGGTCATATGGTAATTCTACATTTAAGTTATTGAAGAATCATCACCCTTGAATTCCTGAGATAAAGTCCAGTTGGTCATGATGTATACTCCTTTTAATGTGCTGCTGGATTCAGTTTGCTAGTATTTTGTTAAAGGCTTTTGCATCTGTGTTCATAAGGGATAGTGGCCTACGGTTTTCTTTTCTTGCCTGGCTTTGGTATCAGCGTAATGCTGACCTAGTAGGGAGCTAGGAAGTGCTCCCTACTTCTTTCTTTGGAAGAGTTTGGGAAAGATTGGTGTTAATTCTTTAAATGATTGGTAGAACTCCCCGGTTGGTCCTGGGCTTTTCTTTGTTGGGATGTTTTTTATTACTGATTCAATCTGTTTGTTATACGTCGGTTCAGATTTTCTGTTTATTCTTGAGTCAGTTTTGGTAGTTTGTGTGTTTCTAGGAATTAGTTCACTCATCTCTTTCATCCATTTTTAGAACAGCATTGGTTGAGATAGCACAATGTGCTAGGCAGGCACAGACACATGCTCTATTCCTGGGGAAGTGAAAATGCGGTAGAAAGTTAGATGATGAAACAAGGGATTCAAGTCCAGTGTGATGTTCATATATGGAGACATACACGGTCTCCTAAACCAGGTTTGTTGGTTCATAAAAAAAAAATGCTCAAGGATGGCTGGGACAGGGGTGGTGGAGAGTCTCAATGTTCATCCTCATACCTTTTTATCAACCCTGCCCCAACTATAAATAAGTCTCAACTTAAGAGGAAAATATTAAATCCAGCCATTTTTCAAAACCTTTACCTTTTTTCACTCAAGTCCGAGTCATCATCACCATCATCATCCTCTGTCAGATAGATCGCTGTAATAGCCTCTAACTGGCTTCCCCACTTCTGATCTTGTCTCCTGTGGCAAATGTCATACATTAGCTCACTTGACCTCATTCCAACCCCAATTGTAGCATACCTTACTAAATGCAGAGCTTGGAAAGCTAAAGACCATATGTCCAGATCTCTCTCATGACCTGGATTCCGCAGGTGACCTAACCTCTGTCAAGCAGGTGAACCTGCATACAATCACAGAGCCCATACTTCTGTGATTTTTGATTTTTGCCTGTGAGCATGGTCTTGGAAGCTTTTGCTTCTTCTGCATGAGCAGTAACAGATGTCACAAGGTGCAGTTCCTAGTTTTGTGGGCATCAAAAGGCAGGTCGTGGGGTATTCACTTTGTTTATGTATATGGGGAAAGAGGCAGTGTGGTCTTGTCGCCAAGATTTGTGATGATCTCAGCAGAGGTGGTGTGGTCCTGGAGGCAGTGGTTGGGGAAGTGGCTTCCTGATTCTCCAGCTTCCTCATGGTGCCAAATATGTGATGTTATTATGGGAAACAGCTCTGGAAATTCAACCTAGAATATGTTATTTTGATTCTTTCAACAACTTGTAAGCACCCAATTCTGAACACTTTCTGCCTAAATGGGTAAAACTGGTTTCTGCTATCTGTAACGTAACTCTACACTCTACACAGAGGCTAAAGGAAATGTTTAAAAAATAAAAATCGGATCCCATAACTTCCTTGCTCAAAATGCTCCAATGGCTTCCTGTGCCACTTGCAACAAAAGTCAAACTCCTAAATTCCTTTCCCTCTCTCCTGGCTCACTTCACTGAGGCTTTCCTTGCCTTCTTGCGGTTCCTCAAACACTCCAAGCACACTCTTGCCTCAGGGCCTGGCATTCGCTGTTCCTTCTACCTGGAATAACTTGTCTTCCTGATAGGTGCATGGCTCAACATTTCACTTCATGCCAGTCATCTCCTTGTAATCTAAGGTTCGCCCAACTTCACTCTTTATGACACTGCTCTCTTGATTTTCTTCAGAGCATCCATCAGCCTTTGAGGTCATCTTGTTTATTTGATTGTGTGTGTGTGTGTGTGTGTGTGTGTGTGTGTGTGTACGATTTGTCTCTCTTCAGTAGAATATAAGTTACACGAGGGTAGGAACCTTGTCTGACCCTTTTAGTGGATGCAAGGGAAAAGCAGTGACCCATACATGTCGAGAAAATATGCAGGAATTCAGGAGGGGGAAGAAGAAATAGAAGACATTGGGTATTTTTGAGCACTTCTAGGGTGTGTAGGGAGTGTTAGAAGGCAAAGTGCCGAAGACTGAAAACTCAAATCACCTGAGAAAGGTGGAAATTTCTGAAGAATATTCTTGCAATTGTGAAATACCAATTATATATGCAAGCAGTGTGAAGAACAGCCAGACCTGTGTCTGTAATGAGTGTCATTACATCATTGGCATCCAAATAGAAGGCTTGTTCATGGCTGGCTCTGCAGCTAATTTGAGATTTTCTTCTGTAAAAACATGTACTTGGTCCAGTAAGGTCATCTGAGGAGCAATAAAACACAGTTTTGGGGTGCATATCATTTTTTTATATTATTTATTATTTATTATTTATTTATTTTTTATTAAATTTATTGGGGTGACAATTGTTAGTAAAATTACATAGATTTCAGGTGCACAATTCTGTATTACATCATCTATAAATCCCATTGTGTGTTCACCACCCAGAGTCAGTTCTCCTTCCATCACCATATATTCGATCCCCCTTACCCTCATCTCCCACCCCCCAGCATATCATTTTGAGGGGGCAAAAACACTTTGCAGACCTCTGTCTATTCAGCCCACCAGGCATTCTGTGATGGAAGTTAGAAAGGGAAAAGGCACGTACCTGACCTGCAAAGAAGGAGGGCAGACACAGTACTGTCCAATGTGAGTCAGGGTACCGACTAAGAAAGGATGGGCCTGTAGGAATCAGTAGGGTGAATGCTCTGGAGAGAGAAGAGTCCAGGAAGACAGAGAATCAGAAACCATGGCACAGTGAAGAGGAGACATTGAAGTACTTTGGAACTAGGGAAGAATTCAAAATCCAACCTCCCAGCCAGTAGCTGCCAGGCCACTTAGAGAAGGGGTATCAACTGACAGGACCACTGCCAATGCCCTGTCTCCCACCCCTGCCCAGGGCCACAGGTGGCTAGCGCTTGTTTGCTCATTGCTGCAGCCACTATCATATTAACTATATCACTATAAATTCATAATCACCAGTTTCAGCTGGACCCTCAACACCACTTAGAATTCCTACTCTGTTTCTCTAGCCATCTACCTTATCCTCTCTCCGCAGTTACGCTATCTTACTCATGCTCCTTACGCACCCTCTCCCACAGAAGATGACCTTAACCTCCTACTTCGCAGAGAAAACAGAACTTCAAACTTCAAATGGAATGCCCTTAACTTCCTATCACCAAACCTCTGGCTGTCTGCATCAGTCTCCAGCTTCTTGTTTTTCTCTCTCTGGCTCAGGCGTGATCGTGGCTTTCAGGTAGAGTTTGCACAGGGAGAGTATTTCTGGGGTCACTGGTTGGCTGTGGCTGAGTCTCTCTAATAATGCAACATTCCACTGCCTTGGTGCTTTTGTCCATATGAGCAAATCTTGTTTGGGACTGAATTGATCGGACATTTTTATTCATGCAGCCAGAACTGAGGGAAATATCAGATTCTGAAGGCTGATTCCATGTCCCTGGATCACTTGCATTAGAATCACCAGGTGTGTTTGATCAAAACGAAGATTTCCTCTACCTGCCCCATACTCTACAAGGAGTAGCTTCAAAGATCCTGCAATTTAACAATCTTCTCATAAAATAATTTTTGTGTACACTAACTTTTGAGAGCCACTGATATTGAACAGAGCTAATTTGTCAGGCGAAAAGTTCTGGAATGGGTCTTCCATCATGAATGAAGGTGGACCTGCCTACGCTGTGGTTCTTTAAAAGGCAGGGCCAATCACAAACCAGGAAAATTCTCCTAGACCATTTTCTCGGCAGACAAATTTAAAAATGGTATGGCACATACTATATGTACCCCACTCAAATATTTCCATATTCACCAAAACACATCTACACACCCAGAGCCTGGATATTACGCATTCATAGTTTTTGTGTGTGCGTGTTGTTTTTTTTTGGTGTTTAGATTGTATCCAGCTTGGGACTATTACAAGTATTGCTGCTCTGGACCTTCTGAGCTGCGTCTCCCAAGGCACTTGACCATGGAATTCCCTAGGTTGATGGGATTTATCTGGCAGTGGTACTGCTGGGTCTCAGGGCAAGCATATTTTAAACTTATGGGATACTAACATAGAGTGTTTTCATTCATTTCTAAATATTTATTAATTTCCTTCCATCCAAGGGTTAGTTAGTAATATGCTATTTTGTTTCTAAACATTTTGCATTTTTAATGATATCTTTGTGTTTTATCTTTGTGTTAACTTCTTTATAAGCATTATGGTCAGAGTGTCTAGTTTTTATGATATTAATCCATTGAAGTTTATGGAGGTTTCCCTTTTCCTAATTTATATTCTATTTCTATAAATGGGCAATGTGTCTCCAAATAATTTGTATTCTTTTTTGGTTGCGTGTTGAGATTTATATTATCTACTAGCTCAAATATATTATTGTGTCTTTGATATTGCTACTTAGGTTTTTATAATTTTTATTTTTTATTTTTCAGTTACAGTTGACATACGCTATTATATTAGTTGCAGGTATGCAACATAGTGACTAGACATTTACTACCAATTTGTACTTCTTTTCTTTTTTTTTTTTTTTAAGATTTTACTGGGGAAGGGGAACAGGACTTTATTGAGGAACAGTGTGTATTTCCAGGACTTTTTTCCAAGTCAAGTTGTTGTCCTTTCAGTCTTAGTTGTGGAGGGAGCCGCTCAGCTCCAGGTCCAGTTGCCGTTGCTAGTTGCAGGGGGCGCAGCCCACCATCCCTTGTGGGAGTCGAACCGGCAACCTTGTGGTTGAGAGGACGTGCTCCAACCAACTGAGCCATCCAGGAGCTCAGCGGCAGTTCAGCTCAAGGTGCTGTGTTCAATCTTAGTTGCAGGGGGCAGAGCCCACCATCCCTTGCAGGACTCAGAGGAGTTGAACCAGCAACCTTGTGGTTGAGAGCCCACTGGACCATGTGGGAATCGAACCGGCAGCCTTCGGAGTTAGGAGCATGGAGCTCCAACCACCTGAGCCACCGGGCCGGCCCCCAATTTGTACTTCTTAATCCATTCCCCTTTTTCACTTAGCTACCAATCCCCTCTAATCTGGCAACCATCAAAATATTCTCTGTATTTATGAGTTTGTTTCTGTTTTGTCTGTTCATTTATTTTGTTCTTTAGATTCCACATATAAATAAAATTGTATGGCAATTGCCTTTCTCTGTCGGACTTATTCCACTCAGCACAATACCCCCTAGGTCTATCCATGTTGTTGCAGCTGGCAAGATTTAATTCCTTTCCATGGCAGAGTAATATTCCATCATATACATGTACCACTTCTTTATGCATTGATGGACAATTAGGCTGCCTCCATATCCCGGCTACTGTAAATAATAATACAATGAACATATGGATGCACATGTTCCCTTGAAGTAGTGTTTTAGATTTCTTCTGGATAAATACCCAGAAGTGGTATTACTAGGTCCTTCTTTATCACTTGTTATAGTCTCTGTTTTAAAGTCTATTTGTCTGGTATAGGCTCTTTTTTTCTTTTCCATTTTCATGAACTATCTTTTTCCCATCCCTTTACTCTCAGTCTGCGTGTGTTTTAATCTGAAGTGAGTCTCTTGTAGGCAGCATATGTATGGTTCTTGTTTTCTTATCCATTCAGCCCTCCTATCTTTTGATTGGAGCATTTAATACATTTACATTTAAAGTAAATGTTGATAGATATTTAGTTATTGCCATTTTGTTATTCATATGTCTTTTTTTTTTCATCTTAAAGAAGTCCCTCTAAAATTCCTTGTAATACTGGTTTGATGGTGATAAACTCCTTTAGCCTTTTCTTGTCTGGGAAGCTTTGCTGGATAATCTTGGCTGTATAAGTCCTTGCTTTTCATCATTTTGAGTAGTTCTTGCCAATCCTTTCTGGCCTGTAAAGTTTCTGTTGAGAAATCAGCTGACAGTTTTATGTGAGCTCCCTTGTAATTAATTAACTACTTTCTCTCGCTGCTTTTAAGATTCTCTCTTTGTCTTTAATCTTTGCCATTCTAATTATGATGTGTCTTGGTGTGGGTCTCTTTGGGTTCATCTTGTTTGGGACTCTCTGTGCTTCCTAGGCTTGTGTATCTATTTCCTTCAGCAGGTTAGGGAAATTTTCCATCATTATTTCTTCAAATAGGTTTTCAATTCCTTGCTCTCTTCTCCTTCTGGTACCCCTATGATATGAATATTGGTATGCATAGTGTTGTCCCACAGGCTCCTTAAATTATCTTCATTTTTTTGGATTCTTTTTTCTTTCTTCTGTTCTGTTTGGATGTTTTCTGCTACCTAATCTTCTAAATCACTTATTCGACCCTCTGCTTCATCTAATCTACTGTTGATTCCCTCTAATGTATTCCTCATTTTCGTTATTCTATTCTTTTTTTTTTTTTAATTAAATTTATTGGGGTGACAATTGTTAGTAAAATTACATAGATTTCAGGTGTACAATTCTGTATTACATCATCTATAAATCCCATTGTGTGTTCACCACCCAGAGTCAGTTCTCCTTCCATCACCATATATTCGATCCCCCTTACCCTCATCTCCCACCCCCCACCCCCCGCCCCCGTTACCCTCTGGCAACCACTAAACTATTGTCTGTGTCTATGAGTTTCTGTTTCTCATTTGTTTGTCTTGTTCTTTTGTTGTTTTTGGTTTATATACCACATATCAGTGAAATCACATGGTTCTCTGCTTTTTCTGTCTGACTTGTTTCGCTCAGCATTACTCTCTCAAGATCCATCCATGTTGTGAGATATCACCTCACCCCAGTCAGAATGGCTATCATCAACAAGACAAACAATAACAAATGTTGGAGAAGTTGTGGAGAAAAAGGAACCCTCATACACTGTTGGTGGGAATGCAGACTGGTGCAGCCGTTATGGAAGGCAGTGTGGAGGTTTCTCAAAGAATTACGAATAGAATTGCCATATGACCCAGCAATCCCTCTTCTGGGTATCTACCCAAAAAAATATTCTATTCTTTAATTCTGATTGGTTTTTATGTTTTCTGTCTTCACTTTCATGTTTCCTATCTCTTTGTTGAAGTTTTCACTGAGATCATTAAGCATCTTTATAACTGCCGTTTGGAACTCAGCATCTGGTAGATTACTTGTCTCCATTTTCTTTAGTTCTTTTTCTGGAGCGTTCTTCTGTTCTTTCATTTGGGACATGTTTCTTTGTCTCCCCATTTTGGCTACCTCCCTGTTTTTGTTTCTACGTATTAGGTAGAGCTGCTATATCTCCTGGTCTTAGTAGAGTGGCCCTATGTAGTAGGTATCCTGTGGAGCCCAGTGGCACAGTCTCCTGGTCACCTGAGCTGGGTGCTCCCAGTATGTCCCTTCTGTGGTTTATGTGCGCCTTCCTGTTGTAGTTGAGCCTTGGTTGCTGTTTGCACATAAGTGGGAGGGATTGACCCTCAGGCTGACTGGTTGTGAGGCCTGGCTGTCACTACAGTGGAGGAGCTCTTATACAGGGGGTGACCCTACAGAACAGCATTCCCTGTAGCAGGGCTCTGGTGCCTATTGTGTCTGTCCTTTGGGAGTATCATTTATGGAGGTGGTTGGGTGGTGCTCTGATGTAGTTTGAAGCTGGCCACCAGGTGTATTGGTTCTTGGGCCTCTTGGGAGGAGCTCTGTTGCAGGCCAAGGTCAGCCACTGCCTGCCCTGTGCCTGGGGCCACTTGGTATGTGCTACAAGTGATCTACAGATGATTGCCACTTGTGTTGGGCTTGGAGGTGCCTGGGAGAGTCTAAGCGGTGAACTGAGGCTTGCTGCCCCTAGTGCTGGGCTTGGAGGCTGCTTAGCAAGAGGTATGGGGCAGATGCCACCTGTTTGGGGTTTTGGAGATTTGGTAAAATTGTCCCTTTACATTGGTAAGAAAACTGAGACCCAGGGAAGAGAAGTGACTTTGTAAAACATATATCCACAGGGTAGGCAATGGGGAAGTGAAGAGGGACATGAGGTGGGGGAGAGCAAGGACAGGGTGGAACCCGCAGGATGGACTAAAACCCATGTCAGTTTAGTTGCCTCTGCCCTTGCTGGTGTGGGTGTCTCACAGAAGATGGACATTTAGCCCTTTGTCATTGTGTGAAATATACATCTGGTCCAGAAGTCAGCGAAGCTGAAATAGGATCCAGAGGAAGATGGAACAGTTGCAGGCCTGGTTATTGCCTTGTGCCAACAAGGTGAGTCAGCAGATTAGTGATAACGTGTGTGAGCTACAAAATGGCGGCTGCTTCCCTTCCACCTTCCAAATCTCCCACAAGAATCACTCTCTGGCCCACTGTAGTCTACAGGAAAGGTAATTTTGTGAAATGTAGTTCAGTTTAGCCAAGATGACAAATTACAAATCCAAGTGCTATGTGGAGACAGGTGGAGAATACCCTCCGATGGAAGGGGGAGGGAATATCAGATAGGTGGGAATAGATGAGAGGTGAGGAGTGTGGAAACCAGCATGTATCTGAGTTTCTCAGACGCTTGGGTAATATGTAGGAAATCGCAGATTAAATTGGAAAAGAAGGTTAGGACGATATTAAGCAGCTCTTGTATGCTGGGGTGATGAAACTAATACCATAATGAATGGAGAAATCATTAAAGGTTGCTGAGCAGGTGAATGGCATTTTTGGAAACTTAATCTGTCAGCAAGGACAGGATGAATCGGACAAGGGGAAGACTCAGGCAGGACAGAAGCTTGGTGCAGAGGATTTGAGATCATTTCTGCTCCATTCCAGCCTTCAGACATTAGAGAGACTTGAGAAGGAACATGAACGGCTCACCTGCCACATGACACTCAGTTGCCAGCTCTTCTTCTCTACCTGATCCTGCAGACCCTCTGGCCCTAGTCACCAACTGCTCCCTCTTTTAAAAGTCCCTCCCCCTATTCAGGAGGTTTTGCAACCATTTGATTTGCATTGGTGGTTATTCTGAAAATGAAAGAGGCAGGGTTTCCTCTTGGGTGACCTTTGTTGCCCAAGGGTATCTCAAGGGGTTGTTAGAAGATGGCTGTGAATCCAGGCCAATTAAGCTCTGCTCTGGGAGGTACAGATGGACACATTCACACACAGAGGGAAAAGTGAAGCCCCTTATTGGCTTGAGACATTTCAATAACTCTTAGGCTCTCACCTCAGTAGATGGTGGAGAGCAAGTGCGTCACCTGCAGCTCCACCACGCTTAGTTTGCAATTGGAAAGAGCCAACAGATCAGCATCCCAGCCCCAGTCATGGAACTTGGAATCAGGCCCCCAGTATGCATCCTCATAACCTTACTAAATGTGGGGTCCTGCACAACCACTCTTCCTCTTCAAGCCTCAGGTTCTTCATGTGTTGAGTTGAGGTCAGAATAATTCCTGCATTGTCTATCTCATCGAGCCACAGTAAGAGTCCCATGAAACAACAGCTGTGAAAGCACTTGGTAAACTGTAAAGAGCTGAGCTCCAGGGCTGAGTTATCACTGTGGTGGTTATAAAAGAGGAGCTTTGCTGAGCTGAGCAATGCTGTGGATCCAATGGTGCCTAATAAAGAATTCCCGGTGCTGCTCCTGCAACTGAGCGTTTGACCTTTGAGAAACAAAAAATTACAGTTAGAAAAAGAAACTGGGTAACTTTCATTGTTAAGTAAAGGTAATGCAATAGCCATCAGTGAGGGGACCTGGGAGAAGGGGCCCCTCCTGCTAACTCCATCACCCCTTCATTCCCTCCTTTGGACGTCTCTTTTCAGCTGTTACACCTCTCCCCTTTTCCATCAACGGAGTTCATCTCACAGCCCTTCTCCAGAACCCCTCTCCATTTCCATTTCCCCCTAAATTCATCCTTATTATCCCTCACTTCTTTTCTTTGTTTACCAAATTCTCTCCTTTGCTTGTCTTTGTCTGTCTTTACATTTCACTCTGTCTCTCTGTCCCTCTTCATTTTCTGTTTCTCTCTTCCTCTCTCTCTCTCTCTCTCTCTCTCTCTCTCTCTCTCTCTCTCTCTCAAAACCAGTTCTCTCTGCTGAGAGGCTCAGGAAGGAGAGCCTCCCAGCCAGTGTTGCTAGGCAACCCAGTATCACATGGCCAGCCCCACATTTTCTGTCTACTTCTTTAGAGCTCTGCTGCTCACACTCTATACTATAGCTCACACTGAGTAAAGAAAGGACCCAGTTGATTCACTTCTACTTGGCTAAAGGTGTCAGCTTTGCTGTGGGATATCTAAGTTGCTGGAAATACAGTAGGAGGGAAAAGCTAGGGAAATAAGAACTGTAGCAAGATCACATGCATGCTTACAAACAGCTCTCCAGAGCAGGGGGTTATTAACTTGTATCCATGGAACTCCTACGTAGGTACACTATGGAGAGGCCACAGGTACTGCAAGATCCCTTGAAATGTCATGCAAAATCAAATATTTATACTTATTTGCACTTCTTTGTTGATGTGAGGGTTTATAGCTGTTATTAAATTCTCAAAGGGAGAAAGCCTTTCCAGGAAGTTCTTACATGTATTTCCAAATCCTATCAAGTTGTCTATGTTGAGTGTTTTCCATTGCCAGCCCCCATACCCAAGCTTCCTACTTCTCCACGCTGCTTTGATTTGCATGGGTTGCGTTCAATGGGCCCCCTTTGCATTAACAGAAGATTAAAAAGATGGGTTGGAGGAGAGTGAGGACAGTGTCCATTCCCCTGGCTCCCTCTCTGTTAGCTCACCAGAGGTTTGTTGCAACCCCTACTGAAGATCATAGATCCTGTCTTACATCCCTCTCCACATAGCTACCATCTCCCTGTGGGTTTTGGTAACTGCTACATCTTCTTGCCTCCTCAGACGTGGGGATAGTAAGGGCTCCAGCAGTTAACATTCCCAGGGAACCTTGTTGGTTTCCTGAAACCATGACTACACACCAGTAAATAGTCTCTTTATTAAACTCTTATTAAATCATCTAGTTTGAAAGAATTATATATTTCCTGGAGGACCCTGACTAATAAATGGGGTCATAATAATTAAAATGTGGAGGCAAGAGATAAGGATTTGGAAGATATCTGCATATAGCGAATATTTGAGTAGGTGTGGTCATTTTCAAAATCCAGCTTTAGTGGTCATAACATTCTATTTCAGATGGCTTCATGTTGTTCCACCAGGATTCATTGCCAGGAATGGAAGAAGCATGACTATTTGATGGTTCCTGACTCGTCATGACATCATTCCAATGAATCAACTGGTGGCACTTGCCTCCACAGCAATGACAATTTGAGATTCAGAGTGAACCTTGTCGCAATGTGTGTTTCAATAGTCTTCATTCTATGGGATATTTCAAGATGGTTCTTTCTTATCCCACTTTGCTTAGATGTCCAAGAGTTTATGAGGGTCCTGGACTGCTGAATGGTTGTAGCCAGGCATCGTTTCTGCTGGACAATCCATCAGTGAGCAATGGGCTTCTTGGCACATGGGTTTCTGGTGCTGGCCACTGATAGAGTTTTCTTCGGTGAAACTTGCTTTTCCTTCCCTCCTGACTCCACTCCTTTCCCTGCTTTCCCTCACCTCTTTTCTGCCCAGTCTGTGGAATCTGGAGCACAAAAAGAAAAGCAGGTTACAAGTGTGTCCAAATCTTCTGTCTTCCACCTGAACCTCTGGCTTTTGAAAAACTCAAGAGCCAAGATTTGGACTCTTTTGTTTTCTTGTTACAGTTTGACAACTTCCCCTAAAGCCATGGTGACTCATGTCTAGCATCTTGGCTGGGGAGGGAAAGGGTCTCAGGTAAAATTCAATGAGGCACAGAAGAGGAGAATGCGCAGGTTAATGTTCCAATACCTTACCTTGTCATGGCCACTTTGTACTGGCTGGGCTTGAGCATCCAGGTTCATTTAGACTTAGCTGTTCCCCTGTATTTCTGAACTGGGAGCATTTTTTTGGATAAGATTGTGGGAGATGAACAATGTGGAAAAAACCAGGAGGACAAAGAATTTCTGGATTCTTCATAGGTGTGCGAGGGTCCCATCTGTAATTGAGGACACCATTTGGAAAGTCCTCAGTAATCAGTCAAAATGATATAATTTAGAAAGTCCACTTTTCTGGGTCAACGCATATTTTCACATTTTCCCCCCTGGTTTTTTATCTAACTGGTAATTCTCCAGATATTGTAGTAGAGCTTGCAACTGGCTTGTTAAGTTCACCTAACGTAATGGAAACGATCAAGATATTGTCCTCACAGATGATGATGAGCTGGTTCGTGAATTCCTTTGGGATTTTGCTAGGAAAGACTAGAGAATTACACAGCAAAAACAGCGTGGTGCTATATGCAAAGAGTCCACGTCTCAGGAAGAATGCTGTCTTCCATTTATTGCCTTTGCACCCTCAGACTTGATTATTGGCTCTCTGGAGGTTTTACTTTGTTAACCATCTGGCCTATCAAAAATGTTTGAATAATTTGGGGATGAAAGGAAGCACTTACCCATTTTTTACAATGAATTGACTGAGCATAGTAATCAGTATGGAAATTTTTTTTCAATTTTTCATTATTTTTCTTTGTGCAAAACCCTGGCTAGTGATGTATGTGTTTGCATAGAGGGAGGGGCATATTGAATGAATACATCAGTTCCCTGTGAAATTACTTACATGACAAGTAGATGATTGAGTCATTTGAGTCCTGTAGGAAGCAAATACTGGGTGGGAGATGTAGGAATGCAAGAGGGAAGCATCTATGAAAAATAAGAGGGTGATGAAGCATGATTGGGCTGGACAAACTTCAAATCTCAATGCGTATCTGACAGAATCTCAGCCAATGTAACAGAGAGCTCAGGAACTAGGATTTTTCATTAGAAGAATTCTGTGTTCGGCAGAAATGGCCAGGCCCTTGCTAGTCAATGGCCACGGCCTGCCCAGGAACTGTGTGGTCTCTTTTCAAAAAGTGAGATAGATCCTGAAAATGCTAATAGATGAAGTTTGTCAGATCACTGCACTCTTTGTAGCTGAACTGCAAGTTCTTGCTTTAAGGGAGACCTGAATGGTGTACCCCCATAGCTGCCACAACGATCTGCTGAATTTGGTGCAGAAGTGAAGTGTTTTGATTCTTTTATTCTGTGTTTCATCTCATTTCACAAACATTTGACCCAGTGGCCATTGAGTGGCATGACTAACATACATAGGAGCCTGAGCCTTCAGATAAGTAGCTTTTTATGCAGTCTTAGTATGAAGATGAGTCACTTGGAAACGGAGGTAATGCATATTGAGTAGGACTGTGCTCTAAAGAAAGACAGTGCCCAAGAGTCCCAAGAACCAAGGGGAATGTAGGGTTTAGAGTATCTTTGGAAAGAGTATTCCAAATCTTGGCAGTGTGACAGATCCAGAGGTGAAGACCTGTAAACAATCTTACTGATAGCCACGAAGACGTACTCGTACAGCAGAATGTCTATTCTCTAAAACTGCCATTCACAGAACTCAGGGACACTGAGAGCCCATGTAGATAATTTCTTCTCAGTGATTAGAACTCACAGTGAGTATAAGTGTTTTCATGGAGGCTTTCATCCTAACCAGCTGTTCCATGACATGCTAAGGCCTTGGGGAATCTCTGCTCAGAGAAAAAAATCTTCATAATAGCCTGGTTCCTTAGAAGGCCATCTCTCAACCTCTGAGAGCCTTTGCTTCTCCTTATTTGGTTCCAGAGTTACCAGCTTTTATGGTCCACATTGGGAGTAAAGGCCCTTCTGGGGAAACTCCCCCTTTGCCCATCCCCTACCCCCAACTTAATATAACTAGTGCTAGTTAAGGTCCTCTAATTCTAGGGTATGGTAATTTGTGCAGGCTCATTCCTTACAGTCTAATTGACTCCTAACCTGGCATAGAAGAATTTGGTCAGCTCATTCCATTTGAAGAATGAAGAATGGGAGTAACACCAAGCTAATATTATTGGCAATACCTGATAATTATTGCACACTCATTATTTGTCAGGTACTTTGCATATAATATGGTAGGTACAATTATTATCCTTGTTTTACATATGAGAAACTGGAGACATGAGAGATTAAATAACTTGTCCTAATTCTTACCATCTAGGAGGAGGTGGAGTGGGGATTCAAACCCAGGAGAACGCGGGCTTTTTTTTTTTTTTTTTTTTTTTTTTTTGAGAACCCAGGCTTTTAACTACTACACTGATGCTGTAGGTCATATCAGCCATATGGAATGCATCTCCCTCTCAGAAGATGAGGGACATGGTAAAAGACCCAGAGCAAACAATTCAGATCAAAGTCATTAGACGTAGAAGCTCAATTCGGACTCTATTGGAGCAGAAAGATATTTGGGCAGCCATAGACATGGAAATGGCAACGGCTACAAGGCAAACTAGTCAGAGAATGACATGGTAGGGTGAAGGATGGCCCGTGGAGGTGTATGTATACCTTAACCCACAAGGGCACTCACTACAAGGCATGCTCTGCCAGTCAATGTCACGTTACTCCCTGCCTGGCCCTAGAGAGAATGTCATGCCCAAGTACGATCAGCATGTAACTCCTGGAAGGCCCTGATAGTGGGAGCCTAGCTATGCAGAAAACTATGGCAGAACCCCGGTTCCAGCCAAGCTACGAATCAAGATTAGGGGAGTTAAGAAAGATAAGGAAGAGCAAGTAGGCACTGCAGGTTGACAGGTAGATCTAGAAACCAGAAAGTTAGAGTCTATAAGCAACCAACATCAGCAATTCAGTTAGATGTCGATAAAAGAAGCTTTATTTCTGCTGTTTGCATCCCACCTTTTGAATCAGGCCTTCTGAAGCCAGTAGGTTGAATTGGAGTTAGAAGACAAGAAACCTGTTGGTGAGCCCCACCCTGGAGTGTGGAGAAATATCAAGATTCTCTCATGCGTCCCGATATGGTGGGATTCTCAACGTGACTTGCAGTTTATTTGAGTTTTACATATATCTACCATGATTTTAATCACGTTATGTAGAAAAAAGAGACAAATGCAGTACTTTTAAATTTTACATTAGGCAGAAATTCAGCCACGATACCAATGTCAACACTGAATTAACACTTCACAAGAAGAATAAAAACTGCAATTTTGAGTTTACCAAAATTGAATTAAGAAGGTAAAGAAGTTGAGTAATAGAGCCAGGAAGAAATATACAATTTCTCCCATTGCAATTTTGAGACAATAAGGACTGTAAGGTGGAAATCCAAGAGAAATACATTTTTATGAGAAATAAATTTTGTTGCAAAACATAATTTGAATGTAAATAGAACCAGACGGCAAGTTTTGAGATAGTACAGATTAAGCACTATTTAAGTCAGAGCAAGCATTTAGTCTCAAGTGAAGAAACAACCTCCCTCAAACTACGCTCTTCCCAGAAAATAAAAGTGAATCTAGACTCTCTAGTTGTTCTCTAACTTGGACCTGAACAGCACAACCACAAGCAAAGTATAAGAATGAGACCAAGGACCTAGGTTTTGTGTTTTGGGGACCAAATGAAGCTAAATAACAAATTCTCTTGATTTCTTACTAAATATCTCTTTCAGTCTCTCTTCCTTGTTTTTCTCTCTCTTTTCCCTTTCTCCAGCCGTCCTTACTTCAACCCTTGACTCTTTGGTAATGAATCTCACAGTGGTTAATACATTCCATTCCAAATTGCTTTTGGCTTCCTGGTAGTGATTGCTTTTAGGAGACATTTTTCTTTCCAAATATGTGTAGTCAGGAAATAAGTTTAGAAGAAGAGTAGATTAAAGGTTAAAAAAAACAAAACAGTTCAACAGTATTCTATTCTCCTTTGCTCCATTAAACAATTATTAGTACTCCTTAGACACTATATGCGTCTCTTACTGAGTCTGGACTTGTACCGGCCACAGCCCGATTCTTCATGTAATTTGCTACTGGACTATGAACTCCTTGAGGGCAAAACCTGTATCTTATTCATCTGTACTTTTCCAGACCCTAAGGAAGAGTAAAATGCTCAACAAAGTATTGTTGAATGAATACTGTCTTATTCCTATACACCAAAGTATTTCTATCTTTGAAATGGTCAAGTGGCCAACATTAATTAATTAACTAATTAATTAATTAATTAATTAGTTAGTTAGTTAATTAAAAGTGTTTAGTTGTGGACTACTACTGTACCAGGGACTCTGCTCTTATGAAGCCCACAGTCAAGAAGAGAAGTAAATAAGGCATCTATTACAATAAAGTAAGCTGAATTGCTGGAAGTATCTAGGAACAGAACCTAACTAGGCAAACAGTGTCAGGGAATGTTTCTTGCAGATACTATTTGATCTGAGTCCTGAAGAATGTATAGAATTTGGTTAGCCAGATGAAATAAGAGAGAGGCAAGCAGAAGCGGATGTGTAAAATCACAAAAGCAGCACACAGCATAAAGGGTTCAGGAAATGGCATGGCACTCAAGATGACTGGAGGGGCGGCCGGATGGCTCAGTTGGTTAGAGCACGAGATCTGAACAACAGGGTGGTCAGTTCGATCCTCACATGGGCCACTGTGAGCTGCGCCCTCCACAACTAGATTGAAACAACGACTTGACTTGGAGCTGATGGGTTCTGGAAAAACACACTGTTTCCCAATAAAAATTAAAAAATAAATGACTGGAGAGTAGGGGATGGGATGGAGAGATGAAGCTCGAGAGGTAATGAGGGCCCAGATAATGCACATTATGTGACAACTGTAGGGGATTAAACTTTATTATGTGTGCAATGGAGAGTGACATCAATTTATAAGTTATGACTCTGGTGTCGCTAGGGAAGGTAGACTGAGGAGAGCTGAACTGGCTGCGGAGGACCAGGTAGGAAGCTATTGCAGTAGCTCTGGTGAAAAATAGTCACTTGAACAAAGGTGGTGGCAATGAATATGGAAATGAAGAAATGGGCTCAAGAGATACTTAGAAGTTTGAACTAAAAAGCATCAGTTAGACATGGAAGGGTTAGAGAGGTAAAAAGAGTCATGGATGATTCACAAATTATGGTGCCAATAACTGAGGTAGAAGGAGGAAGAGATACAGGCAGAGGAAAGATGAAAACAGTTTGGACATGAGTTTAAAGGATATGTAGTACATCAAAGTCAAGATCACATCCTTTAGGAAGTTGGATAGGAAAAATAGGTTCTCAGGAAAAAACACAGTAGATAAAGATTTGCATGTCATCAGCATAGAGGTGATACTTGAGATAGTAATATATCAACCTGGGAGTGAGAAAAGAGAGAGCCCTGATAAACACAAATGTTTAAAAACAGGTAGAAGAAGAGAGCTTCTGAAGGAGACTGAGGTAGATCGGCTAGAGTAGCTGTCAGATGTTAAAATCCAAAAATATGATTTCTGGATTTGGAAAGTGACCCCAGGCCTTTTCCGCCTTCTGTGTTCCCTTGCTGCTCTGGTTTTATCTCCTGAAGACTGACTTCCTTTATTTTCTTTCAAGGTTAGCTATGCATTTATAAGGAAATTTGATGTAATTTATCCAGCATTTTAGTTTGTGGAGTAAGAAAGTATTTCAGAATACTCAGTCCTCCACACTTTCAGCAGTATTCCACCGTATTCCTTTTAAAATTAAAAATAATTGGTTACAACTTCATAAAGGGAATTCATCAAAAACCTACAGCCAGCATTATAGTTAATGGTGAAAGACTAAATGTTTTCCCTTAAGATCAAGAACAAGATAAGGATGTCTGCTCTCACCATTTCTAGTAAAGTTTATACTAGACATTCTAGCCAGTGCGATTAACAAAACAAAAACAAAACAAACCGAGAATTACTTAATAGACGTCTATATTGGAAAGGAGGAATGATCAAAACTGTCCTTCTTTGAAGATGAAACGCTCATCTATGTAGAAAATCCTATGATTTCTACAAAGAATATTAGAACAAATAAGTGAGTTTGGCAAGGTTACAGGATACCAGATCAATATACAAAAACACTGAATTTTTATATGCAAGCAATTAGAAATTGAAAAAAAAATTCTGGTTAAAATATAATAACAATATGAAATACTTAGAATTAAACCTAACGAAGGATGTGAATGATCTGTACAATGAAAACTAATAAACATTGTTGAGAGAAATTAAAGAAGACCCAAATAGATAGACATGTGTTTATGGGATGAAAGACTCAATATTCTTTTTTTTTTTTTTTTAATTTAATTTTATTAAATTTATTGGGGTGACAATTGTTAGTAAAATTACATAGATTTCAGGTGTACAATTTTGTATTACATCATCTATAAATCCCATTGTGTGTTCACCACCCAGAGTCAGTTCTCCTTCCATCACCATATATTCGATCTCCCTTACTCAATATTCTTAAGTGTCGGCTGCACCCAAATCGATCTATAGATTCAATGAAATCTCAATCAAAATCCTAGCAGGCATTTTTGTGGAAATTGACAAGCTAATTTTAAAGCTTCCATGGAAATGCAAATGACCCAAAATAGCCAAACCAATTTTGAAAACAACAAATTTAGAAGATTTGCTCTAGTTGATTGCAAGAGGTATTACAAAGCCATAGTACTCAAAGCACCGTAGTATTGGCATAAAGGTAAACAAATGAAACAGAACAGACAGTCCAGAAATAGACCCACATACGTATAGTCAATTGGTTTTTGACAAAGGTACAAAGCAACTTGGTGGAAAAAGTATGGTCTTTTCAATAACAAATGGTATCGGGACGATTGGATAACCACATGCCAAAAAAAAAGAGAATAAAAAGAACTTCGATTCAAACTTTGCACCATGTAAAAAATTAAGTCAAAA
The DNA here is from genome assembly GCF_036562045.2 of Rhinolophus sinicus. Classification (NCBI taxonomy): domain Eukaryota; kingdom Metazoa; phylum Chordata; class Mammalia; order Chiroptera; family Rhinolophidae; genus Rhinolophus; species Rhinolophus sinicus. Next base: position 110,353,481 of record NC_133768.1, on the reverse strand, counting down.
TGAATCCTAGGCCTAGATGTAGAACCTAAAAATTTCAAACTTCTAGAAAAAATAAAAAATATAGGATAAAATTTTTGAGACCTTGGGTTAAGCAAAGATTTCCTTGATAGGGTACAAAAAATATATAATCTGGTGGCTCAGGCGGTTGGAGCTCCATGCTCCTAACTCCGAAGGCTGCCAGTTCTATTCCCACATGGGCCAGTGGGCTCTCAACCACAAGGTTGCCAGTTCAACTCCCGCAAGGGATGGTGGGCTGGGCCCCCTGCAACTAGCAAGGGCAACTGGACCTGGAGCTGAGCTGCTCCCTCCACAACTAAGATTGAAAGGACAACAACTTGACTTGGAAAAAAAGTCCTGGAAGTACACACTGTTCCCCAATAAAGTCCTGTTCCCCTTCCCCAATAAATTCATATATATATATATATATATATATATATATATATATATATATATAATCTATAGAAGAAAATTGGATAAATTGGACATCAAAATTCAAAACTTTTACTCTTTGAAAGACACTGGTAAGAGAAGGAAAAGACAAGCCACAGACTTGGAGAAAGTATTTGCAAATCATGTGTCTGAGAATGGACTTGTATATAAAATGTGTAAAGTACTCTAACAATTCAATGATAAGAAGACAAGCAACCCAATGAATAAAATGGGCAAAAGATTTGAACAGACAGTTCACCAAACAAGATATATTGATGGCAAGTAAGCATGTGAAAAGATGCTAAATATCATTAGTCATTAATGAAATGCAAATTAGAACCTGAATGAAATGCAAATACCCACTCAGTAGCATGGCCAGCATTCAAAGACCAACAACAACAAGTGTTCACAAGGATGGAGAACAATTGGGACACTTAAGCACTCTTTTTGGAAATGTAAAATGGTATAACTTTGGAAAATATTTTGGCATTTTCTTTTAAAGTTAAACATGCACCTACCATATGACCTAGGTATACCACTCCTAGGCATTTACCTGGGTAATGAAAGCATATGTCAACTCAAAGACTTGCAACAAATGTTAATAGTAACTTTATTTTTAATAGCCCCAAACTGGAAACAATCCAAATACCCATCAACAAGTGAATGAATAAATAAATTTTGGTATGTACATAAAATGGAATATTACGCAGCAGTGAAAATGAGCCATTGATGCAAACTGCAACATGGATGAATCTCATAATAATTATACTGAATGAAAGAAACTGGACAAAAAGAGTACATGCTGTATGATTCTACTTATATACCAAGAAAACTCATCTATTGGGAAAGAAAGCAGAGCGACGTTTGTCTCAGAATTGGGGTGGAGGGAGGGATGAAAAAGAAGGTTACAGGAGAATTAGAAAAATTGGGGGCGTAATTGATATGTTCACCAGCTTCATTGTGGTGATGATTTCACAGGTATGCACATATGTCAAACTTAAATCAAATATGTGTGTTTAATGTATGTCAGTTATACCTCAATAAAGCTATTAAAACAATTGATTAAAAATCTACATATTAAGAAAAAACAGGCCAGAGGGTAAGGGGGTGGGGGGTGGGGGGTGGGGGGTGGGAGGGTCCCACAGGCTGCCTAGTTGGAATACAAATTTATAAATTTGTATCAACCCTCACTTTACCTTACCTTTCCAAACTCAGGTAAACTTCTATGAATGCACTATCCAGCTTTACAGATGGATACTCTTACCCAGCAATTCTGCCTCTGTGGAAGGACCTTCCATATTTGCTTTTTTTCTCTGTCCCTTTGAATCTTGAATCATTTAAGAAGTTTTTGGTTTTGGGGGTTTTGTTTTTGTTTTTTGTTTTTTTATTTTTTTATCCTGAGGCAATTGAAATTTAAACTTCTGAAGCCTGGTTTCATTATCTATCCCTAAAAATACGCTACGTCTCCTGTATCCCTTATGAAACCAAGATGATTTTGCTAATTAAGTTTTATTAATTATTTAAAACCTCTATTGTTTTCTACACAGAAGGTCCTAAAATGGGGGAGGCCTTGCTGATCTGCAAAACACTTTGAGATGGATGTGGGGCTTAAGACCTGGGCTGAGTTACGGGCTTAACATCAACTAGAATTGTGAGCCTGGCACTATCCAGGAGAAAGAGAGTGAGCAGTTAATACGAGAGCAGGGAAGAAGAGAAAAGAGCCGGGCAAATAACATCTAGGCGTGAAATGGTAAAGTGAGAGACTGTCAGTGCCAGGGTGGCTGAAAGAACACATGAGTCACTGCAGGCTCCATCCCCTGCTGTGTGCGAGGGCAGCCCTCCCAGCTCTCCAGGAAAGAGTCTTCTGTCCTAAGTGAGCAATGGCCTCGGATGAGGGGAATCAACCAGAAGGGATAGTTTGTACGGTCTGGAATGATATCCAAACTGATATAAGGGTCTGATATAAGGACAGTGATATAAGGGTCATCTCAAAACAGACAAAAGACAATCAAATTCATAGAGCCATTCTACAGACAACAAAGACCGGGAAATGCAGATAATGCTGAAATCTCCATTTAAGAAATTTTTGGGAGTGCTTTTTATTTACTTGTAGAACAAAATAAAAAAAATCAGCTGAATTCTATACAGGATGGATGCAGGCATAAACTCTAGCATCTTTTATTTTGCAGTGGTCATATCAGAAATCGAAGTGAAAACTGGTTTAAATGCTACAGATAAAATGACTAGAGATGTGTACATTGAATGACTCATTTTGTGAACTATCTTAAAATATGACCCACTCTTACTTTTAGAAGCTCACTTTCATTTGATCTATTTTAGTCCTCCTAATTTATTTTAAAGCTGACGTCATATCTACTCTTCTCTGAGTATTACAATGGCTTTTGGCCAAAAACAATGCTATCCTGGTGTGATCAGAATATCAGAAAAGCATTCTAGTAAGGAAAATGGTCAAATTGCAGCACTGTCAGAGGATTCATTGACAGAGTCCTTTCCTGCCCCAAGTTTTGAGGACTCTATGACCTCTTATACTACGTGAGTTCTTAACCTGGAGTCTGATTACCCCTTGAAAATGCCGGGAAAATTGTGTGGATTTTTATGGAGAGAGGTTTAAAACTTCCATCACTTTGCTCCCTTCCTTTGTAAGTTATGCCCAGGTCATAATCTCTCCTCCAAATCTAAATGATTTATGGACTTATCCTTTGAGGAATATAAGGAGAGAGAGAGAGAGAGAGAGAGAGAGAGAGAGAGAGAGAGGAGGGAAGAGGGAAGAAGAGAGGAGGAGGGGTGTGAGCTGTGGCACTTGCCTTGAAATCAGCCAGTCTGGGTTTGCTTCCCGTTCTGCCATGTACGGTGTGTGTGAGTTCAGCCAAGTGTTCTTCCTCTCTCTTGGCCTGTTTCGCTATCACTTTCAAGTTAAGAGGTTGGATGAGATGGATGCTAAGAGTGCTCCCTTCCAGTTCCAACTTCCTAGGGTTCTGTGTATTCAGGAAGGATTTCACCTTGATTTTCCTTCCCTTTCCCCGAGTCTTTGGTGTTTCCCTCTTTTCTGCTAAGGCTTTGCATCATGGTGATACAGTTCTCCAGTTAGATTGGCTTCTAGCCTTGGTCAGTACCATTGCTCTGCATGGCAAGACAAGGCTTTAACAATGCCAAGGACAGCTGCTGCCTTTCCCCCTGAGGCTTAGGGTCTGATGCATCTTCCCTCCTTCACATTCCCTGACAGAGGGTAAAATGTGGATCCCATGACGGTGTGCCCCACAGCCATAACCCAACTCCCTGTACTTGATCAATTCATTTAGCAAGTTGTGGTCAGTCTTGTAATAGCACATCAGGTCAATAAGAGTCCTTAGAATTACCTAGTCCATCACTCTCCCCACCATTGACCCATTGTTTTTCAGACATGTGTGAGGGTAAGAGGAGGGATTTGCACAAAGCCACACATCAAGTTGACGCATCAGGATTGAAACCTAGGGCCTCTGACTCCACGTTCAGTGCTAGATCCACAGCACTTTGTTGCCAATCACATTGCCAGGCATAGTGGCTTCTTTTATCTGGCTGTTCATTCAGTCTTTCATTAAAAACAACGACAAACCCCTACTATGTGCCAAACACTGTGCTTGGTGCTAGGGAAAATGCTGACAGGGGCAAGTCGTCTCTGTCCTAAGATGCTCCCAGGCTGACTTGGGCTTTAGTGCGACACAACAAGCTGATTATCATCTTTACTATTATCCCAGCCTCCAGGCTCCCACCTACCTGTACTTAGATAAATAAGGTCTAAAATGCTTTGAAACAGAGGCAACACATAACATTTAATGCCATTTCACTGATTCATTAAGTACCTGCTGACTCAATCGTAACAAAGAAAGAATTAATCATCAAAAGAGGAATCTCAGGTTCCCACTGAGAGCTTCGGTGCATATTCCCTATGAAAGGTAATCTCATATTAACCGAGAGCATCCCTTGTAATGGTCATTTACACATTGCATTTGATTTTCACAACTGTGCAAACTAGGAGGAGGAGAATTGTTATTCCCATTTCAAAGAGGCTGAAAGTGCCTAGAATGTGCCGGAGTCAAAGCTCCTGATTTCTATGGCCTTATAATTTTCTATATATTTTTAAAGTGAGACTACAACGTAGAAGCAGTTTGTTTTCAGCTAGAAAAGAGGAAATGTGAAAATCGATGCAATTAACTAAGAGACACAGAGTTCTGCCCTGGCCAAGGTAGTCTTCTGGAATAGCAACTGTATTTTAGAGAGGAGATTCCCAGGAAAGAGTGACACACAAAGGAATGGGTACCAATGAGAAGGACCAAAGTCAGGAGGTAAAGGAAGTAGGAAGCACATGGACAGGTCCCCAGTTTGTGGTGTGTATCAGGCCGAGGCCTGGTATAAATAAAGGAGGGGCAAGCAAGTACCAGAGAGCCAGAGAGAGTGCAAGTTCTGGAAAGGAAGTAAAGGTGGGAAGAAGCAGGCAAGTGTCCTGAGCCTTGTTCAGCAAACAGTCCTGTCTGGCAAGGGAGCAAAAGGAGGAAGAAGCAGGTGAGTTAGCAACGGTTGGATAGAGAAATCATATATGTTCTAAGACTTTAATTTACACACATTCAAATATGCCTGCTGGTAAAAAGCCATGAGACTGGGGAGAGAGAAGAGTGATTGATGGTGCCGCTCCAAGAATTTATGGCCCAGGGTGCGTGTGAGACAGAGACATGATCCAGATGTAGTCTTACTTAGTCTCACCACTGAGAGCTTTTAATCTTGGGAGAAAGTCTGTCTGAGCACGATTCCAGTGGTTAAAGGTGGGCATTTTGCAATCAGTAGTGCTGTGGCGCCTGAACGGAAGCCTAAGAAATCATCTGGTGCTCAGCTGGACACCGAGACCTTTTCCAGTGCTGGAGGCAGTGGGCTTACAGACACATTGTACCCCTGAGCACTCTGCTGTGGAATAGCAGAGTGCTCAGGGGTAGCAGCTGGAATGAGCCTTTCAAACCTGAATTTCCAATAGGAGAAGGACCTCTCTGCTGTGCCTACGTGGGTGGGCTTTGGGGCCAACTCACCTGGCTTTGCAGCCTGGCTCTTTCACATACTCGCTGTGTCACCTTGGGGAACTTGCTAGCCTCTCCTGCCTCACTTTCCTCATTTAAACAATGATGGCGATGGTAACGGTACCTATTTGTCAGAGGCACGCTGTGAGGATTAAATGCATTCATATCTGTAAGGTTGTTTCAAAATCTAGGACACAGTCAAGTCTCCATTTGTATTTGTTACCATTGTTGTCACTCCTTCACTGAAAAGACTGCAATGGTTTTGCATTTTTGTCCCTCAAAGTAAAAGCCCACATTCTTATCATGGCCTTGTGAGACCCAACACAATCTGGCCCCCATTACCACTCTGCCCTCACCTCCTACTACTTACTCTCTCCTTGGCTCACTCAGCTCCAGTCAAGTTGGCGTCTTTGCTGTTCCACCAATGTGCTAGCCATGCTCCTGTCTCAGGTCCTTGTCACTGGCTGGTCACTCTGCCAGCATCCTCAGTTGGAACTCTCTCAACTTCTTCAAGTTCCTGGTCCACTGTCAGCCCCTCAATGAAGCTTACCCTGACCACCTGGTTCCAAGTTGAAGCCCCCACCCCCAGCACCCCTAATCCCCCTTATTCTGCTGCCTGTGTTTTTATAGCACTTATGACCTTTTCACATGCTGAGTAACTTAGTTATTATATCTATCATTTATTGTCTGTCTCCTCCTGCTGGAAGGGAAGTTTCACAGGGCAGAGACCTTTGTTTTGTTCATTGTTAGATCTCAAGTATCCAGAACAGAGTCTAGCACGAAGCAGGTGCTTCATGAATATTTGCTGAATGAATGAATTGTGGTTTGAAGATTTTCAAGGGTAGTTTGACCGTACTTGATTTTCTGTCTCTGTGTGGCTTTGTTTTCTCTCTTTAGGTGTTCGGATGCACAGAACTGAAATGATCATACTCCATAGTTCAGGGTACACCAATGTCATCGAATGGCGTGAGGCCGCTTTTGTTATCTTTTTTTTCTTTCATTTCATTTCTCATCCCCTCTCCACTTCCCCTTCTTAGCCCACTCTTGGGTATTTGGTGGATGTCCTTCCCATGCAACTTCCATGGAGTGTTTAGATGCGTGTGTACCTTTTTTTTTTTTTTTTTTTTTTTTTTAAATTTTATTTTATTAAATTTATTGGGGTGACAATTGTTAGTAAAATTACATAGATTTCAGGTGCACAATTCTGTATTACATCATCTATAAATCCCATTGTGTGTTCATCACCCTGAGTCAGTTCTCCTTCCATCACCATATATTCGATCCCCCTTACCCTCATCTCCCGCCCCCACCCGCCGCCCCCCTTACCCTCTGGCAACCACTAAACTATTGTCTGTGTCTATGAGTTTCTGTTTCTCATTTGTTTGTCTTGTTCTTTTGTTGTTTTTGGTTTATATACCACATATCAGTGAAATCACATGGTTCTCTGCTTTTTCTGTCTGACTTGTGTACCTTTGAAAAGAAATCATAGCAATGTTACATATGTTTAAGTTAAAGAAATAGAATGAATGATATTTTAAATATCTATTCCTTTCTTGCCCTTTCCATGCAACATCATGTTTTGAAGTCTAGCTTTTTGGCTGCACATAAACTTAACTCCTTATTTGTAACTGTCGCTTACTTCTCCACTTACCAAATGGTGGACATCAAAACACCACTTCAGGAAACATTCTCTTAGGTGTTTCCTTTTGAATCTTACTGAGAGTTTCTCTTGGTGTATAATAACATGCCTATCATATCCTTTGCCCATTTTCCTAGTGGAATTCCTGTCTTTTATTTACTGCTTGGAAAAGGTTCCTTGTTCATCCTAGATAATGATCCTTTGCTTTTAGACATGGCAAGGATCTTTCTCACCCTCCTGTTAACTTTGTCTATGGTGTTCACTGTTGAAAATAAATCTTTAATTTTGGTAGAGTCAAATTCATTGCTTTTTCACCTTACTATTTGTGCTTTTGGAGGCTTATTTAAGAACTCCCCCATGAGGTTTCAGAGATATTCCCCTTAGTTTGCTTTTATTTAGAGTTTTACTTTTTGCCTTTAGTTCTTTAATCCATCCAAGTTTACTTTTGTACATGGGGTAAAAATGTATATATATTTCTATTTCTCCATGCAGTGAGCCAATTTTACCAATAATGTTTACGAGATGGTCTGTCTTCCCCACATTAATTTGTAATACCAGCTCTATCATATAATAAGATCCTACCGCACTATTATTACTTGGGTTTTACAATAATTCTTAATATCTAGTAGCTTTGTTAGGGACTTAAAGAAGATGCTTGCTGACTATTTTCTTTTTATTTCATTAAAATTTATTGGGGTGACAATTGTTAGTAAAGTTACACAGATTTCAGGTGTACAATTCTGTAATACATCATCTATATATCACATTGTGTGTTCACCACCCCGAGTCGCTAGCTGACTGTTTTCAAAAACAGCCTAAAGATGGCTGCATACATACATTTTCTAATATTTTTGCCAGCATTTACTGCTTTACACTTGAAATCACTTGAAAAATTTGTCTTTTAACCTCAGATCTACAAATGTAGCAATGAGGCAATACAATTGGCTTTCAAAATAAGCAATTTGCCTATGAGTGCCCATCTGCATCCCAGCTTTCACTGATGCCCACCATTTCAAGCAATTGTAAGAAAAACTCCCAATTTCAAGGCATGTCAGTTTGGTTACTTTTTCACAGACACCAGCAAACAAACTGCTTTCTCTGAGAGCAACCAGTGGTTGTCAGTAAGTCCTGCTATGTTGGTATTGCTGCCGCCAAAGTACAGTATTAAGACTTTCTTTTCTTCAAACAGCCCCCTTTCAACGTGTAACAGTTGCTGTCCCATCTTGTTTGAACATCTTGTATAAGTACGTAATGAAGTATTCCCTAAATTCTGTGTGATGTACAAGTAGAATGGTCCACTACCTTTCTGTTGAGAGCCTGGAGTTCTGACGTTACTTGTGGAACTTTCTAAATATATCATGTGAGAAAAATCTGTTTTCCCACTATATACAAACTAACTGTCAACTTAACCTTGGAATTTTTTCCCTTTAAATCCATTTAGGCCATGAGTCAAGAAGAAGTCCTATTTGAGAATTCTTCCTATCTACTAAAGATTGTAAATTTAATAAAAAGATTGCAGATTTAAATAACTGACGTATCACAAATCACACAAGATTAGATTTATACTCTAATCATTATTATTCTTTCTTGTGCAATTATGGCTAGGATATGAGCAACAAAAGAAGCCTCAGATACTTTTAGGTAGCAAAGAAGTTTACTTGTAGAAAAGGTTTGCAAGGCAGTCAAGGCTCTAAAAGCAGTGGACAAGTATTTAAAGGTGGGGAGAAATGAAGGGAAGAGTCAGTAAATGTCTCTATTTTACATGGAGAGTGAAGGGATTTTACTGATAGCTCAAGAAACAAGAAATGAAAGCGTAAGTACAGGAAGTCCTCATTATCCAAATCTAATCTATTCCTGAGGACATGCTGGAAAGCAAATATTCAGATGGCAGCTGTTTTTCCATTATTTAAACGGAAAACACTGCATTCACAGCCCGTTCAAAAACCCCAACCTGTTTCCCTAAATATTACTAAAACACTCTCAACCATCTATATAACAAAACACTAAAGATTTCTGTACAATATAAAGCATTTTAAATACCAATTGCCTAGTTATTTAACAGTTACGAAACTCATTAGTGGGTATGTTTGTGAACAATAGGCAACAATACTGTAGAGTATTGGACATGAACTTGATTTTCCCTGTATCCTTCAATGGCTTGTACTGTAATGTAAATAAGCAATGTAAGGACACATTACAGATAATTTCTAAATCAGACCAGATTTAGTAGTTCTCCTAGGGACCTGGCAAGAGGAAACGCTGGGACCAACTAAAGGCTAAACCCTTAGGGCAAAGATGAGGAGGATGGCAGCTCTAATGCCCAGCATATTTTAAAAAGGCTGTAACCTCTAATTGGAGTAGTTCACAACCTAAACATTTTGGTCGACATTGTATGAGGATTTATTAAAGCAGGTTCCCGCTTCAGAGTTTGAATTTTGGATAAACATTTTTACAAGGGTTATAGCTGATCATTGGATAGTGAGAGCTCAGATAGCTAGGTAAAGACAACCCATAAAGGAAGCAAACGTGGTCTATAGCTGTATGGGGAAGAGTGTGTGTGTGGGTGATGTCACTGAGTTAAAGCCTCACTTTCCACAGTTGTCAGTAAATACCATAAAAATGATAAAGCACAAAATAGCAGTAGAAGCAGATGATTTAGAGGTGTGATGCAAGTCCCCGGAAGATCAAAATCAGAATCAGATAGAAGAGTTCAAAGGGGTCCTTCTGGAGAACAGGACTGGGGTCATGTAGGGGACGATTGCTTTGTTATTAATTTTTTTCAATTTTTCAATTAAAATGGACATACTCAATTGTGTTAGTTTTAGGTATACAGCATAGTGGTTAGACATGTACATAATTTATGTAGTGATCCCCCCGATTAGTCTAGTACCCACCTGACACCATACATAGTTATTACAATATTTTTGACTATATTCCCTATGCTGTACTTTACATCCCCATAACTATTTTGTATTTTTTACCAATTTGTATTTTTTAATCCCTTCACCTTTTTCACCTAGCTTCTCCAATGCTCCTACCATCTGGCAACCATCAATTTGTTCTCTGCATCTATGAATTTGTTTCTGTTTATTTATTTTGTTCTTTAGATTCCACATATAAGTGAGATCATATGGTACTTGTCTTTCTCCGTCTGACTTATTTCACTTAGCATAATACCCTCTAAGTCCATCCATATTGTTGCAAATGATAAGATTTCATTCTTTTTTATGGCTGAGTAATACTCGATTGTATGTACGTACCACCTCTTCTTTATCCAATCGTGTATCAATAGGATAACCCAAGTGGTTGCTTCCATATCTTGGCTAGTGTAAATATGCATTATTAATTCTTTGTATTGTTTGATTTTTAAAAGCACCTAAGTCTGCCCTCTGTATGCCCCCTGAGTCACCATCCCTCCACTGGAGTCCAAGTTGAGTGCCTGTAAGTGAGTGAGTCTGTGCGCAGGTCATTTAAGAGGACACCTGTGTTTCCCGCAGCCTTCCGTCCCACCCAGATGGTTAGACTCCCCACTGTTTTTCGCAGCCAGATGTTGTGGGAGCTCCTTGGCACAGTACTCCAGGCTGGGGAGGTCGGTGTGGGGCTGGAGTCTAGCTCCTCTGGGGAGAACCTCTACAACCGAAATATCCCTCCTGCTTCTCATCCGCCACTCACATGTGTGGGGCCCATTCTGCGTCTCTGCCCCTCCTACCAGACTCAATGTGGCTTCTTCTTTATATCTTTAGTTTTAACTTAGTTATAACTTCTGTTCAGCTACACTTCAGATGGTCTCCAGGTTGATTGTTCTATAATTTAGTTGTAATTTTAATATGTCCATGGAAGGAAGCAGGCACAGTGTTTATCTACTTCGCCATCTTGGATTGCATCCAATAACTGCTCTTATTGATCTTTTCTATCATCAGGAGTTTTACAAACTCCTTCAGGTGATTCTCATCTGCAGCCAAGGTTGAGAAACATTGTCTAGTTTTTTGTAGTTTATAGTGTGGTCTGTGGACCAGCTACATTGGCCTCATCTGAAAGCTTGTTTGAAATGCAGAGTCTTAGGCCCCACCCTTGACCTGCTGAATCAGACTCTCCCTTGCAATATAATTCATAGTTGTTTCACAGGCATGTTATAGTTTAAACAGTACTTTATCAGAAGGGATATCCCTGATTCTATCAAAGGCTAGTTAATACACCTGGTTCTGAACGCAATCCCACTTCACCCTCTCCCTCTCCCTCTCCCTCTCCCTCTCCCTCTCCCTCTCCCTCTCCCTCTCCCTCCCCTCTCCCTCCCCTCTCCCCCTCCCTCTCCCTCTCCCTTTCTCCTCTATTTCCCTCTATCTTTGTCTCTGTCTCTTTCTCTCTTTGCCCTGTATTATTTCTTAAGAAGCACTTCCTTGCACTCCACTTGCAATCTGAACCAGGTCTTCCTGTGAATCCCCAGCAACCCTGTATCGTCTCTTCACAAAACAACAATTGGTAATTATATTCCCATGTGTGATAATTTTCACAGTGATGTCTATCTTCCTGACTAGACTGTAAGCTGCATGAAGAAATGGACAGTGTCTGGGGTGCTCACCATTCTCTCTCCAGCACCCAGTAGAGGACTAGTGTATAGGATAAACTCAATACACATTTGTTGTGTGAATGAACAAATGAAAATCTGAGGTTTGGTTTCTCCATCTGTAAAATGGAGATAAGATGATCTTCCATTGAATAATAATTATACCTGCATAACTCACAGGGTGTTTGTAGAATAAACGCCATACTATCTATGTGATTCTATGGATACATAAAGATAGGTGAATTTGAGGGGCAAAGGCTATCAAATTAACAGATTAGGAGGTCATCGATAAATTTGGAGTGGCTTGAAAGCCAGAGTACTGTTGCTTAGAGAGTGAGTGGTCAAGTAAAAGAAAGCAAGGTACAAGTCTGTAACTGGAGGAGGACTGAGGGATTAAAAAAAAAATTCTGAGATGAAGACAGGTGTGCCTTGTTTTTTCACTAATAGAAGAATCCAGTAGAATGGGACAGTGTAAAAATCAACTGGACATTTTGCTAAATGAAATAAGCCACCTCCAAAAGAACAAGCACTGTATGATTCCATTTGTAGGAGGTCCCTAGAGTAGTCAAATTCATAGAGACAGAAAGTAGAATGATAGTTGCCAGGTGCTGAGGAGAGCAGGGCATATGGAGTTAGTGTTTAATGGAGATAGAACTTCAGTTTTGCAAGATGAAAAAGTTCTACAGATGGATGATGGTGATGGTAGCACAACAATGTGAATGTACTAAATGCCATTGAACTGTACGCTTATACATGGTTAAAACAGTAAATTTTATGTTAAGCATGAAGAAAAGTTAGGTATGAAACTGAAACTGGTTTTAATTATATTTTTTGATAATGTATCATTTTCAAAAAGTTGAAAACATGATTCTCATACAAATGCAGAAAAACACATGTTGAAGGTTTAAAAACAACAATTGAATGGCTCCTTAATTCCTTAGAAATGGCTTTGAAACATAAGGACAAACTCGTGCGGCTTGTCACCACATAATCTGGGCATTGTGGTCTTGTCCCCTTGGCCATAGCTGATTGGTATGGTACCAGATACCTGTCACAATATGTGATCTTTCAAACTGTATATAACGTGTCTCTTCAGTCAGCTCAAAAGGAATGTGAGACTCAATAACAGAGTGCAACACAAAGGGGAGAGGGATATTCTTCTCCACTTTTTCAAAAAAATAGCATTTGGTTCTGTCATTGGGAGAGGTCACGGAGGCAACAAATGAATCTCTCCTATGTCCAGGAGAATAGCAGAAAAGACAACCCTTCCTGGCAAAACAATAGCCCCAGTAAGGCCTTTTGTACCTGGCGGAACAGTGCTTACTTGGCAATACTTGATGTTGCCTAAAATTCAGGGCTGTGCAAGACTATATCTGCTTTATCTAATAGCAGCAGTAGCATGGCCGCTGGCAGAAGAATGGCGACAGACATTGCTGGGGTCTTGTGGCCAGAAGAGCAGTCGAGTAGACAATGCTTGTTGGAGCAGCAAGTATGGACATGGTCCAGGGGCACAGTAGTCATCCCGGAGGGCGAAAATTGTTTGTAAGCACATGAGAGAGATCCCAACATACTTGAGGTGGACTTTGCAGGAAACATGACAGTGAACCTTGAATTATTACTGTCAGTTGACTTCATTTGTCCTCATGATCCAGTGAGGCCACGAGAGGCCTATTGATGTAGTGCAATGAGGAGCATTATCTGAATGTGAACCTGAGAACTCACTCCAGGGGCTGGACAAGAGTTAGCTGGAACCAGCCCTTCTGTTCTTCCAGAGCGTGGACTATCTCCAAGTTCAGCATCTAATAGCACAAGAGGTTCCTGCTCTAGCAGGGCACTGATTGTATGGGTGCCATCATCTCCCAGTGCTGAGCCATTGGCATTCCTAAACAATGCCTAGAAACAAACCATTGATACCTCAAATGCTGACCGCCAGGCACCAAGCAGCCTTTTCTTTCTCCCAATACACAGGACAAAAAGGGAGCCCCACAGAGTGGAGGCATCCCTCTTTTGTAATGCAGAATCACTTTTGGACCCAGTGTCACCCTGGACCCAGCACACCTCTCTTTGGAAATATGGGAAGAACAAGGTGTTATGACCTGCATGTGTCCCCACAAAATCGTACATTGAAGTTCTAAGCCCCTGTACCTCAGAATGCGACTGTATTTGGAGACAGGGTCTTTCCAGAGGTGATTAAGTTTAAATGAGGTCCTTAGAGTGGACCGTAATCCAATCTGACTGGTGTCCTTGTGAGAAAAGGAAGTTAGGACATAAGGATACCCTGGAGGAAAACAGGGAGAAGAAGATGGCCATCTACAAACCAAGGAGAGAGGCCTCAGAAGGCACCAACCCTGCTGACACCGTGATCTCAGACTTCTAGTTCCCAGAACTGTGAGAAAACAAGTTGCTTTTTTTGAAGCTACCCAGTCTGTGATACTCTGTTATGACAGCCCCAAACTCATACACATACTTTTCTCTGTGCTTTTCCTTGGCTAAGTCCCCTTTTCTCCATAAAGCCTGTTTCTGAACTCAGTAGTACTCAAACTTGACCATGTATCAGCATCTCCTGGGGGGGGGGGGGAAGGGCTTGTTAAAATACAAACTGCAGGAGAGTTTCTAATTCAGCAGGTCTGGGGTGGAGTCTGAGAATTTGCATTTCTTTTTTTTTTTTTTTAAATAAACGCTTTGGGGTGACACGCGTTAGTAAAATTATGTAGGTTTCAAGTGTACATTTCTATAATACATCACCATGTGTTTGATCCCCTTTTCCATTCTCTATCACCCCTCCCCCCTTATGCTTTGGTAAGAGAATTTGCATTTTTAACAAGCTTCCGGGGTGTGCTGATGTGGGTGGTCCTGGGACTCCATGCGTGACTTGGTGGGATTGGCTGAGCCTTCTTACTTACATAGGTAATAGCCCATGTGTGACCTACTTGGCATGATAGTGAAGACCACACACAAATGCACATGGCATGATAACTAGGCAAAGAGAACACAATAACACAAAACTGCACCTTGAATCCTATCCCAAGTTTAGTTGGTGGTATTGTTATGGGAGAGCCCCCTCACTACAGAAATTTTACTAAGTCTCCTTTTCCCTAGTGTCTTAGCTCCTTAGCCCCCAGCTTTGATTACTCTTCTAATCAGTTTCTGAATCCTAGACTAAAGATTGCTCCTAGCCTGAGTCACAGGATGTCTCTCACCCCTGCTTCTGATAACTACTTAAAAGCCTGTGACTTCCCAACATCCCCCAAGCCATTCCGGATCTAACTCTTGGATAATTCCATCCCAGAGACCAAATAGGCTTTAACATTCCCCCAGGCCAGCATACTTGTTGATTGTAATCATTGGAGCCTAATGTTTTTCCAACCCATTCTGGGCCCAGCTCCTGGACAACTGAAGCCACCTGAATGACGGGTTGAATGGCCACAGGCTCTATAGAGCTGACAGATTTATTAATTAAAATCTATTTTTCCTCATTCAGGGGCTTTGGGGATACAGAGGATACCCCAGCAAGATTGCCAGTCGCAGCCAAAGAAGTGAATGCAGTCTTCCAGGTGGATCTCGGGACCTCCCTCCCCTCATCTAAGATCAGATAGGGCGAGAGTTCCATGAATCCCCCAATAGGTAGGGACAGCTCTACGCCCCTGCCCAGCAGGAAGCAGATACAGAAGCAAAGACCTTCTGTCCTTCAGCTTCCCACAGAGATGTTATGGGGATCACGTCTCTCAAGGGAAAAACCAGGCAGGCAGTTAGAGATAGGCATTAGATCTCTGCATTCCCGCCCAGAAGACCTCCCCTCTCTGTCTGAAACTTCCCCTTCCCATTGTAAACAAATAGGTACAAGATACCCAGCTAGATCAAACTGGCCTGGCCATTCACACCTTTGCAGTTTAAAAAAGATGAAGTAATAGCCTCTTGTCAATCACAGGTGTCAATCAAGTGGTCCCACACCTGCAAAGGAACAGCCCATTCTAGAGAAGAAAGGATAAAAACTCCAAGTCCTCGCCTGTCAGGGCCTTTTGAGCCTCTTCTTTTGCTCAGCCCACTCTAAACCCTTTGGAGTGTACTTTTTTCTCCTGATAATGCCACCTTGGGCCCTCGAGAGCCATTCTCTACTGCTCGGGTTCACTCCTATTTCTTTGAAGTGTACTATCTCTTCTAATAAACTGTACTTTCACTACTTTACCTCGGTATCTTGTTCAATTCTTTCCTCGAGACGCCAAGAACCAGGACACCGCGCCAAGAAGAGCCCACTCTCTGGTAACAGTGTTATGAACAGAAGCAGTCAGCAACTGCCATGCTTGCTGCCCTCTAAGAGGTGAGTGGTCAGGGGTAGGGGTGTGGGGACCTCCAATGAGTCACACCTTTGCATAATCCCTTTTCCTAGGGTGTGGACAGTACCTAAAACTTGCTGCTAACAAACAGTATATGGCAAAGGCAATAGGATGTCACTGCCATGGTTATGTTTATGTTATTTAAGACTCCATCCTACCAGACTGGCGTGATTCTACTGCCAGTCTGAAAAAAAGCAAACAGCCATATTGTGGCTGCCTCAGATTCTAGGATCGGAGGGAACCCAAAGTCAAGAGTCAGCAAAAACCAGGGCCCTCAGTCATACAGCACAAGGAAATGAATTCTGCGAGCAACTATGGGAGTCACTGACTGACACCTTCACTGTGGCCTTGTGAGACCCTGAGCAGAGGACCTAACTAAACTGTGCCCAGAACCCTCACCTACAGGAACTGAGCTAAGAAAGAAGATGGTGGGGGTACCTATAGAGACAAACGGGCAACAACCAAATGCAACACTCAGACTTTTTTGAAATGTGATTAGAACAAATAAGCTATAAAAATAATTGGGGAAATGTAAACACTGACTAGATATTAATATCAAGGAAATGTTGGTTTCTTTAAGTGGGATAATGGTATTGTAGTTATGTGTACACAAAGACTAGTTCTATCTGCAGATGCTTTACAGATGATGTGAAACGATGTCTGGAAGTTTCTTACCTCTCTTAGGGGGTGGGGTACAGATGAAATTAGATTGGCATTAAGTTAATAATTGCTGAAATTAGATGAAGGATACATGATAGTTCATTCTACTGTTCTCTACTTTTCTTTATGTGATGGTTAGTTTTATATGTCAACTTGACTGGGCTAAGAGAAGCCTAGAGAACTGGTAAAATTAGCAAATGAATTGATTGGCTGAGTAAAGAAGATCGCCTCACCAACGTGGGTGGGCATCATTCAATCCACTGGGGGCCTGAATAGAATAAAAAGGCAGAGGAAGGGCAAATTCACTCTTTTCGCTTGAGCTGGGACGTCCGGTTTCTCCTGCCCTTGGACATTGAGTTCCTGGTTCTCGGGCCCTCACATTCAGACTGGGACTTACCCCATTGCCTCTTCTGGTTCTCAGGCCTCTGGGTTTGGACCTTCAGCTTTCCTGATTCTCCAGCTTGCAGACAGCAGACCGTGGGACTTCTCAGTTTCCATAATTGTGTGAGCCAATCCCTTATAATAAATTTCCTTCTGTATATCTATACAAGTGTGTTATTTACACCTGCTAAATTTGTGGTAATTTGTTACGCAGCAATATGAAACTAATACAGGGTGAGAGGAAGTGGGAGGAGGATGGGGAAGGATAAATGATAAATATAGCCAGTTGCTGTCCAACAAATAGGCTGGGAACTTTGCTGTGATTGTTTTATTTCCAGGCCTGAGGCAAGCAGTTGCTTCTGCAGAGGTCCCAGACTAATAGAAGCTTGAGAACCTCAGGCTGGGCCCAAAGTGGAGGCTGATGTAAATGCCTTTTTGCACAGAATTAATTGACAACTTTGAGCCTTCTAACTTTAACAGTGCCACCTCAGCATCTCACCACATTTGACATTCAGTGACTCAGGAACCCAGGAGCCAGCGTGCATGCTTGTGCTAGGGACAAGTCTTGTAATATATCATGGGCTAAAACTTAATGGCTTAAAGTAAAGGAACTACTAACTATGGGGTGCTAATTTAGTTCCCCTCATGCCTAGGTTGTAGATCTTCCTGCTGCTTGGGGAAGGCTCCCATCTGGAGCTCCGGTGCCCATTCTGATATTTGATCACATAGGTTTGCCCATTCACTATTTTCTTTTTTAAAAAAATTTACTTTTATTTTTTGATTACAGTTGACATTCAGTATTATTTTATATTAGTCTCAGATGTACAGCATAGTGGTTAGACACTTATATACCTTATGCAGTGATCCCCCCGATTAGTCTAGGACCCACCTGGCACCATACATAGTTGTTGCAACATTATTGACTATATGCCCTGTGCTGTACTTTACATCCCTGTGACTATTTTTTTTTTTATTAAATTTATTGGGGTGACAATTGTTAGTAAAATTACATAGATTTCAGGTGTACTATTCTGTATTACATCATCTATAAATCCCATTGTGTGTTCATCACCCAGAGTCAGTTCTCCTTCCATCACCATATATTCGATCACCCTTACCTGTGACTATTTTGTAACTACCTATTTGTACTTCTTAATCCCTTCACTTTTTGGCCCAGCCCCCCAATCCCGCTCCCTTCTGGCAACCATCACTTTGTTCTCTGTATCTATAGGTCTGTTTCTGTTTTGTGGGGTTTTTTTTTGTTTGTTTATGTTGTTCTTTAGATTCCACATATAAGTGAGATCATATGGTATTATTTGTCTTTCTCTGTCTGACTTATTTCACTTAGCATAATGCCTCTTCTAGGTCCATCCATATTGTTGCAAGTGGTAAGATTTCATTCTTTTTCATGGCTGAGTAATATTCCATTGTATGTATGTACCACATCTTCTTTATCCAATCGTCCTTTGAGTGGCACTTAGGTTGCTTCCATGTCTTAGCTGTTGTAAATAGTGCTGCAGTGACCATAGGGGAGCATGTCTTTTTCTGAATTACTGTTTTGGATTTCTTCAGATAAATACCCAGAAGTAGAATTTCAAGCTAGTTCTGTTTTTAATTTTTTGAGGAACCTCCAAACTGTTTTCCATAGTGGCTGCACCAATTTGCAATCCCAGCAAAAGTGCACGAGGGGTCCCTTTTCTCCACAGTGTTGCTCCACAACTTGTTGGTTGTTGATTTGTTGATGATAGCCATTCTGACAAGTGTGAGGTGACATTGTATTGTGTTTTTAATTTGCATTTCTCTGATGAGTAGTGACATTGAGAATCTTTTCACAAGTCTATCGGTCATCTGTATGTTCACTCACTATTTTCTTATAAAATTCAGTACCCGGAGTCAGGGCCTATCATTTGAATCTACAGACCCAGTGAAAGGTAAGTCATGGGAAATGCCTGTAACAAACCAATTTTGAAGGTGGAAGAGTAGAGGAAGGGTGTGGTCAGCAGCAGCAGCAGCATTTCCTTAGCTATTACAGAGGCCCGTTCACATTTACCTGCCCTGCCACCATTGAAGCGGATCTCAAGGATTTTTTCCAGATTCTCTAGGAGTCCTCATGAAGTGCTTGTTTTGCTTGGTGTGCTGTAACAAAGTACCACAGAATGAGCTGCTTATGTAACTGATACTTATTGTCTCACAGTTTTGGAGGCTGCAACTCTGAGATCAAGGGATTGGCAGTATTGGCTCCTTCTGAGGCCTCTTTCCTTGGCGTGCAGATGGCGGTCTTCTCCCTGTGTCTCTTCACGTGGTCTGCCCTCTGTGTGCCTGCATCTTAATCTCTTCCTTTTATAAGGATGCCAGTCATATTATATTAGGGTCTACTCTATTGACCTCATATTACCTTAATTACCTCTATGTATACTGTATCTCCATTAGTCACATTCTGAGGTTCTGCAGGTTAGGACTTCAACATACGAATTTTGGGGAGCTGCAACAGTCCATAACAAGTTCTAAAAAGACATTTCAAACACAGCCTTTAGCTCAGTCAGAGATTGTGCTTATCACAAGGGTAATGGTGATTGAAAGATACTGTTTAATATCTTTACTGAAAATAAAGTTTCATTGTATCAACAATAGGATGTAACTGTATAAAACTTGCTGTGCTAAACATGGGGCTCAACAGCACTCTTCCCATCAGAGGAATGATGTTTGGATGTTCAAATCTCCACAAAGGTAGCTTCTTGCCAATGATACCACCTGTTGAATTGCATTCCCCCAGAATCCATATATTGAAGCCCTAACCCCCAGTACCTCAGAAGTGACAATATTTGGAAATAGGATCATTGCAGATATAATCAGTTAAGTTAGGATGTGGTCACACTGGAGTAGGGTAGGACCCTAATTATATATGTCTGGCATCCTTATATAGATAAATTTGGATATAGATACACAAACAGTGAGAATGCCATGTGAAGACAAAGGCAGATGCATCTAAAAGCCAAGGAAAGGCCTGGTATACATCCTTCCCTCAGAGCCCTCAGAAGGAACCATCTCTGACAATACGTTAATCTTGGACTTCTAATCTGCAGAACTGTGAGACAATACATTTCTGTTTTTTCATCCACCCAATTTGTGGTTGTTATGGCAGCCCTAGCAAATGAATGTACCATTGGATGGAATAAGATCCCATCCAATCCTTTGACAAGCTCAACCTGGGCCCTTCTCAGGAAAGTAGGGATTCTGTATTAGTCAAGGCAGGTAATGCTCCCAGCTGTATAAACAATTCTCAATCTCAGCAGCTTAGCACAATATAAGGATACTTCTTGCACAAATACAGTTTGATGAGAGCTTGGTGGCCATCTTGGGTAGTTGTTCTCTAAGTGGTGACTCAGAGATCCAAGCTCCACTGTAACTATGGCCTTTGGGAGTCCTCTACTGAATCCCCTCCATCTGACTGGCTGATAAAGAGAAAGATATGGAGAAGACACATCAGCTCTTAACGTTTTGGGATTGTCAGATACTGGGGAATGAAGGTAAATGTTCCTCAGGTCAGATGTACTCATAGCCTTGCTTCCTCCACTCTAACAGACGGGCATGATTACCACATGCCTTTAAGAATAGTTGGGAATGGTCAGAGTGGTATATAGAACCTGTTCCTAGTACCTGGTTCTTCTTTCCTTCTTGGATACATAGCTTAGTTGTACTTCCCAGCCCTGTTGCAGTTAGATGGGTCATACGAATAAGTTTGTGCTGATGGAGGAGTCTCAAGGTCTGCCTGAAGTTCTAACCCCACAGGGACCTGAACTCTATTCCCAGTTCATCTGCTCACTGGTGGTTGTGTGACCTTAGACAAGTCTGTCTTCTTTTTGAGACTCTTTTCCTATGTGTCCAATGTGAGGGTTGGACCAGATGACTGACTTGGGAGGGAATAAGTTCTTGTTCTAAGTAGAGATGGAACAAAGAGAGTGTTGTCATGTTTGTGAATTTGATCAAAGAAGGTGATGAGGATGGAGGGCTGGCTTTTGACAAACAGAGTATTGAGAGGAAGACTGATGGAGGAAATTTCATGGTACACATTGCCCACTATCTGTGCAGTGAGCCTTACCCTCCGATAAGTTATCGCATTTCTTACTATAGATTTAAAGAGAAAAAAAAATCAATAAAAAATGCTTACGTCCTGTGATCACCTACCCCATTTCCTAATTATACCATATTTTCTTGCTTTCAAACTGCATTTCATTTTGTACACGTAACAAGTATTTCTGGCTGGGATATCATTGATTTAATGTGAAGCTGAAGCCAGTTGCTTTCTATGGAATTGGAGAAGTTGTTGAGGACAAGTCTTAGGTTTAGCTCCCTCCTGAGCTCTGTTAGGCTCTGTCTCTTTGTCTCACTCTGTCTCTGTCTCTCTTTCTCCCTCCTTTGTTCTATCTTTCTCTTATCTGGGAATACAGAAGTGTCAGTTTCCACACTGAATTTCTAATCTCAATGGAGGTCTCCAGTATTTTGAACCAGATCTTTATTTGCTAGAAATCAAAGTGACAAACAAGAACAGTAAA
Source organism: Rhinolophus sinicus (assembly GCF_036562045.2). Lineage (NCBI taxonomy): Eukaryota > Metazoa > Chordata > Mammalia > Chiroptera > Rhinolophidae > Rhinolophus > Rhinolophus sinicus. The sequence goes on along the minus strand of NC_133768.1, from coordinate 110,331,858 downwards.
CATATCTTAGATAACTTCTTCAGTCATTTGGAATCCATTGTTATCTTTCCCTTGCTAATGTTTTACAAAGTCATATCATCCCTGTAGTGTTGCGATCAACGGATATTTTTTTGAACCTTCAAATATTGCTAGTAAAAGAAAATTTTAATTTCAGTTGTCTTCATCACTATTTATTGTCAGTAGTGCTCAGAATCTCAGATTAATGGAAGTTATCTATGGGCATAGGGATCCATGCAGTCCTCAGGAACTCACTTTGGGTCCCCCTCTTCCACAGTGTAGAAGCCGAAGGGCTTGTGATACAGGCATTCATTTGTAAGTTAAGATCAGATAATCAAGGAGATTCCAGCATGCCTAAGGGAACAGCTCATGTGTCTGTTGGTGTTGAATAGCTGGACAGGTACTACCCTGTTTCCCTGAAAATAAGACCTAGGTGGACCATCAGCTCTAATGCATCTTTTGGAGCAAAAATTAATGTAAGACCTCGTCTTATTTTATATTATACTATATAAAACTTGTGGAGTAACACCTGTGAAAAGAAGAGAGGAAAGAAGAACTGGGCAGACGGAGCTGTCAGACCACAATGACAAAGTCTCTGCCAGCCCAAAGGGGAGATAAAAGCAAAGCCTGCCTCTTACTTACTGGAATCCTGCTAACATGTCCTGCGAAGTCCCGCTGGATGGAAACAGCTGAGTCTTTGTACTCCTGTTTCGCTCAGTCATTAGTTGGGGCCATCCTGTGAAGAGCGTGACTGGCTCAAATGCTGATGTGAGCGCTGAAGGAGCTCATCCCTCGATGATGTCAACTTGAAGCTGGACAGAAAGTTCTTTATTGAAGGCTGTTCTAAGTGGCACATCCCTACATCTGCCGAAACACTCCATGTTTAATATCAATTTTATAAGAACACAAGGTTACTTTTTCCTTTTAATTTTTAAGTGTTGACTTTATGCTTCTGGAAGCACGGTCAATTAATATTTTTCAAAAGCCCTCCTACTACAAGACACTCAGAAACGTATAAAATACAGTAAACCTCTCAGCTGAGTTTAGGAGAAAGGTATAAGCTAGTGCCAAGTGTCCTGAGGGGAGGTGAGACTGCAGATGATACTCTTGGCCCTTTTCACCGCTCCCTTTAGGCTTAGCACTCAGTACCCTTCCTACCCCAATGCCAGTGCCGCCGAGTTCACTCCTAGGCCAGTACATTCATCCCAGGGTCCAGCCCCAGGAATGGATGCCGGACCTCTCCTCCCAACAGATCTGGGTTTAGTGTAGCTTCCTGATGTTTACAAGTACCCAAGTCTTTCAGAAAATGTCCTTAGACATTTTTAGCCCTTTGAATTGTGTCAGAAAACTGTGGGAGTGAGAGTGAAAGGTGGTGCGTCAGTGGTTGTATGGACCTCCAATTGGGACTTGATTTCTAGTTGAAAGAAAATTCTGAGTCATGGTACTCAAGCTTCAATAAACACTTAGCTGTTAAGTACGTTTTCATTAAGTGGGAGTATTTATATACTTTATGTAAGCGTTAGCATTCTTAATTGTTTGAAAAGCTACTGGATTTCTTTACCTTGAATGTCAATCCAGCTAAGGTGATCTTTTTAGTCCCTTTTCCAATTATCTCAAACGGTTCAATCCTCCAGGACAGAGATTTCAATATCGAATAAAATTATTCACCTATGCCACTGATTCTCAATTGTGTATTTATAGATGAGAAAGAAGGACGGGGGGATATTTATTTCAATTACACATCTCTCCCTTTCTTCCCCTCTCCTGGAACCCTGTCCATCCTCTCTCCAAATGAAAACAAGTAATCTATGCAATACTTACCCCTTTCTTCCCATCCATAATTGCAGTGCTTTGGGGCCCCTCATACTCAGTTTTGAAGTTTTCTCAATGGACACATTCACATAAGCTTCCACTTGTGGCAGATTTCAGGAATGGGGCTGCAGGCTTTGGAGTTAACCTTTAGGGTCATCTGGCAGCCACCACTTTTTCAATACTTGCTCACGAGTTGTGCTAAATCGTATATGCAGGTACTTTTAGAGTTGAGACTTACTATTCCGTGGGGAGCACTAGCCTTTCAGATGTGCAGTGAGGCTGATTATACTGGCTTAATTGTCAAATTCATTAGCTCAGAATATACTGTAGTCAGGGCAATTGCTAACTAGAGAACTTCCCTTGAACTTCAGCCTGGCGCCTAAGGCTTGATACTTGCTAGTGAATGTTCCTGAAACTGACAGCTCACTTTCTTAGAATATAAGCATTGCTTTCCCTAAATTTCCCATAATTATAGTTGGGCCACCTGTTGGGAGACTTAGTACCCACCAAGGCTTGGACCATCATCATCCCATTTCTCTAAGCTGTAGCTGTCACTGTATAACACCTTTACCTTCCAGACCAAATTGTCCTCTAGAACCTGTAGAAGGGCCTGTCATCCATGTACCTGTTTTGTCTCATTAATCCAGCAAATTTTTAGGCCTTGGTCCCATCCATCCTGTCTTATGTTGTGGTGAATCAGGCCATACCTAGCCCCATCCTTAGCTAGAATGGAAGTGCCCAGAAACATGGGAGGATTGAGTGAGCTGATACTATAGTTCTATTATGTAAGTTCAGATGTACTTACAACTGGGTTATATTTATTTGCTCACACGTCTGTCTTTTACACTAGGCAGTGAACTCTGTGAAGAGAGTTACTGTGTCAGCAGGACCTTGGCATAGAGTAAGGCTTCTATGTTGAAATGAAAATGAAAAGTGTATAATTGCATATGCCTTCTAAGTGACTTGAAAGTCTCCTCAGGACGTCCCCCATGGTGCTGTCACCAACTCAGGAGGGCCAGGAGAGTCCTTGGGAAGAACTGAATCTCCTCTGAGGGCAGGTGAGAAATGGATGGGCATTTGCATCCACAGGATGCTTCCTCCAAATTCTTCTCTCTTGTTGGATGTAAGCTCCCCTCCAGGATTTTCAAGAAACTGTGTTGAGAAGTGTCAACTGGGAAAAAGCTGATTTTATTTTAAAAATGAGACAATGGTCATTTTTAGAAAATCGTCCAGTGAATTTGAAGTTTCAACGATTTGGCCAGGTAGAAATACATGTTTTGTGGGCACTTGTGGAGTGAGGTGACCATCAGCAGAAGATAGCATGGGGATATGGAGTACAGATCACTCCAAACAACCTCATTTAATTTTTCTCCTTTCTCTTTAATTTTTGCTCAGGTTTCTTACTGTCTTTGTAGATCAGGGAAATGTTAAACACAGTGAGTCTGGATTTCAGCAAGACATCTGACGGTCTTTCATGATACATCATGGACAAGACAGAGAGAAAGGGGCTGAGTAAGAAAATAATTGGGTTAATTTCTCATTGATTCAATGGCTATACCCCAAATAGGCTGCTTAAATCACCAATATTGTCATCATTTACAAATGAAGAAACAAATGCGGGGAAGTGAAGTGACACCCTTGGTCACATAACTAGCACTGGGCTGTTGTCAAAGCACTTTTTATAAATCCAAGGGATTATTACTGGTATAGGTTTTTCCTTATGGGACATGATACAAAGTAATCTAACCCATTGGCTCTTCTCTTCATTTTTTCCACCTGATGATATCTGTGACCACCTACAGCCTGTTTACTTATGAAGATCAGTTTGAAAGAGAAAGTAGAAGAAAGAAGGAAAACTCAGGGGCTGTTATAGACCAAAAATCATTCCAAATAATAACACTGGGTTATGAAGAACATGAAACTGAATGAATTGCTGGATAACTGCCTATCGACAGATGCTTTAAGATGATTTAGTTCTGCCTCAATTCACATTAAAATAGAAACAGAACATGTGAAATCGGCAGAGCATCTCATTGGGTAAAATAATTCCTGGGTGAGCAAGTTAACAACGTGACCTAGATTGTAAGATTCTCCTTCCCAAGGACCATAATGTGTGACATGCTAGGTGTAAAAGAAGGGTGAGGACCTCACTGTAGGGTGTGTGTGTGTGTGTGTGTGTGTGTGTGTGCTTATGTATTTAATCATATATGTGGACTCAGGCCTGCCTATACTGTATGTACTTAAGGGAATATATGTCCCTTATGCACCATAACACAAAGTAATCTAATAATCATATCCCTCTCTTTTTTTGCCTCCTAAAGAGGCACCCAGGGTGTGTTTACATACAAAGATCAGTTTGAAGCAGAAACTGGGAAAAAAGATAAAGAAAATCAGAAGATGTTAGATAAATAGATCACAGGAATATTCTAAATGATAATACAGCGTTATGAAGAACTTGAAACTAAGTGGCATGTGAGAAAAAAACAAAAACAAAATAATTGCCATTTCTTTTATGATTTTGTTGGCTCCTATGTAAGTCTCCCATTCCTAATCCTTAGATAGGTTTGGCTCTTGATGGTTTGCAAAATATATTTACACATGTCATCTTACAGGGTCTTACCACAGTGTCATGGGGTAAGAATTAGGGATTTAAAAAATGATCTCCATTTTACAGGCAAGCAAACTGAGCAGCAAAGAGTGGTGGACCTTCACCCAAAGTTTCCCAAGGAGTCTGTGACAAGCTGGGAGCCCACTCCATGTCTAGGCCCTTACCCAGTGCTCTCTTTGTTCAGTCACATTGCCATCCCCGCTGGGAGGCTTATTCTGCCTTCCGTCTCTGCGTTAATTCTTTTGTTTTCATGTCCTTACCCTACGACTACTCCATTCGCCTTTTGTTTTCCTTATATCTTCTTTCTCATCTGATTTGGAAAAATGCAAAGCAAAAAACAGATGTGTGAGGTGGTGTAGGAAAACCATTTAAATTTCCCGTATTTAACCCTGAGTGGAGAAGAATAGGGACACGTGACATGTGAGCATTTGTGGGTGTAGAGGATGGGGAATGGAAGAGATGAGGTTCAGGCTGGGGTTGAGATCAGTAAGGCGGGGGTCAGGTTCCCAAGGTTCCCAATATGAAGTTTTATAATAGAATATCAGCTCTACCAATTTCTCTTTTGAAAAAGAACACTTTATTGAGATATGATTGACATACAAAAAGCTGTACATATTTAATGTATACAATTTAATGAGTATGGAGATAAGTTTAAATTGGGAAACCATCACCACAGTCTATGCCCTAAACATATTCATGCCCTCCAACAATTTCTTCCTGCCCTCTTTATTATTATTTTGAGTGTGTGTGATAAGAACACTTAACATTAGAT